>NC_089490.1:116826624-117136263 GCF_036850765.1 Saccopteryx bilineata
TTCTGATGTTTTCAGAGGATACAGGCAGTTACTGGCCATATATGGAAAATATTTCAAAATGATATATTTAAATATAGTAGCTCCCTTGTAGTTTATGCTCAGAGAAAGAGAGCAAATGAACAGGTGGCTGGCCACTGTTGGTTGTTAATAACTTTGGCGAAGCTCTTAGTTTTCAATGGACAGTTTATGTTTTATGATTTCCATTTATTTATTTATTTATTTATTTATTTATTTGATGAGAGGAGTAGAGATAGTGAGGCAGACTCCCGCATGTACCCCAACCAGGATCCACCTGGCAACCCCATTTTGGGCCAATGCTGGAGTACCAAGCTATTTTTAGTACCTGAGTCTGACATGCTCCAATGGAGGTCACTTCAGCACCCAGGGCCACCAAACGAGCCACTGACTGATGGAGGGGAAGAGGGAGAGAAAAGGGAAAAGGAGTTGAGTGTAGAAACAAATGGTCACTTCTTTTGTGTGCCCTGACTGGGAATTGAACCCAGGATGTTCATATGCAGGGCTGACGTTCTATCCACTGAGCCATCAGCCAGGACCATATTTTTTAATCTTTTTTTTTTTTGTGTATTTTTCTGAAGCTGGAAACGGGGAGAGACAGTCAGACAGACTACCGCATGCGCCCGACCGGGATCCACCAGCACACCCACCAGGGGCGACGCTCTGCCCACCAGGGGGCGATGCTCTGCCCCTCCGGGGCATCGCTCTGCCGCAACCAGAGCCACTCTAGCGCCTGAGGTAGAGGCCAAGGAGCCATCCCCAGCGCCTGGGCCATCTTTGCTCCAATGGAGCCTTGGCTGCCGGAGGGGAAGAGAGACAGAGAGGAAGGGAGAGGGGGTGGAGAAGCAAATGGGCGCTTCTCCTATGTGCCCTGGCCGGGAATCGAACCCAAGTCCCCCGCAGGCCAGGCCGACGCTCTACCGCTGAGCCAACCGGCCAGGGCCTTTTAATCTTATAAGTAAATCTTTGTAACTATTTTCTGCCCCATGCCAGTTTTGTATTTAATAGTATAAAAATTTAGGGGGTAGTTTGGCTTAGAAAAGTGAGGTATAATGAAATGATGGAGTTGTTCAATTCTTAGTTTTCTTTGATTTTTTTTTTGTTTAATAATTTTTCAATTCATTCATTGTTTGTGAGAACTAAAGAAAACTAAATATGAAAGTTAGAACAACCTGTGCTTAGTAACACAAAATTTTTTACTTAAGATATTATGTTATATTGCTATATATAACAAAATAATTTACATAACATATATAAATGATGAAGAATAAAATAAATGTTTATAAATCTACCATCCAGATTAAGAGCTAAAACATGACTGATTTTTTTTTTTTTTTGTATTTTTGTATTTTTCTGAAGCTGGAAACAGGGAGGCAAGTCAGACAGACTCCCACATGCGCCTGACTGGGATCTACCTGGCATGCTCACCAGGGGGTGATGCTCTGCCCATCTTGGGGCATCGCTCTGCTGCGACCACAGCCATTCTACCGCCTGAGGCAGAGGCCATGGAGCCATCCCCAGTGCCCGGGCAAACTTTGCTCCAATAGAGCCTTGGCTGCAGGAGGGGAAGAGAGAGACAGAGAGGAAGGAGAGGGGGAGGGGTGGAGAAGCAGATGGGAGCTTCTCCTGTGTGCCCTGGCCGGGAATCAAACCCAGGACTCCTGCACGCCAGGCCGACGCTCTACCACTGAGCCAACCGGCCAGGGCCATGACTGATATTTTTGAAGTTATCTGGTGTGTCACTCAGATCTAATCCCCTGGTTACCTACATTATCTCAGCCAGTTAAACACTGCCTTAAATTTAGTATTTATTATTCTTTTACAATATATGTATGTAACATTAAAATGGATTATTTAGTTTTGTTGATCTATATAAACATAGCATAATTAAGTATATCATCTTTTGGGGCTTGCTTTTTTTTCATGTAACATAACTTTTCTAAAACTTATTTACATTGTTCATATTATATTAATGCTTTTACTTTCACATTGTGTAATATTTTTGTACATGAATAAATTTCACTTATCCATTCCTTTGTTGATCACTTGGAAAACCATTTGACACTGTCTTAAAGCTGACCATGTAGAATTTCACTTCTGGAAAAGAATTATTATAAATGTATGCTAGTAAATACATTAAAATATGTTTATAGTAGAATGTTTATAAGAACTTTATTCTTTAATTATATTATTTTTTATAATTAACCTTTAATATTTACATACTATTGTTATAGCCTGCAGGATTTATAGTGTGAATAAGAGGGTAAGGAAGGGTTGTAGGATGCCCTGCAGATTAAAAATATTACTAGTACAATATTATCTAAATTATTTAATATTTAATTTTTTGAGTACTCCCAAGTATGAAGAACTGTTCTATTTACAGGGAATATAACAGTGCATAAATAGATGAAGTGGCTGCTGTTATAATATTAAGTAGTGGTAGTATTGTAATAAATCCAAAGGAAATAAAATAAAGGTGAATGAGGCAGTTTCTAGGTTAGATGGTATGGGAAGAAATGCCTTTCTCAACTTGTGGCATTTGAACAGAAACTTCAGAGAAGGAAGGAAAGAGGCTTTTTGTGTGTATCAAAGAAGAGTGTTCTTGACAGACCTGCAATTGCCCATCAGTAGATGAGTGGATAAAAACTCTGTGGTACATTTACACAATGGAATACTACTCAACCATAAAAAGAAGGAAATAGTACTTTTTGCCACAACATGAATGGACCTGGAGAGTGTTATGCTAAGTGAAATAAGCCTGTCAGAGAAATATACCTGCAAGTACCATATGATTTAACTTATATGTGGAATCTAATTTAAAAAATAAACTAACAAACAAAATAGAAACAGACTCATAGATACAGAGAACAGAGTGTCAGCTGTCAGGAAATGGGGGTTGAAAGGTGGGTGAACATGGTAAAGGGATTAAACTAAGAAAAAAGCTCATCAACGCAGACAACAGTATGGGGATTACAAGAGAGAAAAGGGTGTAGGCGAGAAAGTAGAAGGTAAAGGAAAAATAAGTTGGTGATAGTAGGAAACTTGAGTTTGGGTGGTGAACACACAATACCATATACAGATAAGGTATTATAGAATTGTACACCTGAAACATGTAATTTTATTATCCAAATTTACCCTAGTAAATTTAATAAAAAAATCTGAATAACAACAAAATAAAGCTTCTGTGAACATTCATGTACAAAAAAGAAAGGTAGGAATATTTTTATTGACTTAAGTAAAATGGAATTACTAAGAGAATGAAAGCTTGGAAAGTGTTGGAACATTAAGCCAAGGCCAGATCACATAGGGATATATTTCATTTAGTTGAGGTATTGTCAGATTTTGTCATTTAGTCTAGGTATGAATGAAAGGAAATCATTTGATGATTTTACACAGGAAATTATTTAAGAAATAGTTTTATGTTTTAAGGACATCCTACTGAGGAATAAGTGGGAAAAGCCTGTGGCAGGGCAAGGACAGAAGCAGGGAGATCTTTCGAATAGGAGTAATTGTCATTCAGAAGATAGAGGAGATCTCTTACATACACAGCTTCTAATTATTCGCGCACCTGTCCTTAATCTCTGTGCTGCCTGTTCCACCACGCAGGCCTTTTTCTGGCCAGAGAAACCTCACCTAAAACCTCCACTCCTAATCTTTCCTTCTCCGCGGACTCCCAACTCTCTTTCCCTCCTGCCTGACCCCCAGGGGTGCCTCTCTCTCTCTCTCTATCTCTTTCTCTCTCTCGGGACTTTTCTCTGGTCCCTCTGCAGACATCTTTTGTGCTTGGTTCTCTTCCCTCTGAAAGCCCCCCCCCCCTTCCCTTCTCAAAAACCTGTTTCTTATTCACCACTACCATCTCTTTCTCCTCCCCTGCTGGCCAGGGGCCCCTCCCTTCACTGTGTTCTTAAGTCCCTCCTCCGTCAGGCCATTCTCAGCCTGGCATTAGCTCTTACACTGGTTTTCAGGATGTCCAACCACAATTTTCTTGCAGGAAGTTCCTGCCCTGTCCAGCGTTTCCTGCTGGATCTGGGTGCCGGGTTCCACATGAGCCCTCCTCCTTTTATTCCCAAACCCCCAAACCCCTATCCCAAACCTATGAACATGGCATTTAAAGTTTTTAATGGTCCCAATTAGTAGAAATAGGCCAAGGCTGTCCGCCAGGCCCCTCATGCAGCAGAAAGTAACGCTCCAAACCCAAACTCTTATGGCAACCCTGAGACCAGCAGAGCCACCAGCAGCTTGCTTTAAGTGTGGCAAGCAGGACCACTGGTCCTGGCAGGGCCCCTGCCAGCGGCTGCCCACTGAGCCCTGCCCTGACTGCAAGCAGCCCAGTCACTGGCGGAATGATTGCTCCTTTGGGCAACAGGTTTTTCCTCAGCGCCTCTACGTGGAGGATGAGCTGCCCAAATGGGAGGCCAATCCAGCCAGGTGGGTGCATCACTCAAACTCCTAGGACACAGCCTGGACTCAGAGAACCCAGGGTTCTGCAACAAGTGGGTAAGTCCATCTCATTTCTTGTGGACATGGAAGCTGCCTTCTCTGTTTTGCCTTCACACTCTGGACCTCTAGTTCCCTCACAGATCTCGGTTATGGGAATGGATGGGACTTCTTCCTTTCCCCTTTTTACTCCACTCCTGACATGCAGTTTTGCATCAAGCTTGCCTCCTTACACAACCACTGGCAGTCGGAACCACTGGACTCCATCCATCTCCAGCTCACCAAAAGGCTGGACCCTGCAAATTCCCCTATTACTCCTCTCTTTTTTTTTAAATCCTTACAGGACCGCATCCGCGAAGTTTCTCCAATCATGGCCACAAAGATGTTCCTCCTGACACCCCTCAAAGCCACCACCTTCTGATCTCCCCCTCCCCACGATGCCCCTATTCAGCAGGAAGTATCCAGATGAATAAACGGCGCCCCTTTTTCTATTTAACACAAAAGGTCAGAATGTAAGGTTGGTGGATAATGGGGGATGGTCACGTGGGGAACTCAGACCCGCGAACTTTGGCTAGGACCGCCCACAACCAAGTGTGCCAAAAGGAGGCTTCACAGGAACTATTTGGAAAGAAGTGATCATCTGCCAGCCAGTGAAATTTCACCATGTCATAGTAGCTCCACTTCCCTAGAGGGACCCTTTAAATATCTCCCACGCGGACGCGGTTTAATCTCTGCAACTTCTCTGGCCTCCATCTTTCTTTCCTCAGGGCCAGGGAACCTTGCCAGGCAGGATGCGAGCTCTGTACTCAATAAAGCCTTTTGTTATAACACACTTGGTGGCTCCGAGCCCTCTTCCTTCCTTCTAGGCAGGGAAAAATACCTTACATTTGGTTTTAGACTTTAGGAGGTAAGAGATATCTATTAGGCATTCAAAAAGATTGAGCTGTCAGGTAAAAGTTTGATGAGTTAGTCTGGAGTTCAGGGTAGATTTCAGGGATGGAGATTTAAATTTATATTTGGAAGTCAATAATAGAATTACTATATAAAGTAATGAAATTAGATGATGTTGGCAGATAAAATATAATGTGCTCACTTTGTTAAAGATGGTGCTGCCCACATGGAAGCTGTCACCCAGGTGATATTAATGTGTGTTGGTGGTGGGCTGTGGACAGGCAGGATCTTTGTAGCCTGGGGCTTGGTTTTAGGACTAAGCCTTTCCCACCCTTTTTAATATGGGCTGGTGCAATCCCATCATGCCTCAGATTAGTGACTTTGTATTAGAGACTTCCTTGTTTTGTATATTGGATTAAAGGTTTTGATTTCTACTCTACAAAATGGGGGAAGACCAGGATCTTTCTCTCTCAGTTTCTGAGATGAGCATTAGAGAGAAGAGCAGAGAAAGGCCACGTGAAGGAAGCCAGGAGAAGCAGCCAAGATGGCAGAGTGCTGAAGGAGAAGTCAGTTTGTGCAGAGTTTGTGTAGAGGGAAGGAAATGGGGAACAGAGGTAAATAAGTGTGGTGAGATAGAAACCTTTGATTCTAGGAAAACTCAGATAAATCCGTAGCTTTGTGAGCACTGAATGAGTGGGTTTTGGAGCCCAATGGGTTACTTGCCCGCCGAGTGCAAGCTAGGACTAAAGGTAATGGCCCACCACTTTTTTCCTTTGTTTCATCACCACCTGTCCAAATCCAATGCAAACCTGCATGAGCCAGGCTGTTGTGATGGTAGCCGTGGCCACTGGCTTTACAGATGGAAATCACCTAAGTGGTTAGTATAGACAACAAGTAAAAGAGAAATAAAGATGAGCTCTGGTGGCCTGGTTGATTACATTAAAGGAAATGTCAGTTTCTCTTCCTCTGCCATGTTCTTTGCCATGTAACTGGGCTATCTCATCCCAACTCTGGGCTTAGCCCAGAAACATGCTTCACCATATGGATTGCTAGCATTTATGATTCAAGAGGCTTGGAAGGATACTTGTATACATTTCTGCTGTGGTCTTGCATTCTACCCTTACCATAAGAAGATGTGCCCAGCTCTCTCTGGCCCCAGAAGCAGAATGGGAAATACAGGGCAACCCAAGTGAGCCCAGCTGAGTGCAGATTAGATCAACTGAACCCCACAGCCATGTGATATGTATTTATTTTTGATTGACATTGAGGTTTAGAGTGGTGCTTTATGAACATTACTGTGGCAATATACAACTTTTACATGTGGAGCATGCCAACATTTAGAGATATGAATAAGGAGAAGAATTTATCATGGAAGATACTGTAGAAATCAATAATGGGAGAAAACAGGACCAAATGGTGTCCAAACACCCAAGGAATGAAAGTGGCTTAAGAAGGGGGAAGTGATCAACTATGACAAATGCAATAAGTGTACTTGTAAGATGAAGACTAAAAATTAATTATTACATTTGGCAAATGGATTTCATTAAAGTCTCTGGCAAGAGTGGTGGAAAAAAAAGCCTAATTTGAGTCAGTTTTAAGGAAAACTATAGGTAAGATTAGTGATTTTACTCTAAAGAGCAGTGGAGAAATGGGGTCATGGTTGGAAGGGAATATAAGTCAGAAGAGAGTTTTTGTTTTAGATGGGCTATATTACAGATTGTTTACATGTGAATAGGAAGGACTTAGTTTAAGGAGGAATGAAACAGATGGGATAGAAGAAAACAAGAATAATTAGAATAGCAAAGATCTTGCATAGATAAATTGAAATAGATTTAGTGAACAAAAGATGGTGTTGCCCTTAGGTAGAAGGGACAATCCACCCATGGTCACAAGTGTGAAGGAAACATACAGGAGGGGGTTTGATAAAGCCTCCTTAGATTGTTAGACTTGCCAGTATAAAGGTAAAGTTTTTTCTGAGTGCTTATTTGTGTTATGAAATAATTAAAAAATAAAGTGGTCAGCTAGCGTGAGGAAGAGGAGTACGTGATAGAGTTCTAAGATAACTTCCAGTGATCTTTATGCTTGTAAAATACACTTTCTTTTAAGCATCATTGGAACCAATCATATTGTCCCAGTAGAGCCCAAGCTCTACGTCCTCAATCAGGCGTCCCTGATTTGACTTCCTTGTGCAGTGAGTGGGACGCTCCTGCTTATCAGCAGGCTGGAAGCCTTTTTGAGACTACTCTTGAGGCAGCTATGAGGATGCTACTAATCAGTGCTAACACTAACTGCCAGAGGGGGAAAGACACAACCGACACACAGACTTAGTTGCAATAATCACACAGGCAATTTAGTACCCACAAATCTTTTTGGCGTGCCTGGGTACAGCTTAAGGGGGGCCCCATCGGCATGCTCCTCTCTGCTTTCTTTGGTCAGAGGTCAGAGCGGCGTGGAGACAGTTTATGTTCATGTTGGAGTCTGGGCAACTACCACAGCAGGGGGCCCCTCAGCTTTAGTACCTTTTCTGGCCAATGCCTTCTAAGAGGTGTCAATCTACAAGATTATTACCTCAAACCACCTTTTTGAGAGACCCTCACAGGGAACCCCATTTACGTTAATCTACTGAAATGTTACATCAAACCACTTCTTAAGATGTTTTTAATTATGTTAATTTACAAAGTTATGACATCAAGCCACTTCTAATCTATATAACTTCACACACATACTAACTGGGCCCTGCTTAAAAGTCAGAGTCTCTTTATCACATTACAGAGTTATGACATCAAGCTACTTCTTATCTATGTATAACTTCACACACATTCTATATTAATTCCTATCCAGATGGCATAACTTTATTTAATTTCCTTAATTAATTTTAATGAGATCTTAATTACTTTTATAATTCTTCCATATTTCTGTTTTTTATATTCTATATATTTAATTACTATAACATTTTATTGCTATAACAGATATAAAGAATTATCACTTTTGTGATTGCACTGTGTTATATGGCAAAATAGATTATCCTGAAATTAACCTGACCTAATGAATTTTGCCCTTTAAAAGAAGATTTTTCCCCCCAATCTGATTTCAGAAGACTAAAATATCAGGGAAGTACTCTGGATTCAAACAAGCAAACAAACATACATCCATTTTGTGAACGTCCTATGGGAGTCTCTTGACAGGGAATTGTGGGTGGCCTCTAGGAACTGGGAGTGGTCCCTGACCAACAGCCAGCACTAAATGGAGACTGCCATTCTACAACAGCAAGAAAATGAATTTTGCCACCAACCAGTAAGCTTGGAAGATGCTCCCTACCTCAGGAGAGAACTACAGCCCTAGCCAACATCTTGATATCAGTGTGAGATCTTAAACAGAGAATCCAGCCATACCACACTTGGACTTTTGATTAAAAAACAGTGAGATAAAAATTTGTGTTGCTTTAAGCCACTAAGTTTGTGTGAATTTGTTACATAGCTGTAGAAATCTAATGTAGGATGTCAGAAATTTGGATGCAAAGTAACAGATATCTCAAAGAATGGAGAGTGAACTGGCTACAGAATAGAAGGATCATTGGGCAGTATGGACGACCCATCTAGGTTTGTTATCAAATTTTAAGTTTATTGTTGATATATAAAAATGCCACTGATTTCTGAATATTAATTTTATATCCTGCCACCTTGCCGAATTCATTTATCAGGTCTAGTAGTTTTTTGACTGAGACTTTAGGGTTTTCTATGTAAAGTATCATGTTATCAGAAAATAATGATAGTTTTACTTCTTCTTTTCCAATTAGGATGCCTTTTATTTCTTCTTGTCTGATTACTGTAGCTAGGACTTCCAGAACTATATTGAATAAGAATGGTGAAAGGGGTCACCCCTGCCTTGTTCCTGATCGCTATTAATTTTGCCCATTGAGTATGATGTTGGCTGTGGGTTTGTCATAGATGGCCTTTATCACGTTGAGGTATGTTTTCTGTATTCCCACTTTGCTGAGAGTTTTGATCATAAATGGGTGCTGGGTTTTATCAAATGCTTTTTCTGCATCTATTGAAATTATCATGTGGTTTTTCTCCTTCCTTTTGTTTATGTGATGAATCACATTGATTGATTTGTAAATATTGTACCAGCCTTGCCTTCCCAGAATAAATCCCACTTGATCATGATGTATGATTTTTTTTTCATGTATTGCTGGATCTGGTTTGCTAATATTTTGTTGAGAATTTAGCATCTAAGTACATCAGAGATATTGGCCTATAGTTTTCTTTCTCTGTAGTGTCTTGACCTGGTTTTGGAAGGAGGATTATGATTGCTTCATAAAATGAGCTTGGAAATCTTCCCGCCTCTTGAATTTTTTGAAAAAGCTTGAGAAGGATAGGAGTTTGTTCTTCTTCAAATATTTGGTAAAATTTGCCTGTGAAGCCATTAGGCCCAGGACTTTTGTTTGTTGGGAGTTTTTTGATAACTGTTTCAATTTCATTTGTTGTAATCAGTTGATTTAGGTTTTCTGATTCCTCCAGATTGATTTTTGAAAGGTTATATGTTTCAAGGAATTTGTCCATTTTACCTATGTTATTCAATTTTTTGGCACACAGTTCTTCATAGTATTTTCTTACACTCCTTTGTATTTTTGTGGGGTCAGTTGTTACTTCTCCACTCTCATTTCTAATTTTGTTTATTTGAGTCTTCTCTCTTTTTTCCTTGGTGAGTCTGGTTAAAGTTCATCAATTTTGTTTACCTTTTCAAGGAACCAGCTCTTGGTTTCATTGATCTTCTGTATTGTTTTTTAAACCTCTATGTCATTTATTTCTGCTCTGATCTTTATTATTTCCTTCTTTAAACTTCCTCTGGGCTTTACTTGTTGGTCTTTTCCTAGTTTTTTAGATGCAAGGATAAGTTGTTTATTTGAGCTTTTTTTTTTCTTTTGCTTCTTAAAGTATGCCTGTAATGCTATGAACTTCAGGACTGTTTTTGCTGTGTCCCATAAATTTTGAGTTGTTATATGTTCATTTTCATTTGTTTCAAGGAAATGTTTGATTTCTTCCTTAACCCATTTGTTATTTAATGACATGCTATTTAGTCTCCAAGTATTTGAATGTTTTTCAGTTTTTTTTTTATTGCTGCTGATTTCTAGTTTCATGCAATTGTGATCAGAGGAGATGCTTGATATGATTTCAATCTTCTTAAATTTATTGAGACTTCTTTTTTATCCTAACATGTAGTCTATCCTAAAGAATGTACCATGAGCACTTGAAAAGAATGTTCATTCTGTTGCTTTAGGGCAGGGGTCCCCAAACTACAGCCCGTGGGCCGCATGCGGCCCCCTGAGGCCATTTATCCGGCCTCTGCTGCACTTCCGGAAGGGGCACCTCTTTCATTGGTGGTCAGTGAGAGGAGCACAGGATGAGGATGCGGATGCATCCTGTGCTCCTGGAGTACTGTATGTGGCGACACCACAAAGCGTGGTGTTGCTCACGTGCAGTACTACTTCTGGTGACGTGGGACGCATGCATCATGGCTCTGGAAGTGCGTCATATTACTTGTTATGGCTAGCAATGACAAATATGGAACCAGACATTGACCATCTCATTAGCCAAAAGCAGGCCCATAGTTTCCATTGAAATACTGGTCAGTTTGTTGATTTAAATTTACTTGTTCTTTATTTTAAATATTGTATTTGTTCCTGTTTTGTTTTTTTACTTTAAAATAAGATATGTGCAGTGTGCATAAGGATTTGTTCATAGTTTTTTTTATAGTCCGGCCCTCCAATGGTCTGAGGGACAGTGAACTGGCCCCCTGTGTAAAAAGTTTGAGGACCCCTGCTTTAGGATGAAAGTTTCTGAAGATATCTATTAAATCCAGTTAATCTAGTCTGTTCTTAATGCTGCTGTTTCTTTGTTAATTTTCTTTCTTGAGGATGTATCCAGTTATGTTAGTGAGGTATTGAAATTCCCTACTATTATAGTATTGCTGTTGATCTTGCCCTTTATGTCCATTCAAATCTGCTTTATATATTTAGGTGCTCCTATATTGGGCACATAGATATTTATAATGGTTATATCTTCCTGTTGTATTGCTCCCTTTATCATTATGTAGTGACCTTCTTTATCCCTTACTATAGCCTTTGTCTTAAAGTATATTTTGTCAGATATAAGTATTGCTACCCAACTTTTTTTTCTTTCCATTTCCATGAGATAATTTTTCCCATCCCCTCAGTCTCAGTCAATGTGTATCTTTTCTTCTGAGCTGAGTCTCTTGTAGGGAGAATATGAACAGGTCCTGTTTTCTTATCCATTTAGCTACCTTATATCTTTTAATTGGAGCATTTAATCCATTTTAATTTAAGTTTATTATTGATGTGTTGTTGTTTATTGTCATTTTATTCTTTAAATCTACAATCCTGTTTTTCTAGATTTTTTTTTTCTGTTTATGGCAGGCCCCTTAACATTTCTTGCAGTATCGGTTTAGTTGTAATAAATTCCTTTAGTTTTTTTTTTGGGGGGGGGTGTCTGGGAAGCTTTTAATTTCTCCTTCAGTTTTAAAAGATAACCTTGTTGGATAAAGAAGTCTTGGTTGTAGCTTTTATTTTACATTACTTTGAATATTTCTTGCCATTTCCTTCTGGTCTCTAGTGTTTCTGTTGAAAATTCAGATGTCATTCTTATGGGGGCTCCTCTGTAGGTAATTTACTGCTTTGCTCTTGCAGCTTTTAGTATTCTTTCTTTGTCTCTTAATTTTGACATTTTAATTATGATGTGTCTTGGTGTAGGCCTACTTGAGTTCCTCTTTAATGGTACTTTCTGTGCTTCTTGAGTTTGTGTGAATTTTTCCTTCATCAGTTTAAGAAAATTTCAGCTATGATTTCTTCAGACAGGTTCTCTAGTCCTTGTTTGTTCTCTTTTCCTTCAGGAACCCCTATGTTGTTTCTCTTCATATTGTCACAGAGCTCTCTTAGAGTTTCCTCAGACTTTTTGAGCCTCTTCCTTTCTGCTGCTCTGCTTCCATGCTTTTGTTATCTTGTCTCCTAAATTGCTGATTCAATCCTCTGCTTCATTCACCCTGCTATTGATTCCTTCTAGTGCAGTTTTCATTTCTGATATTGTATTTGCTATTTCTGGCCAGTTCTTTTTTATGATTTTTAATGTTCTTTTTGATGCTTGCTATCTCTTTATTTAGGTGCTCATTATTTCCATCCATTGTTGCTCTAAGATCCTTGAGCATCCTAACAATCATTATTTTCAACTCTGCATCTGGTAATTTGGTTACTTTCATCTCTTCAGTTCTTTTTCTGGGGATTTCTCTTGTTGATTTATTTGGATTGCATTTCTCTGTCTTCTCATTTTTCTCTTTGTATAGACTCCTCCTTTGGGTGTGCTGTTTAAATAGCTAGCTGAGTCTAGAATTTAAGTTGTCTGCCTTCAGCTATCAATTGTGTTGGTTCTAGATCTTCTTTGGTTGGCATCATCTGCTGTTTATAATCACCTGTGGGCTACTTGTCAGCAGCTATTGCTCTTTTTTTCTGTTTGTTTTGGTGCTTTCTTTGCCTAGGTAGTGTGGGAGGGGCCAACCTGTCTATAAGGATCACCTTCCTTTTGCTTAGAGCTGTCAACAGACCTGAAAAAACTGCTAGCTCTGTAAGATTTGCCTCCACTTTTCAGCTGTAGCACCTCTTCTTGCAGCTGCCTTGTCTTTCCAGAGTCTTCTGTTGAAAGACTGTAGTGTGGGCCTGACTGGTCTCACCTAACCAACCCCTGTACAGATTGCAAACTTTTTGGGTTAGGGCAGCTGAGGTTGAGAATACAGCATTAGTAGTACCCCCTACTTCAGTGGTCTCTTGGGCAGTAGGTCACTACAGGAATTGTTGCCCCTACTCAAGGGCCCAATCCCTCAGTCTCTGCTGTATACTCAAATATTATTTCTCCCCAACAAGGTGAGCCACAGAAAAGTCTAAATTTTCCTGAGTTCCTTTCTGCTGCCTTTGACTGCTGGCTACTTTCTGGGCCCAGCAGGGAAATCCACAGATTAGGACAGGTAGTGAGAGTTGCTTGCTCCTTGGCCCCAGCTGTCACTCTATCCAGACTTTTTACAAACCTTCATAGGGTGTGGCTACAGGAGTACAGTGGGTGTGGCCTCTGAGTGATCTGCTCACCAGCTCTCCAAGGGCAGGGTGAGTTCTCAGCAGTGGAGGGAGGAGGTGTAGCTCCGGTCTCACCAGAAACCTGAGTCACTGACCTGCCCCCTGCTTCCTCGCTTTTTGGTATGACCCTATGCCCTGGCTGGAGCTGGAGAGATTTCCGGGGGTGGGGCAGCTGCCTTTCCCCAGGCTGGTGTGAGACAAAGGGTATGCTCCCCCCATGAAAATGGCCACTTCAGTGTTAGAGAATGACTCAGCACAGGTGTTCCTGTCACCATCACCATGTCTTTCCCTGTGCCTCCAACCTTACACATTCCTCATGCAACTCCAGTTCTCTCAGTTATCCCGCCCCCAGAGCCCCAGGTAAATGGCTGTGAGCGAGATTTTCTGTGCGGGCTCTTTAAGACAGAATCTGTGTCTCTAAAAGCTGACTATTTCTCACAGACGGAAACCCTGCTCTTTTCACCACTAAATGCTATCTGGTTGCCTCTTCTAGTCACTTGTGCTCCAGGCTGAGGATCTGGACCTGGGGCTGAGGACCTGTATCTCTCCCTGCAGTGAGAGTCCCTCTGGACACTCCGCCACCCCTCGCTCCTGGGAGCGTGGCAGTCCCCACTGCGTCTCTGCACTTCCTACCAGACTTGATGTGGCTTCTTCTGTAATCCTGGGTTATAGAATCCTCTTCCTTTAGTCCAAAGTTGACTTTTCACAATGATTGTTCTTAAGTTAAATTGTAATCCAATTTGGTCCTGGGCAGTTGAAACATCTACCTCTCTGTTGCCATCTTGGAATCTCCCACCCAGGCTTTTATCTCTTACCAAACAGCTGTACACAGACCCTTGCAGTTGAACTCCATCTCCAGCCAGGTTCCTGAGTCAGGTGTTTTCTTTTCTTAAAAGTTTTGAAGAGACAATGTTTACATACCTTAATTAAAATATTCCAACACTTGTCCTCTGACTCACACCTCCCATCCTGAAGTCATAAGCCCCTTGTATAAAAACCTGTATTCTGTAAAAGGTATATAAGATGTAAGAAACCTAACTTTGGGTAGCAGGTGTTTGGTTGTCTTTTGGGGTCATGCTGCTCCACTGGCTAAATAAATCCTACTTCCTTCATCAAATTGTCTGGGCGTTTTTGTCCTCCTTTAATTCTTGCAATATGTGGTGCATGGGCCAGGAACTGAGGTAGAAAGATGCCCGCAATTGGTGGACTTCCCGTTTCGGAGCCCCCTATCTGCCCTGCAGACATGCCTGCTGAGCATATGCTGGGGATTTCCCCATGTGCATGCCTCTGTAGGACATAGGGGGATCCCCTTTGCTGGTCCCAGAAAGGACCAGACCAGGAACGAGGAAATGAGGGTGCGTCAGAGCCAAGGTAGGACATACCGGGCAAGGGAAACTAGCTGAGTCCCTGCCCTACTGGGCAGAAGGGAGGCCTGATCACCCTCGGAGAGTCACTAGTCACCCTCCATAGGTTAGGAGCAGCAACTGTGCACTCTCCACTGGTTGTGGGGAGAGGTCTCCATGGAGTGGTGACTCATCAACCTCCACTGGTTGTGTGGGAGATTGTGTGAAAGAGAATGAGTGTGGAATGAATGAGATGAACACTGAGAGAGGGTTCTGACTCTCTCCCTCAGGGCCAAAGTGAGTGTTAGGTCCTGAACCGCAGTTCCATAAGGCGCCTTGGGTGACTAAGAGGCAGAATTGCATGCTATGGTTTATATAAGCCTGCCATAAGCCAAGAGGGCCTGCCATTTCCACGAGGGAGTGGCCGGTGATGGACTAAAGCAGTTGGCGTCTTCTCCAAATATCCCCGACCCTTCCCCAAGTTCCTGGTGTGGTGTGAGTGTTGTCTGTCATGGGGGGTATGGAAGGTTCACAGGAGAAACCCACTCTTTTAGCCATGATGGTCAAAAACATAAAGAAAGGATTCTCAGGGAATTACAGAGTCACTATGTCCCCAGGGAAATTGAAGACTTTATGTGAACTAGAATGGCCCACTTTTTGGATAGGAAGGCCACCAGGTGGAAGCTTGGATAAGTCTGTTATACAGAAGGTGATGCTGGTAGTCAGTAGAGATCCAGGCTACCCCAATCAATTTCCATACATAGACACCTGGCTCACCCTGGTATTGTACCCTCCCCTTCGGCTTAGAGGTCAAGTATTGATAGTAAAGTCAGGGAAGTGTTCCACGAATCCTGGAGAGCTGCTGCTTCTAGCCAAAGACAGAAGTTTCAACCCCTGGTGAACCAGAAGAAAGAGAAGCTCTGGCTCCCCCACCTTACATGCCAGCGAGGCTTTACCCTTGCACACCTGGCTCCCTGTCCACCGCAGAGAATGCTACTGACTCAGGCCCATCATCGGCAGGTTTATCAAGCCTCAGCATAAACTCACGTAGGTGGGAGGCACCTCTCACTGCCCCACAGGAATCAGGCCCAGGCTCTCCTCCCCTAGCTGGGAGGCTGTGCTCAAAGAAAGTGAATAAAGTACATATGGCTTTGAGAGGAGTGAGAAACACAATGAAGTAGTCTATAAGATTTATGTCTATAGAGAGGTTGCAAAGAGGCAGGAAGGTAAGTGCCAAATGAAGAAAAAGATAGCTGATAGCTATGGCCTTTCTGCACAAGGGCAAAGAAAATTCTCCTCCATTTGAAAATAAGGAGAAGACTGGCAAGGGAATAAAATGGATAGTTGGGCAGGGCCCTTGCCGTGTGATCAGTGTGCCATCTGCTGGGAAACTGGTCATTGGAAAAATGACCATCCCAAGCGAGACAAGGGGAAGGCGTGCTTGCCAGCTGCCTCCAAAAGGGAAGACACACTGCTCAACATAGCTGGGCAATCGCTCTTGAACTGAGGGCAACTGGACGAAGGGACCCTGATGTGTCTATGATCTGCATGGTGGTAGGAAGTCAACAGATGGACTTCCTGATTGATACAGGGGCTGAACGCTTGGCGGTGACTTGGGCAGTAGTGCCACTCTCCATCCATAAAGTGGACATTGTAGGAGCCACAGGAATGCAGGCAGAACAGGCATTCTGCCTGCCCTATACATGTACAATATGAGGTTATGCATCAGTCTTGTACATGCCTGACTGTTCAGTGCGCCTGCTACAGTGTGATCTGCTAAGCAAACTGAGGGCTGCTATCTCTTTTGCTGACGATGGCCAGCTGGACTTGCAGGTACCTAAGCCTAGGCTTGTTTTAACTCTAACAGTCCCCAGAAAGGAGGAATGGATAATTTTTGCTACCGAGACTAGGAAGTCACTCAGTTAAAGGTTATACCAGAAATGGCTGGGGGGGGTGTAGGCAGGTGATAACCCCCCAGCCCTGAGCTGGCAATAAATTAAGTGTCTGTATGGATAGAGTTAAAGCCTGGAGCACTGCCTGTTAGCCAAAGACAACACTCGATTCCTAGGGAAGATTTGGAAGGAATCCAGGTGCATTTACAGAGACTCAAGGGCATGGCATGATTATCCCGTGCCATTCACCCTGGAACTCCTTTGCTCCCTGTCACAGGACTGGGGACCAATGATTATCAGCCAGTACAGGAGGACTTAAGGGTCATAAATGAAGCAGCAGTGACTCTGCACCCGACAGTGCCAAATCCATATATACTCCCATGCTTCCTCCCTTCTCGAATCTCATAGTTCACTTGCTTGGACTTAAAAGATGCCTTCTTTAGTATAAGACTGGCTCCTGAAAGCCAGGAGCTATTTGCCTTCCAATGGGAGGACTTTGCCCCAGTAACAGGGGCAAAGTACACTTGGACCAGGCTCCCACAAAGGTTGAAGAACTCTCCTATCATCTTTGGAGAGGCTCTTGCTCAGGACCTCCAGGGTTTTCCTGCACAGGGCATTGGGTGTGCCCTCCTTCAGTACATGGATGACCTGTTGCTAGGTCACGGAACTCCAAGGATGTGCTCAAGGAATGGAGGGTCATCTAGAGAAGAATGAATACAAGGTATCGAAGAAGAAGGCCTAGATCTGTAAAAGGCAAGTAAAATACTTAGGATTTATTCTCCAGCAGGGAGAGAGGAGGTTAGGAGTTCCTGGGGGCAGTAGGATTCTCTCATTTGTGGATCCCCAACTTTGCAGTACTGGCCAAGCCCCTCTATGAAGTCTCAAAAAGGGGGAGAGAAAGAGTCCATGGACTGGGGGGGGGCAGAATAGAACTGTGCTTTTGAGACTCTTAAAAAAGAATCACAAGTTGCCCCAACACTAGGTCTTCCTAACCCAGCAAAACCTTTTGTGCTCTATGTCTCAGATAGAAGCAAGACAGCAGTGGGTGTATTAACCCAGGACTTAGAATCATGGTCTGGACTGGTGGCTTGCCTCTCCAGACAGTCAGACAGAGTTGCTCAGAGGTAGCAGCCATACTTGGAGAGCCTTGGCAGCTGCAGCAGGTGTTGGCACAGGAGGCAGACAAATTGACTTTGGGACAGGGCTTGGAGGTGCGGGTGCCTCATACAGTGGTGGCTCTAATGAGTACAGAAGGGCATCAATGCCCATCTCACCAAATACCAGAGTTTACTCTGTGAAAAGCCAAGGCTGGCAACAGAGATGTGTACCACTTTAAACCCAGTGATGCTGCTCCCAGTAGAGGAGGGAGAGCAGCAGCACAACTTCCAGCTGGCCAGGCCTGTAAGACCAACCCATAAGAGACCCAGATTGGGAGCTGTATGTAAATAGAAGCAGCTCTGTCAACTCACCAAGGGAAGGCAAGCAGGGTATGCAGTAGTGACTTTAACAGAGACTGTGTAGGCTTGGTCTCCACCCCAAGGAACTGCTGCTCAGCATGCAGAATTGATTGCTCTGACTCAAACCCTAGAGCTTAGTAAAAGAATAAAGTAACTGTTTTTTTTGTTTTGTTTTTTTTATCAATTCCCGCTTTGCCTTCCTTACTCTGCAAGTCCATAGAGCCATATATATAAGGAAAGAGGACTCCTGACTGCTGGGGGCCAGGACCTCAAATATCCAGGAAAAGTTTTTCAGCTGCCGGAAGTAGTCTGGAAGCCCAAACAAATAGCAGTAATCCACTGCTAAGGACTCCAGAAGGCAGGATAGGTAGAAGCCTATCCCAGCTGGACTGAAAAGGCCAGAGAAGTAACAAAATTATTACTCAGAGAAGTTGTTGCAAGGTTTGGACTGCCACTTCAGGTAGACTCTGACAATGGCCCAGCCTTTGTGGCTAAGGTTGTACAAGGAACAGCTTAAGCATTGGGCATCACCTGGAAGCTTCATGCAGCATACAGACCTCAGAGCTCAGGAAAGGTAGAATGCATGAATAGGACTCTAAAGTTAGGGCTTAACAAATTATGTCAGGAAACAGGTCTTAAGTGGGTGCAAGCTTTGCCTTTAATACTGTTTAAGATTTAGTGCACCCCTCCAAGAACACTGGCTATTCATTTTATGAGGTATTATATAATAGGCCTCCTCCAGTATTACATAGTTTGTCAGGGACTCCCGAAGAATTAGGAGAAGCAGAACTATATAGACAATTAAAAACTTTAGGCAAGGTGGCCAGTACCATATCCAAGTGAGTACTAGATAGGGCTCCAAACCATTTGTTTGCCTCTGCCCCTTCTTGTTTTCCAGGAAACCAAGCGTGGGTGAAGGATTAGAATCAGTCCCCCTCTGACCCAGGTGTTAGATACCGTACACCATGATCCTGACCACTCTCACTGCTGCCAAGGTAGAAGGCATACCTGCCTAGATTCACCACAGCTGGCTGAAGCCTGCGGCCCCAGAGGAGATGCCTTCATGAACAGCAGAGACTGACTCTACCAATCCTTGTAAGTTGACCCTGAGAAGGACAAAATGCCCTGCTTCAGCCATAACCGGAAGCTGGCTGGTCCAAACACAACTAAAGCATTAGGAACCTCACCATGGGGCTCCATATAATTGGACTCTGGGGAGGGAGAAAAGCTAAGGTCAAAGGAAAGCCAGAATAAGTCATCTTAAGGTTTGCATATACCATTATGAGTCATACAGAAAGGGGGTGTAGGTCCCTTGGCTGGGAGACGGAACAAGGCTGGGAAGCTACAAGGTAAATGAAAAGTATATATGTGGTCATAGCTACCACTGTAGAATAAATTGTGAATATTAATCATGTGTCCAACAGGTTACTTAGAAAAAGGACACCTACAAAAAGAAATATATTTTAAAAGAGGATTAGTTATTAGTAACTGAAGGTTAAGGTTTTTAGAAATTAAGAATTCTGATAAATTGGAAAGGAATTGTATAGTTTTAATGATAAAAGGCATAAGATATAGAGGTACTTTTGAAAGGAAAAGGAAAAAGTAAGTTGTTAAGATATGTTAAAATATGTTTGGCCCTGGCCGGTTGGCTCAGTGGTAGAGCGTCGGCCTGGCGTGCAGAAGTCCCGGGTTTGATTCCTGGCCAGGGCACACAGGAGAAGCGCCCATCTGCTTCTCCACCCCTCCCCCTCTCCTTCCTCTCTGTCTCTCTCTTCCCCTCCCGCAGCTGAGGCTCCATTGGAGCAAAGATGGCCCAGGCGCTTGGGATGGCTCCTTGGCCTCTGCCCCAGGCGCTAGAGTGGCTCTGGTCACGACAGAGCGATTCCCCGGAGGGGCAGAGCATCGCCCCCTGGTGGGCAGAGCATCGCCCCTGGTGGGTGTGCTGGGTGGATCCCGGTCGGGCGCATGCGGGAGTCTGTCTGACTGTCTCTCCTCGTTTCCAGCTTCAGAAAAATACAAAAAAAAAAAAAAATGTTACATAAGAATAGTAAAGAAAGTTAATTAAAGTTGAAGGTTTGTGTAAGTTGCAGAAAGTTTGTGTAGGTTATAGAAGGTTGTTCAGGAAAAAAAAGGTGAGACTTTCGTATAATAAAAAGTTATGGAGGTCTCAAATGAGATAAAAGGGGGTAATATCCCTCATCCCTGAGGAGGAATAAACAAGAAGAATGAAAGGGAAAGGAGCCTACAGGGGCAACTGAATCAGCCAGTTATAGATTAACTACTTACTATAGTTCTCTGAAAGGGTGACTGGAGCCACTTACTACACAGAGCAAAAAAGATAGGACTTATCTGAAAATCCCTTCCCCTTTTCTTTTCTCAAAAGCTTTTTAAGAGTCAACGTTTACATACCTTAATTAAAAAATTCCCACACTTATCCTCTGACTCACCCTCCCATCCTGAAGTCATAAGAGTGACACATACCTCTAGATCAGTGGTAGTCACCCTGGTCCCTACCGCCTACTAGTAGGCATTCCAGCTTTCATGGTGAGCGGTAGGAGAGCAACCAAAATATAAATAAAAAAATAGATTTAACTATCGTAAGTTGTTTTATAAATATTTATTCTGCCAAACTTAGTAAAAATCCAACATAAAGGACTTGGTAAGTAATTATTATTATATGCTTTAACTTGCTGTAACTCTGCCTTATAAATTTTACAAAGTAAAGTTACTTCCCTACTTTATAAATCACCATTACTGTGGAAATGGTGGGCGGTTCGAAAATTTTACTACTAACAGAGATACAAAAGTGGGCGGTAGGTATAAAAAGGTTAACCACCCCTGCTCTAGACAAAAGGATCATGAGACTCTTGAATAAAAACCTGTATTCTGCAAAAGGTATATAAGATGTAAGAAACCTAACTTCGGGGAGCATGTGTTCGGTTGCCTCTTTTGGGGTCACGCTGCTCCGCCAGCTAAATAAATCTGACTTCCTTCATCAAGTTGTCTGGGCGTTTTTGTCCTCCTTTGATTCCTACAACACCATCACTTACTGGCATCCTGAATTTTGACTAAGATGTGTGCTAAGCAGACTTTTTCTCCTGAGCCTCCCCTGTCTGAGTGCTGTTCCATCATTTATGAGTTGCTTCCCCCAACTCGGGGGAAATATACAGGGTGGGACCAAAGTAGGTTTATAGCTGTGAGTAAACAAAACAGTGTTTATACTTGTATTATTATTATTATATTATTTTCCATATGAACAACTGTAAACCTACTTTTGCCCCATACTGTATTACTCTGAAATCTGTCTACTTTTAAAACATGGAAACTTTCCTTCAGAAAAGGTTTGATTGTTAGTCCTTGGTACCTTACTGTGATATTAGCAATCCAAATATTCTCCATAATTTTGGATTAAAGATTTTTTCTTTGATAAAGAAAATTTTGATATCAGTTTAGAGAGAAAAAAAAATTGTTTATTGAAAGCAAAAGCACTCTTTAGTTCCCCTAAAACAGAGACCAGCAAACCAAGGTCTCTGGGCCAAATCTGTCCCCATCACATGTCTTTCTAAACAAATGTTTTTGGAACCCCACCACACTGTTTGTTTACAAACTGACCAAGGCATTTTATGCACTATAAAAGCAGAGTTAAATAGCTGCAATGAAGATCCTATGGCACAGAAAGTCTAAAACATTTACAACTGCTTTTTTTCAGGAAAAGTTGCTGACCCCTGCCCTAACATTATGTTGCTCAAGTCCCTTGGGTTTTTTTTTATTCCACCGCAGCCTCTGTGTTATAAGTTATTAGAAGTGGAGGAAAAGGGGTTGGGAAGATAAAAAAAAGTAAAAGAGAAAGGCATAGTATAGAAGTACTAATGCTTCTTACTTGTAATCCTCAAAGAAGGGAGGGAAACTAAAGCAAAAGTACAAGTGGGCATCCAAACAATTATACTCTTTCTTCTCAGCTGTGATTTATGAGTATCCCAGTAGAGCCCGAGCTTGACCTTGATCAGGCGTCCTCGATTCGACTTCCCTGCACAGTGGGACACTCTTGCTTATCAGCAGGGCTGCCAGCCTCTTCGAGAGGACTCTTGAGGCAGCTATGAGGATGCTACTTATTGGTACCATGACCAACACACAAGTTAATTGCCAGAATTACACAGGCAGTTTATTACTCACAAACTCTATGGCGTACTTGGGTACAGCTAAATGGGGTCACCTTGGCATGCTCCTCTTGGCTGTTGTTGTTCAGAGCAGCGTGGAGACAGTCCATGTTGAGTCTGGATGACTAAGTGCAGCTGGGGGCCCCTCGGCTTTAGTACTTTTTTCTGGCATAGGCCTTCTAACAGGTGTTAATCTACGAAATTATCAGATCATCAAGCCACTTTTTGGGAGTTCCTCAGAGGGAGCTCTTTTTTTGTGTCAATCTACAGAGTTGTCACATCAAGCCATTTTTTTTTATTTTTTTTGTATTTTTCTGAAGTGAGAAGTGGGGAGGCAGACAGACTACTGCATGTGCCTGAGGGGATCCACCTGGCATGTCCACCAGGGGGCAATGCTCTGCCCATCTGGGCCCTTGCTGCGCTGTAATCGGAGCCATTCTAGCACCTGAGACAGAGGCCATGGAGCCATCCTCAGCACCCAGGCCAGCTTTGCTCCAATGGAGCCTTGGCTGTGGGAGGGGAAGAGAGAGAGAGAAAGGAGAGGAGGAAGGGTTGAGAAGCAGATGGGCATTTCTCCTGTGTGCCCTGGTCAGGAATCGAACCCAGGACTTCCACACACTGGGCCAATGCTCTACCACTGAGCTTACCAGCCAGGGCCTCAAGCCATGTTTTATCTATATATAACTTCACACACACACTAGCTGGGCCCTGTGCAACAGGCATAGTCTGTCTATTATATCTGTACACACTAGATTAGTTCCCACCGAGAGGGCATAGCCTCATTTATTTGCCTTAATGGCTTTTAATATTATATCCTAATTTATTTCTATATATATCTTCTATATTTTTCTATATATTCAATTACTATAAAATTATATTACTGTAGCAATAAGAAGAGAAGGAATTGAGACAGGGTGATATAATAACAACACTTAATATGTTTTGGTGTGCCTTTATGATCTGGGGTGCTGCTAAGGTTTACTAATCATTCGTGTAAGGGACACAGAACTTTTTTTTGGAAATGCACTTCTTCCTGGAGAGCCAGTGAGTAGCAGAATATAATTCTCATGTATTTCTACCTTGAAGATCTAATTATTTTTTGTACCTATTGAACTATGGGTCTGGATTGATAAGAGCTAATCTTATGTGTTTTCTATGCTAAGAATACAAACACAAAAAAGACTCTCTTCTTAACCTGATCTAAGGCCAGCCTAAAATTATGCAGAAAAACTTCCAGAAGATTTTCACTATAAGAAGTCCAATAGCCATCATTTTTCTTAAAATAAAGCAATGCGTAAATATTGTCAGTATTACTTTTCTCTAGTTTTCTGAATCAATCTTACTAGAGGTTTTTGAATATTTTACTAGTATCTTCAAGAAAACACCTTTTTAGTTTTCATGAGAAACTCCATTGGTTTTGTACATTTAGATGTTTGTTTGTCATTTTATAAATTTCTGATCTAATTTTCTTTCTTCCATTTTGGGCTTATTAGTCTGTCACAGTGATTTTCAACCCTTTTCATCTCATGTCACAGGTAAACTAATTACTAAAATTCTGTGGCCTACCAAAATATATATTTTTTTCTGATCTGACAAATAAAATAGGTATAATTCTGATTGACTTACAGAGAAATAATTACTTGCCCTTTTGCTCCAAAACGACTTAAAAAACTCAGGTTCCTATACTTGTAGATAGGCATTGCTGGTACCAATCAGATGTAACTTTATTATGCAACTTGACCAATAAGATGAAACTCCATTATATAACCTATATCTTTATGGTTTAAGCCAGGGTATTCACAACGGATGGCTAATGTTCTGTTGGCCAACTTGTTATTTTTTTTTAAATTTGACAGTCAAGGGAAAAGAGGTCAGTGCCCATGACTAAATAGTTAAGTATTATGTATTTTGAAAATTCTTGTGGCACATGAGTCAAAAATCACTTGTCTATCTCTTTGAATTTATTATATCAAGTATTCTGGCCAATTTTTATGAGTATTCTATGCATGCTTGAAAAGGCTTTATAGCCTCTCTTCATTGGCTATATTGTAAAAAAATTAACAATTGTGATATTATATATATATAATATATATATTATATATATATATAGTGGATTGGAAGTTAATCCTTATACAGGTATTTCTATTATTTTAATGGTTCCTATCAATTTTTTAACATGCATATTTGAGTATAAAGTTATTAATTCTCTCTATATTGTATTCTCAAATAATATAAATTATTAAAATATTTTATCTGTATTATTCCTCTCTTCCATCTTCTATGTTTTTGTCTAGCATTTCAATTTCATCTTGCTTTTTGAACCCACCAAATTAACTTTTGTTTTACAGTTAAAGGTAGAAGTGTCTGTTTTCTTCTGAAGTCTTCTAGTTTTGAAAGTTGGGAATCTCCTTTAGTTTCTCTCTTTTGTTCTTTTTGTTTGTTTGTTTATCCTCATTAAAAAAATCAATATCAACTTTTGATTCCATTTCTTCATATCACTTAAATACATTTCTTTTTCTCCACTCACACTTCTTCTTCAGCACCAGTAAAAGATATCATTATCTCTAACCAGGTCCACAGTTCAGATTCCTAACTGGTCTTTCTGCTTCCATGCCGTCTTGCCCATTTCTAATCCCTCTACCCACACAGCAGCTAGAGTGGTACTTCTCACAAATTATTCAGAGATTCCTTTTGTTTTTAGAAAAATCTAAATTCTGTACATGGTGTAACATGATGTTATCTCTACTTCTACAGCCTTGTTTCTACCCACCTCTTCTCTTGTTTACTCTGTTTGGCATTGTTCTGAAGCTCTCAGTTTCTGGAACACAGTGGTTTCTTTCATCTTTGGCTGCTATTTGAGTATTTGCTTCTAACTGAGGCACACTTGTCTACTTTTGCTTGGTGAATTTTTATCCTTCAAACCTCCAATTTGAAGTCATTTTCTTTTTCTTTTATTTTTTTTAAAAGATTTTATTTATTCATTTTTTAGAGAGTGGGGAGGAAGTGCAGGAGGCATCAACTCTCATATATGCCTTGACAGGGCAAGTGTAGGGATTCAAACTGGTGACCTCAGCATTTCAGGTTGACATTATTCACTGTGCCACCACAGATCCAGGCTCAAGTCATTTCTTTCTTTCTTTTTTGTATTTTTCTGAAGTGAGAAACGGGGAGAGAATTAGATCCCACATGTGCCTGACTAGGATCCACCTGGCAAGCCCACTAGGGGGCGATGGTCGGCCCATCTGGGGCGTTGCTTCATTGCAACTGGAGCCATTCTAGCACCCGAAGCAGAGGCTATGGAGCTATCCTCAGCGCCTGGGCCAACTTTGCTCCAATACAGCTTTGGCTGTGGGAGAGGAAGAGAGAAATAGTGAGAAAGGAGAGGGGGAAGGGTGGAGAAGCAGATGGGCGCTTCTCCTGTGTGCCCTGGCTGGGAATCAAACCTGGGACATCCACACACCGAGCCAATGCTCTAACACTAAGCCAACTGGCCAGGGCTTGAAGTAATTTCTTTTAAGAAGACTTTTCTGATGTAATGTTTAATCTAGGTGTCTTGTTCTACATAGTTCTACTACAGGTATTTAGTATTCTGCCACCTCTTAGTAGTTTTTGGTTGACTTCACTGTAATTATTTTTAAAAATTCTCTTTTTTTTCTTGTAGACACTAAAATCCATGATGGTAAGAATCAAATCTGTTGTGCTTGACATACAAAGCCACATTAAGCATTTAGTTAATTATTAGTAAGTTGATTTTTGAAAGCATAAATTAATAAATATAGAAATATAGTGTTATTCTGATAATATGCTTCTATTGGAAAAACTTATTGAGAAATGCATTGGAATTTACTCTAAAGGGGAATGTAATAAAGAATGGGTTTATCTTATGTCCTCCAAAGGAGAAAGATAAAAACTTCGTGAGCCAGCAAGGTGGCCAGGTAACCCTGCAGCCTAGATAATGACACTATATAGAGAGCACAGCACATTTTTTATAGTGACTGAATTGACAAGAGAAGATTGAGAGTTACAGCAAAGATACAGAAAATTGTAGGCGACTCCTCTCTTTAGAATTTAGGGAATGTATGATCTTGAGATAAATCACTTAATCTCTTGATGTCTCATTTTAACTATTAAGTATATAATGATTATTCTTAACTACTTGCATGGGGTATTGTGAGACTTAATTTGCTAATGTTTATAGAGTGCTTCAGATTGTCTGATTAGAAGTATGAAGTATCATCATCATTATACTATAAAAGAGTATGTGAAATTTTATTTTAATTTCATAAATATGAAATTACACCTTTTTACTTTCATTTAAAATGTTCCAAAATTCATACACATAAATTAGTGCATGTTTGAATCTAGGTCTCCAGGCACTCATGTAAGCTGTTCTTATGATTTGTCTATTGTCTAAATGTTCGTAAGACACTGACTAAAATGTAACTTAAAAGGTGCAACTAATTTTTGTTAAATTCTTGCTCATGTTAGTTGAGAGTGGTATAATATGATTGGATTTTCTTTCTTTTCAACTTTTTATGTGTTTGATGAATAAACTCTTATTTATAAATGCCAGAGTTCCATAAATGGCGATTTTCTTCCCACATTCTTAAGTATCATCTCAACTACAATTTTGTGCCCAGCCAGTAAAAATCTACAGTTTTAATAATTTTTCCCAAAGGTCCATGCCCTGTTCTTTTCTGTCCAGCTTGCTCTCTTTGCCTGCTGCAGACTGCAGGGATTGATTGTGACACTCCAAGATGCTTCCCTTATTTTCAGAGTGCGTTGCCTTCATGTATTTTGGTTTACTATCTGTTTCTCAGAATATTCCTTAGAAACATGTATGGGAGGTGAAATTTTGGTAATATTGCCTATCTAAAAATGTATTACTTTTAGTTAAATTTAATTGATAGTTTAAATGTAGAATACAGCATGAAGTAATTTTCACTCAAAATGTTAGAGAATTTATTTTCTTCTAGTTCCAATGCTGCTATTTTTATTTCTGACCCTTCAAGTTTTATTTATTTATTTATTTATTTATTTATTTATTTATTTATTTATTGTGTTTACATAGATTCTAGTGTCTCCTCGAATGCACCCCCTTTACCCCGTATTCCCCTCAACATCTCCTTTTCCCCCCTCCCAACTGCTCCCTCCCCCCTTCCCTTCAGGTTTAGTTCCGTTCCTCAGTTCACCTTGTTCCTTGGATTCCTCAGATGAGTGAGGTCATATGATATTTTTCTTTCTCTGCTTGGCTTATTTCACTTAACATGGATGGACCTGACCCTTCAAATTTTTTATGGAATGTTTAGCATCTTCTTTTTATCCTAAATGTTATGAATTTGGATGATGGTACATATGAGTAATTTTATTCCCTTTTTAAAAAAATGTATGTGTCACTTAATCAGGGAATTTATATTTTTTGGTTTTGCAACTTTTAATTATTGTTTATTTAAATTATTGCTTTTAGTATAATTTTTTCTTTTATTTTCTTCCTGAAAGCCTTTTACCAGTTATTGAAATCTTTGGAACTAGTCTCTAATATTTTAATCTCTACCTCTAATATCTAGTACTTTGTCTTTTGCTATTCATTCTGAATGTTTTGCTCAATTATATTTTACAACTCTAAGATTTTAAAATATATTTTAACTACTCTACTTTGAATAAACAGAAATATATAGGTTTTCTTTGATTGTTTCTATACTATGATACTTTGTTATTTCATGATTATAGTATCTTTTCTTAATATATTAAATACATATATGTGTTTATAATTAATATATATACATCCAAACATACATATATACATTGTGCACTGTATATGAATATATATAAACATATGTATATACAGATATCCTCAGTATCTATAGGAGATTGGTTCTAGGATCCCCTATGGATACCAACATTCTCATATGCTCAAGTTCCTTGTATAAAATGACATAGTATTTGTATATAACCTACCCACATCCTCATATACTTTAAATTATCTCTAGATTACTAATAATACCAAATATAGCATAAATGCTATGCAGATAGCTGTTATACTATATTGTTTAGGGAATAATGACAGGAAAAAAGTGTGTACATTTTTAGTTCAGACAGAACTGTGGTAAGACTAACTACATAGTATATATGAGCAACAAGATGATAGTAATTTAAATATTTTGACCCATAGTTGGTTAAATTTGTGGTTGCAGAAGCTGTAGATATAAAAGGAAATTTTATGATATATGTTATATGATATATACTAATGGTTCTTAAACATTTTATACTCAGGACCCCTTTATAGTATTAAAGATTATTGAGAATCTAAAGAACATTTTTATGTAGGTTCTATATTTTGATGTTTAACACATTAGAAACTAAAGATGAGCAGTATTTAAAATATTTACTTATTTCAAGATATCAAAAATAAACACATTGCACGTGTACACTGATATTATTTATAAAGCATTAATATAGTTTCTAAAATAAAAATAATGTAGTGAGAAAGGTAGTATATATATATTTGCTAATTTATTTATTGCCTATCTAAATCTAAGATAGTTGATTACTCTATCTACATCTACACTCAATTTGTTGTGACATTGCATATTGTATAACCTCTGAAAAATTCTCTTATACACTCATGAAACTATGAGAGTGAAGAGGGATATATATAATGTCTTACTATTATTATGAAAATAGTTTTGACCGTGCAGACTCCTGAAAAGGCCTTGGGGACTCCCTGAGCTTCTAGATCACACAGTAAGAATTGCTGTTGTATGTACAAATGCTCAGAGGTGTGCATGACACACTCTTTTAAAAGTGTTATCTGCTTATCTTTGTCTTTTTTTTCTCCATGTTTTCTTTTTCAGTTCTTGGTTTTTTTTTTAAATTTATTGAAATTTATTTTTATTCCAGAGTTATCCTTCAAACAATTGACTGACACAGTCTATTTTAAGAATAAAATACAGGCCCTGGCCAGTTTGCTCAGTGGTAGAGCGTCGGCTGGCGTGCAGAGGTCCCGGGTTCGATTCCTGGCCAGGGCACACAGGAGAAGCGCCCATCTGCTTCTCCACCCCTCCCCCTCTCCTTCCTCTCTGTCTCTCTCTTCCCCTCCCGCAGCAGAGGCTCCATTGGAGCAAAGATGGCCCGGGCACTGGGGATGGCTCCTTGGCCTCTGCTCCAGGTACTAGAGTGGCTCTGGTCGCAACAGAGTGATGCCCCGGAGGGGCAGAGCATCACCCCCTGGTGGGCAGAGCGTAGCCCCTGGTGGGCGTGCCAGGTGGATCCTGGTCGGGCGCATGCGGGAGTCTGTCTAACTGTCTCTCCCCATTTCCAGCTTCAGAAAAAATACAAAAAAAAAAAAAAAAAAAAGAATAAAATACAAAAAAAAATATACAAAGTCCTGATTGGATATTGTGTTTGGGGAAAAAAATTTTAACTAGTGGTTATATCTTAGGGCAGTTGCTCTCAATCCCTTTAGGTACAATGACCACTTTTTTATTTTAAAGCAAATGCCTTTTAAATCTTTTACTACTTTGAAATAAAAATTATAACTTAATCTATCAAAACACATAAAATTTTACCAATAACAATGTCATACCATAACTATAATGTAAAAATTCAATAGCAGAAAATAATTCATAATAAGATAATAGTACATATTTTTAATGTATAAACCACCAGGCATGGAGGCCTTATACTTCACTGTGGATATAATGAAGTAGTTGCTAACAGGTACTTGTAGGATCTTTGAAGGTGATAGATGTAAATACAAACTAACACAGGTGTATTGGTGACCTCTTAAACACCATGAGTAGCATTGCTTCTCGTGATGGTATTTTATAAAATGGTGAATAACTCTTGGTTAAACTGCAAATCAAACAATATGCCATTTTGCTTCAATTGATAATTGTATCCCTGAAATACTCAGTCTACATTAAGGCCATGCCAAAATAAATTGTTTATATGTAAAATAAAACATATTGTTTATGTGCAAAATGCAGTTAAGTCCTAAGTTAACATAGATTTAAACACTTTTTCTTTTTCCTATTTATTGTCTATGTGAGGTCAGAAAGTCTTTAAGTATGTGGAGTAATTCTTCACTATGAGGGACTGTCACAGGAGAAAATGTTTAGAGCATGAGACTCTTACCTAAACATTTCAACTCATCGCTTCCTTAAGAGTCCTTGCCCCTGGTCCTGAAACTCTCCAGTTCCCAGTCTTTAAGAATGAGTGGTGAGGATAAACTAACTGGCTAGAAGTTAATACTTGAGAAAGCTGGATGCTAGAAAAGTGCTTACAATTCACTTAAATGTCCAAGTGTTTTTCATGTAGACTCTCTCTGGTTATGTCTTCTGTATGACTGCTGTCTACTGTTATGCTTGTTGCTTTCCAGTGTTCTGAAGTGAAAACAGGTTTCTTCTCAAACTCCCTACTCACACTCCTTTCCGTAGGCACATAGGTCTTAGCTTCCTCTGGTCTCTTTAATCAGTTACTTCTTCCATTCACTTGCATTTTACAAAAATTTGTTGACCTCTTTTATATGCAGATGTATTCTCTCTGGGCCTCCTCATTGAATTTTAAAGGTTTTTATTACTTTACTCCTTTGGAAGGTAATTCAGTTTAAGGTAGCACATTTAATCAAACATATTGAATTACAAGTCCCCTGTATTAGTTTTGTAATTTAAAAAATTAACATTGTTAAGGCATGGCTGAGACAATGGATTTATGACAAGCAAAATATAAAGACTTTTAAACAATTTCTCCACATTCTCTAAAGTTTAACATCACAACACCATATGTCTGGACCACATTATCACAGCCTATAAAAGTGCCTGTTTATGTTTTAATATTACTATTTATGTTTTCATATGTAGCTGATAAAAGACAATGTAAAGCCAGGAGGCACGGCCAGGGCCACTATCACAGCAGCCGCCCAACCCATGCAGGTTCGCATTGGATTCGGACAGTCGGTAAAGAAACAAAGGAGCCAAAAACTGATGGGCCATAGTCTTTAATCCTAGCTTGCACCCGGTGGGCAAGTAAAAATACACACTGGGCTCCAAAACCCAGTCACATTCAGTGCTCACAAAGCCACTGACTTATCCGAGTTTCCTAGAATCAAAGGTTTCTAGCTCACCAGCCTTATTCAGCTCTGTTCCCCATCTCCTTCCTTATCCCAGATACAAACTCTACACAAACTGGCATCTCACTCAGCACTTCGCCATCTTGGCTGCTTCTCCTGGCCTCCTCCAAGTGGCCTTTCTCTGCTCTCCTCTGCTCTCTCATGCTAATCTCAGGAACCAAGGGCCGAGTCCCGTTCTGCCTCCATTTTATAGTGTAGAAATCCAAACCCTTAATCCAATATACATAATAGGGAAGTCTCTAATACAAAGTCACTTCTCTGAGGCATGATAGGATTGTACCACCTCACACTAAAAAGGGTGGGACAGGCTTAATCCCCAAACCAAGCCTCAGGCTACAACAATTCTCAACACACATTAATATCACCTGGGCAATGGTCTCACGTGGGCAGCGCCTATTTTTAACAAAGTGAGCATAATACATTTTATCTGCCCAACAGACAACAACCCTCTGTAGAATGTCTCTGCATTGTCATAGAAACTGCTATCATTGCACTACTACACTACTACATTACATTGATTATTGTCAACTTATTATTATTTTTTTTACTTAGGTCCAAGAATACTTTATCTCTACTAGTAATAAATTAACAATTGTCCTCATTTTTATTTAAATTTTTGGAGAAAGTATGTTTAAAAATGGATTTTTAACTCAGTTTCTAGATGTTTCTTAAATTACTATAATTTGAGATGAGGTATTTAGCTGATTTCAACCCTTTATATTTTGCCTACTTTCTTTTATCTTTTTCTGCACATTTTGGTAAACTGCAGAAAGATACATCTTCAGAAGTAAAAAATAATCCAAGTAAATCAGTAAAAATAATACATAATATTCTGATATAGTATGCAATTTTAAAAGACAAGTAAGCATAATGTATTTAAAGTAAAAATAAAATTATTCTTATATGACTATTGTATAAAATTGGAACAGAATTCTATTAATACCTGTAAATATTGCTCATGGTAGAGTGACTTGTCTTCTGTTATCTACCTTCATCTCTGATCATTTTCTGCTCATGTTCGGAGTGATGTAATTACAATTAATTACACTTTCTCTCATTTTTACTTTGAGTCTTCACTTAGCTCCAATTCCGACCATGGTTCCCTACTTCCAGCCATTTTGTGAAAACAGTAGGAAAGTAATTATATTTTAACACTCTGCATGCCTCTCATAAAAAATAAGTATTGTATTTTAATACCTACAATATATAATACTTACTAGAAAAATGTCTAAGAAATAAAAATATGGAGGCACAAAGACTTTACTGATTTTAAAAACAGTTGTACAAGTAAGTGTTCTTCCAGTAAATGGAAGATTTTTGGCAAAAGAGATACTACCTCTTTAATTCTCTACTTGATTTAGAAAGAAACAAAATAGAAAATTATTCATATATAACATAAATATATATATTTATTTAAAATAAAATATTATGTGCTTCTTTACTGGGTTACTTCATTATAGCAATAATATACCTTGCTGCTGTAAAGTATATTTTAAAAATATCAACATAATATCAATACAATTTAGAATAACATTTGAACATTTAGTCAACAAGTTATTTGACCTATGTTATATTAAAAAATGAAGAATGTAATGCTTTAATCAAATTGGCTATCATATAAGCAAAAGAAAACAGAGTACTTGAATTAAATGAGTGTTTTTGAATTAAGTTCATTTAACTTTTGCAGATATAAATCCATATTTCTGTAATGTTCTTTTTAACTTTCTGCTTTAATTGCTGCAGCTATAACCATAAAATATGGCTTTCTATCTCATAACCTGCTAAAGATTTTAGGAATAATATTTATTTCTGAAAAAAGAAATGAGATTTAGAGCAACATTTGAGCAGTTTTTTTTTTTTTACAATTGCACTCAATCCTAGTATCTTGTCTTGTTAGATTGTGAAAGTCATTGCTGGGTATCAAAATATTTTATTAATGGCTGTTTTATCCATGAAAACAGAAAACACCTCAATTATTTCAACACAAGACCTGTCATATAGTGAAGTAATTACTCAGATGAGGGAAGAACTGAGAAGCCAAAAGGGAAAAGGCAAGACAATAACAAATTAGGAACAGAAGGAAACCATGACTAGAAGGTCAAAGAGATGTGGTGTTACAGCCTAGGGGCCAGTTTCACCTACAAATGCTTTATCAGTGGGACTGTCTGCTAAGAGCAGGAGTTGCTGAGGAGATGCAGCTGTTGCCAGTGATAACACTTCAGGCAGAGAGGAAGAAGTAAATCCTGGTTTCCCCTTTCCTTCCATTTACCAATATCCTACTAAGTTTGCTGAATGGCTGAACTTAGCTAGAAACCATATGAGCTACTTGAAAATGAAATCTATGGCTGTCAGCCCTACTGTAAAGGGACGGTGGCAGTAGGCCCAGGATCAATATTAACCAGCTACTCCAATTAATCAGCATTAATTCTCACCTTTCTATCTACATTTCCCCTTTATACAACTTCATAACTGGCATAAATGAGTCAATTTTTAAAAGTGAGTCAACTTCTTGTCATAAATTATAACATGCTGTCAATCTCTCCTACAAAAAGACCCTACCACATCATTCTTGATGGACAGCTCAAGTCATTCAGTGTCTCATGAATAATCTTTATAAAGGTCCACTGGAAGCTAGAAACTGATTTTAAAAAGAGAGCATTTATAACCATAAGAAGCCATGACAGGCGTCCCCAAACTACGGCCCACGGGCCGCAATGCTGCCCCCTGAGGCCATTTATCCAGCCCCCACTGCACTTCTGGAAGGGGCACCTCTTTCATTGGTGGTCAGTGAGAGGACCACTGTATTTGGCAGACCTCCAATGTTCTGAGGGACAGTGAACTGGCCCCCTGTGTAAAAAGTTTGGAGACCTTATGATTCTCTTTTTGGGAATTTGCTGATGCTTCCTATAGGTTCTTCATTTACTGCCAACACTTTGAGTATCAGCAGTCTCTGCTAAATCATAAAACTTCCTAGAAAAGTAACTTGGGCCTGCTGGAGAGCCTTGTCCTGTTCCAAGCTCAATTTAAAAGTTGTCATATAGCTTATTCAGTAAACGAACTAGAAAAGCACACGAAGATATGATATGTATTGTCCATAATGAACAAAGCTTCATATTCTATTCCCTATGATCAAGGATATTTGAAACTGTCATTCTTTTAGGAAATATATTTATTAACCCTGGATACTGGGTTTTAATAGATTGCATCTTCACTTCATGTTATAGGCTGGTCCTTTGCCAATGACTTTGCAGTTTTTGCAAGTACAGAGTGCTTGTTATTTCTAATGGAACATCTTATTTCCTTTACTCTCCCAGAAATGTTCTAATAAATTCTTTGCATGCCAATCTCTAACACAGAATTTGTTTTTGTGGGAAGTCACTCTAAGAAGGTTAGTGTCAGGAAATAGTCAAAGGAGGAAACTGTTATATGAGATTTTGGATATGGAGCACTGGAAACAAGTAAAGTACATGCTATAGTAGTAAAATTGTTAGCATTTTACTAGTGGTGAACTTGCATGTAATACTGCATAGAGACTCATTAGTAGGTTCAATACCTCAGGATTTTGAAAGCTTAGAAGGGAAATTACTAACTACAAGGATGATGAAATCAGAGGCCCTATCCAGGGGGCCAGTGAGGCATTACAAAAACAAACAGCCAAGGAAGTGTGAAGATCATTGTTTAGCCATTGAAGGAGAAGTATGAAAGTCTGAAGCCCTTTTTTAGTAGAATATAAAATTGCTCATCTTCTGTAGCCAGAGTGCAGAAAACAAGAGAGACAAGACTGGGAACTGAGTGTAGCTCAGTCTTGGAAAGTCCACTAACTCTGGTAGAAGAAAGAATGGGAACCTCTAAATTTGGATTGGGACATTTGTATCAATGCAGTCCTAGAACTTGATTCTCCAGATTCCCTTAAGCCCTTTTTGCTTTAGCTATTTCACAGAATAAAAAAAAAAAATTCGAAAAATTTATATGGAATCACAAAGGACTTGAATAGTTTCAACAGTTTTGAGAAAGAAGAACAAAGTTGGAGGAATCACACTACCTGATATCAACCTTTACTATAAGGCCATAGTAATCAAAACAGCATGGTACTGCATAAAAACAGACATATAGATAAATGAAACAAAATAAAGAACCCAGGAGTAAACCCACATCTATATGGTTAATTAATATTCAACAAAGGAAGCAAGAACATACAATGCTGTAAAGAGAGTTTATTCAATAAATGATGTTGGCAATATTGGACAAATACATGCCAAAAAATGAAACTAGACCACCTTCTCACATCATACACAAGAATAAAATAAAAATGAATTAAAGACTTAAATATAAGACTTAAAACCATAAAAATCCTAGAAGAAATATAGGCAATAAAATCTCAGATATTTCCTCATAGCAATATTTTTTTCTGATATATTTTTTTGGGCAAGGGAAACAAACAAAACAAAGTGAAGAAATGAGGCCACATCAGACGAAAAAGGTTTCTACAGCAAAGAAAACCATCAACAAAATGAAAAGACAATTCACTGAATGGGAAAACATATTTGCCAAAGATACACTGCATAAGGGGTTAACAACAAAATTTACCATATTTCCTCATGTATAAGACACATACATTTTCAAAAAATTTGAGGTCTAAAAATTGGGTGTGTCTTATACAGTGATTGTAGATATTTTACTTGCATTCCCGCTTTTTTTTGACAGTGATGAGGAGTTGTATGAATTTTATGATGAATAAAACTTGAGTTCATAACTTTATGTAATACTTTTTCTTTTCCAAATTTTGTGCCCCAAAATTAAGATTCATCTTATACATGGGAGAATCTTATACATGGGGATATATGGTATTTTTCAAAAACATTTATAGAACTGAACACCAGAAAAACAAACAATTCAATCAAAAAATGGGCAAAGGACCTGAATAGACATTTCTCCAAAGAGAACATACAGATGGCCAATAGACATAAAAAGATGCTCAATGTCACTAATCATAAGAGGAATACAAATTAAAACTACAATGGCATATCATCTCACACCTGTCAAAATGGCTATCTTCAATATATCAACAAATGACAAGACAAAGATGTGGAGAAAAACGACCCCTACTGCACTGTTACTGGGAAAGTAGAATTGTGTAGCCACTATGAAAAACAGTATGGAGTTACCTCAAAAAATTAACATTAAAACTGCCTATGACCCAGAAACCACTTCTGGGAATATATCTGAAGAAATTTAAAATACTGATTTGAAAGAATATATACATCCCTATGTTCATTGCAGTGCTATTTATAATAGCCAAAATTTTTAAGCAGCCCAAATGCTCATCAGCAAATGACTGAATAAAAAAGCTGTGGTACATTTACACAATGAAATACTACTCAGCCATGAAAAAGAAGAAACCTTACCTTTCGTAAAAGAGGTTGAACCTATAGAGTTTGATGCCAAGTGAAATAAGCTGGTCACAGAAAAACAAATACAATTTCACTCATATACAATCTAATGCAAAAAAAAATCCCGAAACAAAATAGAAACAGACTCCTAAATACAGAGCAAAGACTGACAGCTGTCAGAGGGGAAGAGGGCTGAGGTTTGGGTAAAAAATGTGATGGGATTAAACAAAGAGAAATAAACCTCATAAACACTAGTATGTGCTAACAGAGGAAAAGGGGTGTAGGGTAGGGACAGATAGAAAAGGGTAAAGGGAGACAAATTGTGACAGAAGAGGACTTGACTTGGAGTGGTGAACACACAATACAATATACAATGATGTATTATAGAATTGTACCTTTAAGCCTATATGATTTTATTAAGCCATGTCACTCCAATAAATTCATTAAATTCAATAAAAATATATTTTCAAAAAAGAAGTGGCTCACTACTTCATTAGAGGCCAGTGCTTTCTTCTCAACATCCCTTGCCTGAGTAGATGCAGAGGACTCTGATTTGCAAATAAACAAGTTCTACCAACCTGAAGATCTATCCTCAGCCACCTAGAAATTCACAGTAGCTTATATCTCATCTTAAGTACATATTAGATTTTTAATGCATATTATTAACTTTAATACACACTGAATTATTGTGTGTGGGGAAGCAGGAAGGTTTAGTTAAAGGAGAGATTAAGATGGAATCCCTAGTGGCTAGAAAGTTCTAAAATGAGCAGAGAGTCTGACACATGCATACACATAACTGGAAATATATATATAATTTAAAAAATGCAAAATGTTGTGGGAACTTAAAAATATAAGTACATCAAATAATAATAATAATTGTGTTAATAATAGCATTACTAATAACAAACAACATCTATTATTATGTGCCAGGCATTGAGCTACCACTATATTCAAGTCCTAAATCTGCAAAATTTCTTATAACCCTGTGCATTCGCAATTGTTTTTAAATTGTCTTCATAGAAATTATAATATACTAATGAAAATAGAATTTCTTAAGCTAGCCTTAGACAGAGATTACTAATTACAAGGTTTCACCAATGAAGGAAACATTGCCATTTGACAAATGAGCAAAAAGCACCCTTTATCTTTTGAGGCAGGATTGTCCAAGGGTAGGGTTAGGCATTATTATTTGCCTATTTTACAAATAAAACATTGAAAGACTAGAGAATTTGTGACTTCACTTCACTTTTAAATTCCAGAGTTAAGATATAAACATGAATCTATCTGAAATCAAAGTAAAAATTTTATACTTTGAAGACTAATAAAAAATATTTATGTTTGGTATGATAGAGATGATAAAAGGAGAAAAAAATCTGAACAAAGTTTTAGACAGAAGGAGAAAATAAAGATATAAGAGATTAGAAAGCGTGAGGAGTGCTACATCCCATAAAATGCCTTTGTCTGGTTTGACGGAAACAAGGATATGATAGAAGATGAACATATAAATCGTTGCAGAAAGATAGATTTCTTAACAATATAATCAGCTTTGGGAAACCACTGAATGATTTTGAGGTAGAGTACTGACCAAATGAAAACTTTGTGTGGGTGTGCGTGTTTGTGGAAATAGTTTGAGTATAGAATAGATCAGTGAAAAAAAACAGTATAGGCAATATGATTGATTTCAAATGACATAAAATTAAGACAACTTATTTTGGTTCTGCGGATAACTGAGTTAAGAATGGGTGACACATCTTACATATATCAAAACATATTGCTAACATCTCTGTGTTGATTTTGTAATGTAACTTTACTCAAGCCATATTGAAATGATTTTTAGTCAAATCCAAGGCTTGGGGTTAGATAATTTTACTGCTAATGAAATTATTCAAAAATTTCCTCATCTAAGTCTAAAACTATTAAATATCACAGAAATCAAGTCCATGGTAACTACATCTTTATCTTTAATGATTTTTTTAAATACAGTTCAATTACTGCTTTTCCTCTTTTGTCATTCTTTTCCATGCTGCATCATGCTTACTTATTATTATTATTATTTTTTGACAGAGACAGAGAGACAGAGAAAAAGACAGATAGGGACAGACAGGCAGGAAGGGAGAGAGATAAGAAGCATCAATTCTTCACTGTGGCTCCTTAGTGGTCCATTGATTGCTTTCTCATATGTGCCTTGACAGGGGGGCTATAGCAGAGCGAGTGACCCCTTGCTCAAACGAGTGACCTTGTGCTTCAAGCCAGTGACCTTTGGGCTCAAGCCAGTGACCATAGAGTCATGTCTATAATCCTACACTCAAGCCAGCAACCCTGTGCTCAAGCTGGTGAGCCCACACTCAAGCAGGATGAGCCCACACTCAAGCTGGATGAGCCTACACTCAAACTGGATGAACACACGCTCAAGCTGGTGAACTCAGGATTTCAAACCTGGGTCCTTTGCATCCCACTCCGACACTCTATTGGTTAAGCATGCTTACTTTCTTTATAAATTTTGTTTTGTTTTGTTTTATTGTTCTTACATTAGATTACGCAGAACATCATTAGTCTTAACTCTGATTATATTTGTTACCTTTTAATTTTAACGCAAGGAAAAATTCAATGACATCTGAAAGTATGCAGGTATTTATATAACATTTCTCAGGGAGCTACTTTCTGAGGTTACAATGTAACTATCTTTTTTTTATAAGTCAATAGTGATTTAATGCCTATTATATTATAAATTACATTGGGAGAATAAAGGTAAATAAGATCTAAGGCAGAGAGTTATTATGTAGAGATAGGCACACACATAAATTATTGTAATATGCCATAAATATCATAATAAGGAATTAAGAAAATTCTGAGAAAATATAGAAATGGGAATACCAAACTCTCCCAGGAGATGCCAGCAAAGACTTCACAAAGAGGTGATCTCACCTTAAAATACTATGGTAAATTCATGAAGAAGAAATATAAGGTAGGATACACAGAAGGGAAATAGGATTTGTCAATGTATAAAGGTCCTGGGACAAAAAAAAGTCATGGTGAATTTTGAAAATAGTAAAAATTTTAGTGGGAATACAGCATGAAGAGCCTCTAACATTTCTCCTGAAGAGAGGATGAAGTAGAAGACATGGGTAAATTGAGGACAGTTTTATAGTTGGGCCTTGGATTTAATCCTAGTTGATACAGAATTAATAGAAATTTGCAGTACAGTAAAATAATCATACTTTTAAAAGAAAGATAACCCTGAAATCCATTTGGAAACTTAATTAAATATAAAAGATTAGTGAAAGTATATCAATTAAGAGGATTTTGGAACAGGCTAGGTTAAAAAAATCACAAGGATCTTGAGAGTTAAGATGAGGGAGGGTGTGAGAAAGCAGACATACATTGACAGAGATCCACCACTGCTTGGATGTAGAGGGAATAAGGGAGTATAATTTCCAGGCTGCTTCTGGAATTTTTAGATCGAAGAAGATTGTTTAAAGATAGTGTTTTTAAAACACAAAATTTGCATGAAGGAGATCCACACTAAAGAGTCAGAAATATATCTCGGCCCTGGCTGTTTGGCTCAGCAGTAGAGCGTCAGCCTTGTGTGTGGAAGTCCCGGGTTTGATTCCTGGCCAGGGCACACAAGAGAAGTGTCCATCTGCTTCTCCACCCTGCCCTCTCTCCTTCCTTTCTGTCTCTCTCTTCCCCTCCTGCAGCCAAGGCTCCATTGGAGCAAAGTTGGCCCGGGTGCTGGAGATGGCTCCATGGCCTCCACCTCAGGCGCTAGAATAACACTGGTTGCAACAGAGCAATGCTCCAGATGGGCAGAACATTGTCCCCTGGTGGAAATGACAGGTGGATCCTTGTCAGGTGCATACGGGAGTCTGTCTGACTATCTCCCCATTTCTAACTTCGGAAAAATGCACACACAAAAAGAAATATATCTCTAAGTTGGAGTAAAATAGAGATTGTAGTTATCACTGTCGGGACTGAAGCAGAAAATTGGTTGAGGGCCCTGATGGAAAGCAATATGTATCATTAACTTATATTATTTTGTTTCATAGTGCCAAATTTATGATTCAAATTAAACAACTGTTGGCAGCTTTATAAAAAAGTAGAAATTAATAGTAACATTAGTAAATTATTTTTAAAAGTTAAAATAAGTTATTTCACTGGGTTTTCTTCAATTACGAACTTCCTCAGAGGTTTCTTACATTGGACATGCTTTCCCCTTATAGAATCATTATAGCCACTCTTCTGAATGAAATTTCCTGCTAATACATTTAGTTATAATCTGTTGATTCCACTTTCAACACATTTCCTACTATCACTTTGAAACCTCCAGTTTTTAATTTGGAATGTTCTCTGAAATCCTTTTTTATGCACAGTCTATGGAAAAAAGGTGAGTCTTTCAAAGTGAATTTTTTGGTAGCATTATTGTACTTTACACTAATCCACACTCATAGTCTAACTTTATTCCTCTTAGAATAGTGATTTACATAACACAGTTGGCTTGAGTAAGGCTTCTAAACATGACACTGAACAAACTTAAAGTAAAAAGTGCATGTGGATATTCTAAACATCACTTTATTTTTATTAGTGTCTTCTTCACAAAAATTGAGTTTATATATGTGAGTTTAGCCAGCAATGTACTGATTAAGAACCAATGATTTGGAGTTGAATTCTGAGTCCAGCACTTACTACCTATGTGATTTGGGGAAGTCACTACTTCTTCAGTGGATATTATATGTGACATTTTATATAAGGTAATGTTTGTTTGATTTAGAAGTTATTTAGTTTAGTTACTTAGAAGTAAATAGATTAATTTTGAAGCTCATTTTTTTTTGTATTTTATTTTAAATCAGTATCTAGTTTAACTCCACTGAGTTCTTGCATATTGTGAGTTTTAGTAAATGTTTCATGTACCTGAAAAGAATATGTGTTCTGTTATGTTGGGGTTTTTACATTTATCTCTTAAGCTTAGTAGTTAACATACAATTAAACATTTTAAAGCGTATACTTCTGTTGCATTTAGTGCACTCAGAGTGTTGTGCAACTATCACCTGTCTCTATTTTTAAAAATTTTCAGTACTCCAGAAGAACACCCTGTACCTATTAATTAATCACTTCCCATTTCCATCTTTCTCCACCTGCTGATAAATACTAATATTTCTGGCTCTGTGAATTTGCCAGCTCTGAATATGTCATATTAATGAAATCATATAACATGAAACCTTTTGTGTTTAGCTTCTTTCACTTGCTACACTGTTTTTAAGGTTCATCCAAGTGAGATCATCATGAGTATTTTTTTTATAACTGAATAATATTTTATTTACATATGTACTAGAAGTTATTTATTCATCAATTTAAGGGTATTTTAATTATTTTTTCCTTTTGGTTATTATGAATAATGCAGCTCAAAATATATATGGATGCTGTTGATTAAAATGAAGAGAAAAATTATCAAAAGAACCAAAAAGGAAATTCTGTAGGTTACAAGTACAATAAAAGAAAAAATCACTGAAGAAGTTCAGTGACAGATTTGAACAGGCAGAAGATCAAATCAGTGAGTATAAAGACAGGGCAATTTAATTTATTCAGCCTGAGGAGCAGGAAGAAAGAAGAATAAAACAAAATAAGCAGATACTGAGAGACCTGTGGGACATCATCAAGTGTGCCAATATATTCATCATGAAAGTTACAAAAGAAGAAGGAAGAAGCAAAATAATAATAATATAATAATGGCCAAATTTCCCCAAGTTTGATGAAAGATATAAATATACACATCCAAGAAATTCAGGGAACTCTAAACAAGAAAAATCAAGGAGTACCATTGTAACACATTATTGTAATTGTTGAAAGATTAAAACAAAAAAACCTTTAAATCAGCAAGAGAGAAGTGACTCATAGCATACAAGGACCTCTCAAGAAAATTAACAAGTGATGTTTTTTATTTACACACCCAAAAGCCAGAAAGCAGTGGAAGGACATATAAAAAGTCCTGGAAGAAGAAGAAATAAAAAATCTGTCAAACAATAATTCTGTATCTCCAAGATTATTAATCAAGAATAAGGAGAAATTAAGACATTTTCAGATAAACAAAACTTGAAAGAGTTTGTTAATTTCCCTTGTTATTTCTAGTTAAGACCATAAATGATTCAGAGCTGTTTTGTTTAATATTTTTTCTGTTTAATTTTTTATATCTTTATTTATATTTTTATTGAATTTATTAGGATGAATTGTTTAGTATAATTATATAGATTTTAGCCCTGGCCAGTTGGCTTAGTGGTAGAGTATCAGCTGGGTCTGTGGATGTCCCAGGTTTGATTCCAGGCCAGGGCATATAAGAGAAGTGCCCATCTACTTCTCCACCCCTCCTCCTCTTGCTTCTCTCTCTCTCTCTCTTTCTTCTCCACCTTTACAGTAGCCATGGTTTGATTGGAGTGAGTTGGCCCTGGGCACTGAGGATGGCTCCATGGCCTCTGCCTCATGTGCTAAAAAAAATTGGCTTCAGTTGCAATGGAGCAAGTGCTCCAGATGCGCAGAGCATCGCCCCCTAGTGGGCTTTCCTTGTAGATCTCAGTCTGGGCACATGTGGGCACATGCCAGAGTCTGTCTCTGCCTCCTCTCCTTTCACTAAATTAAAAAAAATTATATAGATTTAAGATGCATAAGTCTCTAATATATCATCTATATAGTGTATTGAATGTTCATCATCCTTAATCAAGTTTGCAGTATGTGCATATAGATATAAGTGCTATGTTAAACTGGGTTTTCTGAAGCAAGTATTAGATTTTTTTCTGTATGTGTGTGGAGGTGAACTAAGGGCAACCAAGGGGAGAAAAAAATAAATGACTGTATGCAAATGAGCAAGAAGTCATGAGGTATGTGGTGGCTGCTGCAGACATGAGATGAGTAGCATTGAGTTAATTAGTGCAGGTGAGTGAGGCTTTGTGCCAGATCTACACCGATTATATCAGATCTATATGTATTGATATATAATTATAATCTTAGAAAATCATTGAGAACAATCACAAAATGTTAACCTCCAAGAAGTGTATGTCATGAGCAGAAGAGGGAACTTTTACTGCTTTTGATGGTTTTAGTAGCGATAGTATGAGTAAGTTTTACACTTTTTCTGCATTAGAAACATTAAAAAGAATTGTTAGATTAAATAAATTACTTTATAAATATAATAGATCTTTTATTGCCATTATAATGTGACTTATAAAAGATTAATTATGCAAAAAATAATACCCATGATATATTGAGTAAAAATATATTAAACATTATACAAAGACAATAATAGAGAATATAGTAGATAAATAAAAATTTTAAATAAAAATTTCTTGAATATGTTCTATTTATATCTGGCTGTGTAAATGTGATAATAAAAAAGTATGATGAGAAAGAAAATAATAGATGAGATATAAGGGAAAAAGCATGATTTACATGAGACCAAATGGATTGATATCATAACTAAAATAAATAATTCTATATGAAACAAACTTGTGAAAAAGCAGTAGTTCTGAACACTGACAAATAAGGTGTTGAATTTTCCCACTGCCATTTTGAAATTAATTTTGAGGTCTCATTTTTTTTACTTGTTAATAAAAAATATTTTTTATAGAATCAATAATATGGTGAATAAAAAGGATAAATTTAGAAGGCTTTGAATAAATGGAAGTAATAAGGATGCAATGATAAAACCAAATTTTAAACAACTTTGTTGGTAGAAATGAAGAAAATTTGCTTATACCACTCTTCTCTTTTCCCGTTTTAATTTCTTTATTGTTTGGTAATTGGTTAGTTACTTGTGCTACTCACGCTCTTTAGAAACTCAAAGAAGAATCCCAGGATTCAAAGCTAAGCCTCAATATTTACAAAGGTAATGAGTCTGTCAGCCATGAGAAGTCAAGTGCTCTTACTGTTTGGTATTGCTAACCTCAAACCTAACCTAAAGGGACACCTTTCTTGGGGGATAGCAGTTCATTTGTCTTCATGCTAACTCTATCAAGAAATTTTCCTGTGCAGAAAACAGCTAGTTTCACTAAGCTCTGTATGTGCAGTGTTTTTTATGTAGTGTACTGACAGCCAGTAACCGAACTTAATCCGTCAAACTCATTTCACCTAAGACCTCAAATATAACTCCAATTCTGATCCTTAAAGTAAAGGTGTCACTGAAGTACTTAGTTCCTGACCTTTTGTTTTTGAACATGTAGTACTCTAAGGTTTAGGTAGAGGAAATGTATACTTCTCTTTGTGCAGACAAAAATAGTTATTATTTTTAAGAGTTGCATTTAAAAATCTGTTTTCTCTATAATTTTATTATAATAGATGCAACATTGCTAAAGTAACCTTTGATGGAGTTGCTCCTTTGCACTGGGTAGATTTACAGTTTAGTAAACTGCATGCTTTTTGTTAACTTATTTTTATTCATTGGTTGATTCTTTTGGAAATATTGTATTATTTTTTGTAAGATAAAAAAACCCAGGTATTTTAATTTTGTCTAAATTTCAGAATCTTTCCATAAGAATTGAGATATATAGCATTGATCTGTAAAATAAAATGCAATTCTTCTAATTGTGTTATGTATTTTTAAAACATTTGTAAGAAATGTGTGCTGATACTTGCTCAATATTATTTCTGCTAGTTATTCAAATTTCTAATCATTGAGTAAACACTAAAACAGACAGTTTGAGAACTATTTCTCCACCATAAAGTGGATGATTTTTGCTTTTACTCATGTTTGTTGGATGATGTGGTGTTTTCTAGGGAACAGAGACCATTTACAAATGTCTTCTACATTCAGTAACATTTTCTCTGTAGATATATACTATGGAGCAAAAAAAAAAAGGATTATATAAAAATGATTAAAACTTAAAACTTCTATCAGTGAGTTAGTTGAGGTTATTCTGTTTTTAATGGTCCTACTTAAGAACAGTAAGTTGTATATTACTGACTACTATTTTATGTGGGTAAGTTAATAACAATTTATAAAGGAAGTTTAAGACATTTGGTCATGTGTAAGTGTCTTTTTAAATATGATATTATATTATAGCATAGCATTTACTTATATTAGTTTTACTTTTAACACTTAAAACCACATGATGGACCAACTATGACATTCAAAATTATTTTCTAACACTGCTTCAAAGCAAATGAGAACAGCAAGCAATCCCAGATTCAAATGACTTTTAGAAGTTTTGTTTTTCAAAAAAACATAATTGTAGCTAGCAGAAGTCATTTTACAAAATGCTGTCTGCTTACATTTCTTGAATCTTTAAGGGAAACAAGATATTTTATTTAACATTTATGGAAGAAGAGAATATTCTTTTCTCTTGAAGATACTTCAATCTCTAAAATAACATGAATTTTATATGCTGCCAAAACTTTAGCATCATGATTATAAGAACAGTAGTAACATTTTAGACAGTAATATTTTACCATAATCATAACTTTTCAACATATTACATTACAATTATTAGTTTGATCATCAAACTTTAGTTAGAATTTATTTTAATATCTTTAATATGAGTTGGAAGTAAGTGCTTGCAGAAACCCAAATTTAAATTATGAACATGCAAATTCTTACCACATTGGTATATCCAAAGTTAAGTGTCTCATTTAAAATAGACTTACAAATAATGAAAGTATATATATATATATATATATATATATATATATATATATATGTGTATATACACATACACATTTTCTCCAATATGTGGGTCAATTTGAAAAATACTAGGGATTTAAATAAACATCCACTGTCTAATGAGACACATGATATTAAAGCAAAAAAATCTTTGAACACAATTAGCCTTATAAGGATGATAAAAATACTCTTACTGTGTTAAATCACTTGGAAAACTTCCCCCAAATCATAGGCTCATTATTTTTTTTATCTTGAATAATGTTTAAATGCCATCTGCAATGTGATTATGCTCTCACACCGTCCTGACAATTCCATCTTAATCTCTGTATCACAAGAGAATTAAAACACCTGCCTTCCTAAATAAATAGATCCTAGCTTCTTGATGGAATTCAAAAATAAATAATTCACTGTATTAGTTGGTTCTTTTTCTTATCACAAATATATTTATGATGATAAAATATCAGTTTAAATGATCTTTTACAAATGAATAAAATATTTTATTGAACAAACCCTTTATTTTGGCTTCATTTTTAATACATTCTCAGAGTTCCTTACTTATATACAAATTTGTCCCTTTAAACTCCCCCTTAAAATACTAGTTTTCTAATCTGCAAAGTGAAAAAATCAGAATTTTTTCACTTTGGTTTTGCCTGGCTAGGTAGTCTCAATTTTCACTACTAATTAGGCTTATTTGTAGATTGACTATACAATCTTTTAAGACATTTAAAGGCAGTGAGGAAAAACCTTGTTGATCCCAAATACCTTATTCATCATTAACTCTGACTCTCATGTTTCTCATTTATGAATTCTTTTTTGTGGATCAAAGCCATACTTCTCTGAGAATGACTTATCATCAAGAACATAGCTGTAATATCAATAAACATGTGTTGAAAGTTTTCTTGATTTTTTTTTTTTTTGTAGAAAACACAGAAGCTGGGTAAACCAAGAAGAAACAACAATCCTCTTGTTCAAATTCATGTAACTCATATTAACATCTTTAAAAAAGCATGAAGTAATATTGTATCTGAGGGATTAAATTAAAATTTTATTTTTTTCTAAGAAGAAAATAGTGGGAAAATAAATTAAAGAAGTCAATGTTATGAGTACAGCAGGCACTGTGTTCCATCTAAAGGTTTATGGCCTTCATCCTGTAGATGACAGAGTACCATTAAAGCAGTATAATGACTAGGCTAGAATTGGAGTTCAGATCCATCATTTTAGCAACAATTCAGAGGAGTGGATTACAGGAGAACAAGTCTGGAGTGTGGTAGGTACAGTTAGGAGGCTATGGCAATAATCTGACAGTAAGGGCAGTGGTAAAATATAAAGAAAGATGATGACACATTTAAGGGGTGAAAAACCATCCATGTTTTCTTTTCACCATGTAATTTAGTGTAAATTGATTTGTTAGATTACAGGAGCACAGGACAAGGAAAAATGAAACACTGTGCATGTATAGTGGTGAAGATGAAATGGGTTACTATACATGGACAGTGCTAGAAATTGTTGGCTAATTATTATTTATTGTTATTATTATTATCAGAGGGTAAGGAAGAGTAAAAATCTAAATGAGTTACTGACCTCAACAGGCCAGCCACAGCGGAGGACTGCTCTCACGGTCTGGACCCTTTGGACATAGAAGGAACAAGTGCTCAAAGAGAAAATATGTCAGAGAGGGATTCTTAGCTTTGGAGAAATGGAAACTGTCTGGTGAGATGAAACCAGCATATCAGAAGATAACAGCAGAAGTAGGGTGTGCTCCAAATCATTCATGTAGGGATAAAAAAACAGAGATATATGGATTAGCCACAGTGTCTGCTTGTCCCCTAAATTGCAGCAGGATGCCGCAGAACCCCTAAGAACGAGTCACTGTGTTCTGTCTTTCCCTGTCACGTGTTGAATGTACACAATGTAGATTCAGGAGCATGTGGCTAGAAATTCATAGAGGTGCCACGTGTACATTCCATCAGCATTTTGCTTTGTTCGAGGATTTTTGCTGGACCTGGAAGACTCAGATCTGTTTGGAGAGAGGATTTGCATTTGCAAATACATTTGCAGGCAGATCCAACAAACAGCACTTTGCCATTTGCAAATCCACTTGAAACATCTGGGTCCTAGTTTAGCCCCCAAATTCTTATGTATAGTGAACACCCCTAGGATCATAGTTTGGATAAGATTTTAAAAATCCAGATAAATGCTAAGTCATTTGCATAGCTTTTGTTTTGAAAGTACAACTTATCCTGTTAACACAATAAAAGAACAAACAGAAACTAAGCTTTTTCTCTTAAAAGATAATTAAATAAGTAAAATCGATAAGGAAACAACAATGAAAGCACCTTGACTGTTAACTGGAGAACGACTGTGTGACATGTCAATGAAACAAGCTTGCTAATGAGTTTTCATTTAGACTTAAATGTCTGTTCTCCTAATACCTATTAATACTTATTCTCCTGATGGTAATAAAAATTTTAAAAATATGTTGACTACTTATATATTGTGGATCTGAACTTTTTATATAAAAATAAACCAGTGAGTTTGTTCCCTAGTTTATAAAAGAGTATTATAATATAGTCAATATAGGATTTACTCAAGCTAAATTTACACTGTACTAGTAGACTATAAGATTTCCATTAATGTTCCATTGATATCATCAATGAAGAAAAAGGCAAAATGGATGCATTGCTTCTGCTCCACTGGGTCTGTAATGAAGCAGCATTATAGCAGCTGCTGTCTTTTTAAACAGCATTTTTCCCCCTCCAAGGCATCACTTAGTATATTGCAAGTTTCCAGAAAAATATCTTTTGACCTTGTGGCACTTCACTTTATTATTTATATTTTTCCCCCCAGAAATCATGGCTTTCTATTTGCCACTGTGGCAGTAATTTGAAATGTACAATGGAAATTTCAAATGGGAAAGAAGAGTTTGAGCTTGATTCTGTCAAAAGCATCTGTGCCAATGAATCCTAATATTTTAGGAATGTCATCCATTAGGACATTTCTTTGGCTTTAGCATTGTGATGGAGAACTTGTTAAAGGAGTGGAAATCTCAATTATTTTTTCATTTTCTTGGTTGAAAAAGAAGCCCATGGAGCTTTTTACAGAAGCATAGTTAATATTGTGCCAAACTATCAAACCGTGGTGATTAGCTGGCTTCCTGTACAGTTAACCTGTTTGTTTCAGCTGTTGGCATGACACTGATTGTCATTACCAAATTTGTCACGCAACAATCCACTCTGCTAATGTGGTCAGGTCTTTTGGAGTTTTCATTCTCTGTGTTGTATGTATGTGTGTGCATGTGTGTAATTTTGATAACTGCTACACATTCACCTCAAATGTTAGAAAATATTTCAAAGCTAATATTTTTAAATGAGGAAACTTACACTTCTGAAATTGCTATGCTCTGGGCATCCACATTAATAAAAAAATGGATAGCACATGTAAGGATATATATATATATACACACACACACACATACATACAAACATACATACACACACACATATACAGTGGTACCTTGAGATACGAGCAGACCAACATACAATTTTTTAAGATACAAGCTGTGGCTCAGTCCATATTTTTGTTTGAGATCCTAGTAAAATTCTGAGATATGAGTCATGATTCAGGAAGCTGCTGCTAGTTGGCGTGTTGGCACATGGGTCCAGTATCAGCTGCACAACACCAGCATCTCGTTCTTTCTCACGTGTTACCCGCAGATTCAAGTCAAATCTTGTGCGCTGTACTCATTCTTGCATCATTGTTGCATTTTTTACTAACTTTTTTTGTGTGCTATCATGCAGCTGAAGAAAGTGAATGTATAGGACAGTGGTGAGAAAAAAAAGAGAATTATGTCGATAAATGTAAGGTAAGAAATAATAGAAAAACATGAGCGTAGTGTACAAGTGATTGAACTGGCAAGGCTGTACGACTGCAATACATCTACAATTTGTACTATCCTAAACAAAAGGATGCCATCAAAAGCACAAATCCAGAGAAAGGAACTAAAATTCTGTTCCAGTTAAGGACAAATATCTATGAAAAAATAGAGAAACTTCTGCTGGTGTGGATAAAAGAGAAAGAGCTGGCAGGAGATATAGTGATAGAGACTGTAATATGTGAAAAGGCACGTATTATTTACAGTGACTTGAAGAAGAAAGAACCATCAACCTCAAAAGAGGCAGCAGAAAATACATTTAAGGCAAGTCACAGCTGGTTTGAAAATTTCAAGAAGAGCTCTGGCATCCACTCGGTGGTGAGGCATGGTGAAGCTGCGAGTGCTGATGTTGAGGCAGCTGAGGAGTACATCTCACGTTTTTCTGCGCTTATTGCAAAGGAAGGCTACATCCCCCAACAAGTGTTCAACTGTGACGAAACAGGATTGTTTTAAAAAATAATGCCCCGGAGGACTTTCATCACTGCAGAGGAGAAGAAGCTGCCAGGCCATAAACCCATGAAGGACCGTCTGACCCTTGCATTGTGTGCAAATGCTAGCGGTGACTGTAAAGTAAAGCCACTGCTAGTGTATCATTCTGAAAATTCTTGAACCTTTATGACTCAAAAGATTCTTAAAGAAAAACTGCAGGTTATATGGTACACCCATGCTAGGGCATGGGTTATGCAGCAGTTTTTTATTGAATGGGTAAATCTCATCTTTGGTCCTGCAGTGAAGAAATATCTTCAAGAAAATAAACTCCTGATGAACACATTACTAATCCTTGATAATGCTCCAGCCCACCCACCTGGTCTGGAAGATGACATTCTCAATGAGTTCAAATTCATGAAAGTCCTCTACCTCCCACCCAACACGACTTCAATCTTGCGGCCTATGGATCAGCAGGTCATTTCACAACTTTAATAAGCTTTACACAAAGCACTTGTTCCGCTGCTACTTTGAGCTGACTGAGAATACGATTCTAACCCTTCAAGAGTTTTGGAAAGATCAGTACAACATCGTGATATGTTTACACATTATTGACTTGGCATGGCAAGAGGTTACAAGAAGAACTTTGAATTCAGTATGGAAAAAGTTATGGCCTGATGTTGTTGCAGATAGGGACTTCGAAGGATTTGAACCAGAGAATGAGACTGAGGTAGAAGCGTTGGAGGAGATTGTGTCCCTCAGAAAGTCGATGGGTCTGGAGGTAGATGGGGGTGACATAAACGAGCTTGTTGAGGAACATGAGGAGGAACTCTCAATTAAGGAGTTGAAGGAGCTAGAGATGATACAACATACGGAGCTTCTGCAAGAAATTAGTCGTGAGGAGGAGGTAGAGTCAGAGGAAGTGATTTCTACAAGTGAAATTAAAGACATGCTGGCAATGTGGGAGAAGCTTTCAAGTTTCATTGAAAAGAAACACCCAGAAAAAGTTTCAACTGGTCGTGCTTTGGCACTTTTTAATGACACTTGTTTGTCACATTTCCATAACATTTTAAAAGGCAGGCAAAAGCAAACCTCTTTGGATAGATTTTTATTCAAAAGTCCTGCAAGTGAAAGTGCAGCCAAAGAGGCAAAAACAGGTGATAATTAAATAAAAAATACTTAATGTTAACCTTAGATTAAGTTTAAAGTTAAGAAAGTGCACTTTTTTACAATTAAGTTTTTGTGATTTCATTTTAAGTAAAGAAAGTACAGTTTTAGTTTTGTTTAAAGTAAAGAAAATGCAGTTTTAGTTTACATTTAGTGTTAAGAAAGTGCAGTTTTAGTTTACGTGTCTACTGTGCCTGCATCCCTTCCTCCCTCCCTCCTCCTCCGCCATTCACCTTCATTAGCCGCACTCATATGTCTCAAGGTAAGAATACAGTAATAAATAACACTCTTTTCTTTTATTTTATATATTTTGTTATGCATTGGTAAAGTATACATGTGTGTTTCTTAATTAAAAATGTCTTTTTTCATAATTTAGGATGGTTTGGAGATTTTTCACAAGGCTGGAACAGATTAAATCTATTTCAGTTATTTAAATGGGAGAAATTTGATATATGAGTTGACTGACTTACAAGCTCAGTTACAGAATGAATTAAGCTCGTCTTTCAAGGTACCACTGTATATGCATACACACACACATGCATATATATACATATACATATATATGGATATGTATGTATATATATAATGCTCTAAATTGGCTGTAAAAGAAAGGAAATAAAAGCATTGTTTGAACAATTATTACACTTAAGCTATCTTTCTAAAATGTAACCTCTACAAAGTGAAATTCTGTTTTTCCCAGGATTAAAAATATCTGGCACACTATAGATATGGAAAATATACTCTCATGACTTTCAACTGTAATTACCTTGAATTTTTCAATTTTGTATTTATTATTTGTGGGATGCAACTTTTAGGCAATCTAGTTTAAAATAAAGATAGCTAATAATAATAATTCTTTTTTGATTCTTATCCACTGAAGTCTCTGCTGCTTTTCTACTTTCCAATGACATATTATTTCAGTGTATGGAACCCCACCACACACACACACACACACACATTTTATTGCTAACACCAGTCACTTGAATGACATACTGTATTCTTATTACTTTACATCAAAACAGTAATAACCTTGACCTATTAATTTTCCATCTGACACAGTTCTCAATTCTATTTGTTATTCCTCACCATCCTGTAATACTTTAAGTTTAGATCCTCAGTATTTTTTCTATTGATTATTCCATTTAATTATACATAAAAGTTTACATTTTTAAGTCTTGCTTCTTTATTTTTAATCCACTTTTTTTTTTAACAGAGACAGAGAGAGAGTCAGAGAGAGGGATAGATAAGAACAGATAGACAGGAACGAAGAGAGATGAGAAGGATCAATCATCTAGTAGTTTTTCGTTTGTGACACCTTAGTTGTTCATTGATTGCTTTCTCATATGTGGCTTGACCGCAGGCCTTCAGCAGACCAAGTAACACTATGCTCGAGCCAGCGACCTTGGGTCCAAGCTGGTGAACTTTTACTCAAACCAGATGAGCCCGCTCTCAAGCTGGTGACCTCGGGGTCTCGAACCTGGGTCCTTCCGCATCCCAGTCCGATGTTCTACCCATTGCGCCACCGCCTGGTGAGGCTTAATCCACTCTTTACACCATTGTCAATGACTTTTCTAAAATATGAAAGTATGTCACTAATTTACTTTTAAAAGTATCAGTGGTTTTCTTTTATGTTTTCACCTAGCTTATGCAATGTTCTTCATTATCTGTCTTCTGATTCCTTCCCAGAATGGCTTTTTCTTTATCCTTATTGGTTCCATACTAAACTACTTGCAGAATGCTTCTTGTCATCCATAATCAATTCCAACATTTCAACATTCAGCACAAGATATTACCTCCTCTATGAAGCATTCCCTAATCTCCATGCTCTAGGTTTGGTTTCTACACAGCATGTATATACTTTGGCCTAACATTCATAATACAATACCTATTTACTTGTTTCTTCCACTAGAACATGATCTTGTTGATGGTGGAGATTGTGTCTTACATCTTCATCTCCAGCAGCTAACTTTATGCTTGACTTTTAAAATTCATTCATTTATTCAATAAATATGAATTGAGTAGTTAATATTTGTCAGAAATTATTCTAGTCATTAGAATAGGGAATGAAAACAACAAAACTCCTGTGTTATAGGTTGAATTTTGTATTGTAAATTTCAAGTAAACTTCTTTACTGGGAAAAACACTGAGCAAATTGTCACATGTCATTTTGGGGAAAGTTCAGGGTATCCACAGCTCCAATGAAAGATAACAAGTGGAATATTTGCACATGGAATTCTCCTGGACTCTGCCCCATAACCCTTGGCTGATTTTAATCCATGTCCTTTCACTGTAAAACATTATAACCATGAGTATAACAGCTTTCAGTCAGCTCAGTGGTTCCTCTCAGCAAATTATTGAACCTGAATGTAGCCTTGGGAACCTCCAAATTTCCAAGACATGTCAGAATTGAATGTTCTGGGTTGTCTTTATTTTTTCAAAGGCTAATAAATGTAGGGGTTATATTAAGTTTTTGAGAACATCACTATACCTGCCACAACCCTTGACAGACTGTTTCCAACACAATAGCTAGAGAAGTCTTTTAAAGTAGAGAGAGGGAAAAGGGATGAGAAGATGGGATCAGAGAAGGGAAAAAGATTGGTGAAATTATATGTACATAACACAGCATTATAGAGAGCAGGAAAGCAAAATCTGGAGGGAAGGGGAGAAGGCGTTGGGGGAGGGAGGCAAGGAGACTGTTGAGGGGAACATGGGGGTGGGGGATGTATTCAGTGGGACACTTGAATCTATGTAAACACAATAAATTAAAATCAATAAAAATATAAATCATTTTATTTCTTTGCTCAAACTCTCCAATGACTTCCCATGTTTTATAAGATAAAATACAAAGGATATATTTAATATGACCTCTTTTTTTTTTTTTTTTTGTATTTTTCTGAAGTTGGAAACGGGGAGGCAGTCAGACAGACTCTTGCATGCGCCTGACCAAGATCCACCCGGCATGCTCACCAGGAGGCAATGCTCTGCCCATCTGAGGCGCTGCTCTGTTGCAACCAAGGCCATTCTAGTGCCTGAGGCAGAGGCCATAGAGCCATCCTCACTGCCGGGTCCAACTTTGCTCCAATGGAGCCTTGGCTGCAGGAGGGGTAGAAAGAGACAGAGAGGAAGGAGAGGGGGAGGGGTGGAGAAGAAAATGGGCGCTTCTCTTGTATGCCCTGGCCAGGAATCGAACCCAGAACTCCTGAACTCCAGGCCAACGCTCTACCACTGAGCCAATCAGCCAGGGCTAATATGAACTCTTGCAAACTGTGTGATCTCAGAACTAACTGCTTTCACTGTACCAGCTATAGCCTAAATGGCTTGTCTTGACCATGCTAAGCATGCATCTGTCTTAGGAATTTTGAATTTGCTATTTCTTTTGCCTTTAATGTTCATTTTACTGTGTTCTTGGTATCACTTCCTTATTACTTTCTCGAAGACCTCCTAACTCAATTTGCCCCTTAGATTCCCACAGTAATTTCCATAGGGCCATTTTCCATGCAGGCATTGCTTTAATAGTGCAGTTTTCCACTGTCCGTCTACCTGACCTTATGGCCAAGTCATTGGCCACCACCTCTCATGAGTTAGTAAAAACCCAGACACAGTGGGCTTTTATTATTATTCAATTCTTCCATCATTAAAAGAAAACAGCTTGTAAATCAGGCCATTAAACTGAATTGTTTCTACCTTCTTGGATCAGTCTCTCCATCTGCTGTTCTTAGTGACACAGTAGTCCAAATAAGATGCTATTTTTCTGCCTTGAAACTACTGTCCATAAACTGAACAGCTTTTTGTTGGTCAATAAACATTTGTTTATAAGGTACTACCCATTTGACTATAGGATCCATCAGCTCCTCATGTAATTCCAAAGTCAGTTTTAGAAAAAAAAGAAGCTACCAACTTGAGAATAAAATGAACAAATACCTTCGTGCATTTTCTCAGAAGCATATTCTTTTTTTTTAAATGTATTTATTAAATTTAATGCAGTGATTAAATTTTGGGTATTATAAATCAGGGTACATATGTTGAGAGAAAACATCTCTAGATTATTTTGACATTTGATTGTGCTGTATACCCCTTCCCCAAAGTTAAATTGTCTTCTATCACCTTCTATCTGGTTTTCTTTGTGCCCCTCCCCTCCCCCAACCCCTCTCTCTTCTTTGCCCCATCCTCCCTCCCCCCACCCCCCACACCTGTTGCCATCACATTCTTGTTCATGTCTATGAGTCTCATTTTTATGTCCCTTCTATGTATGGATTCATATAGTTCTTATTTTTTTTCTGATTTACTTATTTCACTCCGTATAATGTTATCAAGGTCCATCCATGTTATTGTAAATGATCCGATGTCATCATTTCTTATGGCTGAGTAGTATTCCATAGTATATATGTACCAAAGCTTTTTAATCCACTCGTCTTCTGATGGACACTTGGGCTGTTTCCAGATCTTCGCTATTGTGAACAATGCTGCCACAAACATGGGGATGCATTTCTCCTTTTGGAGCCGTTCTATGGTGTCCTTGGGGTATATTCCTAAAAGTGGGATAGCTGGGTCAAAAGGCAGTTCGATTTTTAATTTCTTGAGGAATCTCCATACTGTTTTCCACAGTGGCTGCACCAGTCTGCATTCCCACTAGCAGTGCAGGAGGGTTCCCTTTTCTCCACATCCTCGCCAGCAGTTATTCTGTGTTGTTTTGTTGATGAGCACCATTATGGCTGGTGTGAGGTGATATCTCATTGTGGTTTTAATTTGCATTTCTCTAATGATTAGTGATGTTGAGCATTTTTGCATATGCCTATTGGCCATCTGTATGTCCTCTTTGGAGTAGTGTCTATTATCTCTTTTGCCCATTTTTAGATTGGATTGTTTGTCTTCCTGGTGTTGAGATTTACAAGTTCTTTATAAATTTTGGTTATTAACCCCTTATCAGACATATTGTCAAATATGTTCTCCCATTGTGTAGTTTGTCTTTTTATTCTGTTCTTGTTGTCTTTAGCTGTGCAAAAGCTTTTTAGTTTGATATAGTCCCATTTGTTTATCCTGTGTTTTATTTCACTTTCCTGTGGAGATAAATCAGCAAATATATTGCTCCGAGAGATGTCGGAGAGCTTACTGCCTATGTTTTCTTCTAAGATGCTTATGGTTTCACGGCCTACATTTAAGTCTTTTATCCATTTTGAGTTTATTTTTGTGAGTGGTGTAAACTGGTGATCTAGTTTCATATTTTTGCAGGTAGCTGTCCAATTTTCCCAACACCATTTGTTAAAGAAGCTGTCTTTACTCCATTGTATTTCCTTACCTCCTTTGTCAAATATCAGTTGTCCATAGAACTGTGGGCTTATTTCTGTGTTCTCTGTTCTGTTCCATTGATCTATATGCCTGTTCTTATGCCAGTACCAGGCTGTTTTGAGTACAATGGCCTTGTAGTATAACTTGATATCAGGAAGTGTGATACCTCCCACTTTATTCTTCTTTTTTAAGATTGCTGAGGCTATTTGTGTTCTCTTTTGGTTCCATATAAATTTTTGGAATATGTGGTCTATATCTTTGAAGTATGTCATTGGTATTTTAATTGGTATTGCATTGAATTTATAGATTGCTTTGGGTAATATAGACATTTTAATTGTTTATTCTTCCTAACCATGAGCACGGTATATGCTTCCACTTGTTTGTATCTTCCTTGATTTCTTTTATCAATGCTTTGTAATTTTAGAAGTACAAGTCTTTAGTCTCCTTGGTTAAGTTTACTCCTAGGTACTTTATTTTTTTGCTTGTAATTGTGAAGGGGATTGTTTCCTTAATTTCTCTTTCTGACTGTTCATTGTTGGTGTATAAAAATGCCTCTGATTTTATATCCTGCCACTTTGCTGAATTCATTTATCAGGTCCAGTAGCTTTTTGACTGAGACTTTAGGGTTTTCTATATACAATATCATATCATCTGCAAATAATGATAGTTTTCCATCTTCTTTTCCAATTTGGATGCCTTTTATTTCTTCTTCTTGTCTGATTGCTGTGGCTAGGACTTCCAGGACTATGTTAAATAAGAGTGGTGAAAGGGGGCACCCCTGTTTTGTTTCTGATCTTAAGGGTATTGCTTTTAATTTTTGCCCATTGAGTATGATGTTGACTGTGGGTTTCTCATAGATGGATTTTATCATGTTGAGGTATGTTCCCTGTATTCCCACTTTGCTGAGAGTTTTGATCATGAATGGGTGCTGGATTTTATCAAATGCTTTTTCTGAATCTGTTGAAATTATCATATGGTTTTTCTCCTTCTTTTTGTTTATGTGATGAATCACATAGATTGTTTTACGAATATTGTACCAGCCTTGCTTCCTCAGAATAAATCCCACTTGATCATGGTGTATGATTATTTCCATATATTGTTGGATCCGGTTTGCTAATATTTTGTTGAGGATTTTAGCATCTATATTCATCAGAGATATTGGCCTATAATTTTCTTTCTTTGTGTTGTCTTTGCCTGGTTTTGGAATCAGAATTATGCTCGCCTCATAAAAGGAGCTTGGAAGTCTTCCTTCCTCTTGAATTTTTTGAATAGTTTGAGAAGGATAGGAGTTAGTTCTTCTTTGAATATTTGGTAGAATTCCGTTGTGAAGCCATCGGGCCCTGGACTTTTCTTTGTTGGGAGTTTTTTTTTTGTTTTGTTTTTCATTTTTCTGAAGCTGGAAACAGGGAGAGACAGTGAGACAGACTCCCGCATGCGCCCGACCAGGATCCACCCGGCATGTTTTGCCCACCAGGGGGTGATGCTCTGCCCATCCTGGGCATCACCATGTTGTGACCAGAGCCACTCTAGCGCCTGAGGCAGAGGCCACAGAGCCATCCCCAGCGCCCGGGCCATCTTTGCTCCAATGGAGCCTTGGCTGCGGGAGGGGAAGAGAGAGACAGAGAGGAAAGCGCGGCGGAGGGTTGGAGAAGCAAATGGGCGCTTCTCCTGTGTGCCCTGGCCGGGAATCGAACCCGGGTCCTCCGCACGCTAGGCCGACACTCTACCGCTGAGCCAACCGGCCAGGGCCTTGTTGGGAGTTTTTTGATAACTGTTTCAATCTCATTTGGTGTAATCGGTCTGTTTAGGTTTTCTGATTCTTCCAGATTGATTTTTTGAAGATTGTATGTTTCAAGGAATTTGTCCATTTCGTCTAGGTTGTCTAGATTTTTGACATACAGTTCTTCATAGTATTTTCTTACAATATTTTGTATTTCTGTTGTGTCAGTTGTTATTTCTCCTCTCTCATTTCTAATTTTATTTATTTGAGTCCTCTCTCTCTTTTTCTTGGTGAGTCTAGTTAAAGGTTCATCAATCTTGTTTACCTTTTCAAAGAACCAGCTCCTAGTTTCATTGATTCTCTGAATTGTTTCTTTAGCCTCTATGTCATTTATTTCTGCTCTGACCTTTATTATTTCCTTTGTTCTACTACATTTGGGCTTTACTTGCTGTTCTTTTTCTAATTGTTTTAGATGCAGAGTTAAGTTGTTTATTTGAGCTTTTTCTAGCTTCTGAAAGTGTGCCTGTAGTGCTATGAACTTCCCTCTCAGTACTGCTTTCGCTGTGTCCCATAAATTTTGAGTTGTTGTATTCTCATTGTCATTCATTTCTAGGAATTTTTTTATTTCTTCTTGATCTCATTCTTAATCCATTCGTTATTTAACAACCTGCTATTTAGTTTCCACGTGTTTGAGAATTTTTGAGCTTTTCTGTTGTGGTTCATTTCTAGTTTCATGCCGTTGTGATTGGAGAAAGTGCTTGATATGATTTCAGTCTTCTTAAATTTGTTGAGAGCACTTTTGTGCCCTAACATGTGGTCTATCCTAGAGAATGTACCATGAGCACTTGAAAAGAATGTACATTCTGCTGCTTTAGGGTGAAAGGTTCTGAAGATATCTATTAAATCAAGTTGATCTAGTGTTTCCAATAAGTCTGCTGTTTCTTTGTTAATTTTCTTTCTTGAGGATCTATCTAGTGATGTTAGTGGGGTATTGAAATCCCCTACTATTATAGTATTGCTGTTGATCTCACCCTTTAAATCCATCAAAGTCTGCTTTATATATTTGGGTGCTCCTATATTAGGTGCATAGATATTTATAATAGTTATATCTTCCTGTTGGATTACTCCCTTTATCATTATGTAGTGGTCTTCTTTATCTCTTACTATATCCTTTGTTTTAAAGTCCAATTTGTCTGATATAAGTATTGCTACCCCAGCTTTTTTTTCATTTCCATTTTCATGAAATGTTTTTTTCCATCCTTTTACCTTCAATCTATGTGTATCTTTTTTTCTAAGATGTGTCTCTTGTAGACAGCATATGTATGGGTCCTGTTTTCTTATCCACACAGCTACCCTATGTCTTTTGATTGGATCATTTAATCCATTTACATTTAAGGTTATTATTGATATGTAGTTGTTTATTGCCATTTTCTTCTTTAAAGGTGTATTCCTTTTTTTGCTATATTCTTTTCCCACTTTGATCTGTTTACAACAGGCCCCTTAACATTTTCTGCAGCATTGGTTTGGTTGTAATGAATTTCTTGAGTTGTTTTTTGTCTGGGAAGCTTTTTATTTCTCCTTTGATTTTAAATGATAGCCTTGCTGGATAAAGTAGTCTTGGTTGTAGGTTCTTGCTCTGCTTTATTTTGAATATTTCTTGCCATTCCCTTCTGGCCTCAAGTGTTTGTGTTGAGAAGTCAGATGTCATCCTTATGGGGGCTCCTTTGTAGGTGATAACTTTTTTTTCTCTTGCAGCTTTTAATATTTTCTCTTTATCGCTTAGCTTTGGTATTTTAATTATGATGTGTCTTGGTGTTGGTTTCTTTGGGTTTCTCTTTAATGGAGTCCTCTGTGCTTCTTGGATTTGTGAGAGTTTCTCTTGCATTAATTTAGGGAAGTTTTCAGCTATGATATGATTGAACAAAGTCTCTATCCCTTGTTCTTTTTCTTCTTCAGGAACCCCTCTGATGTGGTTGTTATTTCTCTTTATGTTGTCACAGAGCTCTCTAAGAGTTTCCTCTGACTTTTTGAGTCTTTTTTCTCTTTTCTTCTCTGCTTTCATGCTTTCATTCTAGTTGTCCTCCAACTCGCTGATTCGATCCTCAGCTGTATCTATCCTGTTTTTAATTCCTTCCATTGTGGTCTTTATTTCTGATATTGTATTTGTCATCTCTGACTGATTATTTTTTATACTTGCTATTTCTTTATTTAGGTGTTCATAATGACCATCCATTGTTGTTCTAAGATCCCTAAGCATCCTTACAATCATTATTTTGAACTCCGCATCTGAAAGTTTGATTATTTCCATATCACTTAATTCATCTCCTGAAGGTGTCTCTTGTGGTTTCATTTGGATTGCACTTCTTTGTCTTCTCATTGTCTGTTTTTGGGTGTTTTATTTGTAGAGTTAGTTGAGTCTAGGCTTGGTGTTGTCTGCCTCCAGTTTTCAGTTGTGTTATTTCTAGGTCTTCTTGGGTTGGTATCAGCTGTTATCTGTAATCCACTTTCGGATTTGGGCATCTTTGAAGTCTTGATTTGTTTGTTTTCTGAACAGGTGATAGTCTTGTTTACTGATCTCAGCAGGGGGCTTCCTTGAAACTGAATCCAGGAATGCTATGGGTGTAACCTGAGACTCTGAAGGTCTCTTTAGCCAACTAATCTCTCTGGGGGCAGGGTGTTTTTTCAGCTTCAGTAGGGGGAGGTGTATCTCAGATCTCCATGGAGATCTGAGTTACTGCCCCTCCTCCCCACTTCTTGTTTTCAGCTGTGTCTTGTTGGCACTGATTGGAGCTGGATAGATGTCCGGAGATTCAGCTCTGTTTTGTGAAAGGCTCAGTCCCTCCCCCAGCTATGGCCGCCTCCAGCACAGATGAGTCAGCTTTTTCAGGTCATCTCCTTCATTCCTTAGCCCCTCACAGTCTGTCCCTCTCTCCTCCCTTTCCTTTCCACTTGTGTGTTAAGCTTGTCTTTTCAACACACCTCACTCCCTGGTCACCAGGCAAGTGGCTGTGAGCAGTAGTTTCTGCTCTTTTCCCTTGTGTGAGATCCCCTCTGGGCTCTCAGCCTCACCCCCCCTCCATTCCTGTAAGCAGGGGAGATTCAGGCGCTCTCTACCAGGTTTGTTGTGGCTTCTTCTTTGCTCCTTGGTTTTTGAGAGCTGTTCTTGTAGTTCAGAGTTGGTTTTTCATGCTGTTTTTTTCTAAATTGATTTGTATTCCAGTTTGGTGGTGAAAGCTGGGCGTATGTTCGTCAGCCTACTCCGCTGCCATCTTTTCAGTCTTCCAGCTTTATATTCTTAATTAAAAATAAATCAGGTCTAACTTGTGGTGGTTCAGTGAATAAAGCATCTACCTGGAATGCTGAGGCCACTGGCTCAATACCCCAGGCCTACCTGCTCAAGGTACATATCGGAGTTGATGCTTCCTGCTTCTTCCTACCTTTTCTCTCTCTCCTCTCTTGAAAAGACAGATGGAGGTAAGTTCCTTTACAAAAAAAATAAAATTTGTAAGTCAACCCAGGCAGCAGTTGCAGTAAATTGAGTCCTTTTAGTCACTGTATACATACAGCAACTCTGCAATGAGGGGGAAAATATCAGAAGCGTATTCTGGCACAAACATTTCTATTTTATCATGAAATTTTGGGAATTGTTATTTTACTAAAAACCTTTCTCTAACATCACCCAAGAATTTATGTATTTTTTAGTTTTCAAAGTCACTTTATGTCTTTCAGTCAATCATAGGAGTAGTTTCAAATAATGTTCAATATAGTAAGCCAGGTATTTGTTACACAAGTAACTATATTGTATCATTATGTAATTATTAGAAGGAGGAAAATGACATTAGAGAGAAAAATAATATGACACTTAACCAAAAAGTTGAAAAAGGCTTCCTTGAGAAACTGAAATCCTTGCTGTCAGATTATTTTAACCAGATGAAAAAGAGTGTCTCAAGCAGAAGACATATAGTCTGCAGAGACACTGAGTGGGGGAAAAGTTCGCTATATTTAAGAATCTGAAACAAAACTTCAGTATAGTGAATCTGGAAAGGTGTCTCAAGATAAAGATAAAGAGATACAACAGCCGGAAATTTTTGTAACTTAATTCTTATTGTTGTACTTTTAATATCAAAAACTTGTTTCATATGTATTTTCATTAATTTCAAAAAACTGTGTAGCATAGAGGGGTAAAAATTAAGGAGTTCATACTCATGAATATAAATATTATTTCCTAGATGTTACATATCTTCTCTATAGTAGACATATTTTACCACAACACTGAACACAGATACAGAGAAGTGATTTTTATAAAACCAAGGATATACAGATTCACTTGGTGATTAACATGAGTCTAGAAGCTTTGTAAAAACCAGGAAGGGCTACCTTTTTAAAAATTTAAAGCTTGAAGTCACTTTTCAATAGTACCTTTTGAAGAACAGAAACAAATTGAGACCAAATGTGATATAAAATCCACTAAGTGGGTTTAGTGCTTCTACTTTTTAAAAAATTTTCTGTGACTCAAAATATGTGGGAATAAAAATAAGCAATAAAATTTTTTTGAAAAAATGTTGTTGACTCCATCTTCGTAAATAAATACTTCTCTCTCCATACTTCATCTTTAGCTATTACAATGCTCACCAATCAAAATGAATTATTGGTAAAAACAAAGTTATTACCATTTAAATCAATTTGACAAACCTACTTTGTAATAGAAATTAGGCTAAATATCATTCTTGAAACAAATTGATATTCTCTAAAATTATAGCCTTAAAAAATGTGTCTCTTTTGCATGGTTACCTCAGCAAATCCATGGCTATTTCCACCCATACTCTTCCTATAACTCAAGAAGCCTAATTTTCCTAATCCAATTACTTTAATTAATTGCACATCTTATTTTCCCTCTAATTAAGTTGTTTATATTATATTATATGAATATTTAGGTTTTAAAAAATAGTTTTCTTTAAAAAATATATCACAAAAGCAAAAAAGTTAGATTATATATCTGTATAAAAGTGAAATTATAGAACAGGATAAAAAACAAAAAAAGAAGAGAATATAAAATGAAGTTGTTAAATATATTATAATTAATAACTGAGAAGCCATTAATATAGCATTAACCTAAATTTATTTATTCATTCAACAAATGTTTAGTGACTCAATACTATTTGCCAGATACTGATCTAGACACATGGGTTAAATTAAAGACCAATAAATAAAGATTACCGTCTTTGTGGAAGTTACATTCTGATAATCAGTGCGAATCAATAAATGACATTTATTTAAAAAATAAGTTACATAGTACACTGCTCCCAAAAATTAGGGTATATTTTATCACTTCATATTCATTTGGAAATATCCCCTAATTTTTGTGAGCAGTATATTTTATAAAGTAATGAATGTAATAAAAAATAAAGTAGATCAGAACAACAGGATATGGAATGTCAAAAAGGTAATGTGTCAGGTAGAATTTTAAATAGTTGGGAATGGTAGATTACATTAACAGGGTGTTATTTGAGCAAAAATTTGAAGGAGGGCTATATTAGTCATATTTATGCCTAAGTGGAAGAATATTTCAAACAGAACAAACAGCCCAGAGGTCTAGGATGGAAATGTACCTGGTATGTTGGGAGACAGTACAATTTGAGCAAGATAAGAACAGTAGAGGATGAAGACCAGATTACTCAAGTCATTGGATCATTTCATGAAGACATTGCATTTAGCTGAAAGTAATTTGAGGAGTTATTGAAACGTCTGAAGGATAATGATATTGATATGGCTTATGTCTTAAGGAATCACTGTGACTGCTGTATAGAAAATTGGTTGTGGAGAATGAGACACAGGAAGAAACAAGGAAACCAGTTAGGAGGCGTGTTGGTTAATTTTATGTGTAAAAATGGCTGGGCAATAGGACTATTATTTTTATAAATATGATACTAATCTAGGTGTTATTATGAAGGGAACACCTACTGTAATAATCAGTTGATTAAAAGAGATTATCCTCATTACGTAGATGGGACCTTATCCAGTTAATTGATGGACCTTAGGAGAAAAAATTGAAATTGTACAAAGTAGAAGAAATTCTGCTTCAAGAATGTAGCTTTAGCCTGACCACGTTGTGGCGCAGTGAATAGAGCATCAGACTGTGATGTGGAGGACCCAGGTTCGAGATCCCGAGGTCGCCAGCTTGAGCATGGGCTCATCTGGTTTGAGCAAAGCTCACCAGCTTGGACCCAAGGTTCCTGGCTTGAGCAAGGGGTTACTCGATCTGCTGAAAGCCCATGGTCAAGGAACATATAAGAAAGCAATCAATAAACACTTAAGGTGTGGCAACAAAAAACTGATGATTGATGCTTCTCATCTCTCTCCGTTCCTCTCTGTCTGTCCATATCTATTCCTCTCTCTGTCTCTGAAAAAAAAAAGAATGTACCTTTAAATATTGTATGTGTGTATGTATATGAATACACACACATATATGAATGCACACATATGGGTATATATGTGTATATTTATACATACACATATCATATTGGTTTTTTTTTAAAGACAATTTTGACTGAAAAAAGAGGCAATTACAATAAGCCTTGCAAGATATAATGGTGGCTAGGAACAAGATGATAATAGTGTAGATAGTGAGAATCATATGTTTCTGAATTTATTTACTAGCACTGATGTTGACAGAAAGTACTCTAAGTATCATCTTCCCAAGTCATCCATCTGAAGTCTGGGAACAATTTATTATGACATGACAATTCCACCTTTTTCCTGGAAGGTGAAAGTTAGACAGTCTGGGCATTTTCCAGACTGTAATTTGAAAGGCACTTGGCATCTATACAAAATTGATCATTGCCCTCCCCCCCACTACCACTATGTGAAAGGGAAAGGGAGGAGGCTGAAGGTATAACCTAACCTTAGCATGTCAACTGTTACTTATTAAACAAGCACCTGCATATACGATGTCAATGATGTGATTAATCATCCTCTGGTCCAAAAAGAAGGTTGGTCATGTTAAAATTTTGATTTATGTGTGCTCTTGTATTATCTCCTAAACCCTAGCCACTTGCCAGCATGCACACGGTAATGAGTTTGGTATTTGTGCAGGACCTTAGCAACATTAAATAACGAATCCTTACAGAACATCTCCTTGTATTATTACTATAGCCTACTCAGTGTTTAAGCAGACAAAATAGAGATGATGTATAATTTGACTGAATCCTTATATTAAGTTATTAAAGTAGAGGAGTAGCAATAATTAAATGTGTTCACACTATATTGTAGAATTAGCAAACATACTTCACAGAGCCCAACTGGACACTAGAGATTTAAATAAATAAAGATTCCAAGTTTATTAAGAAAATGAGGATGGTAGGCTGATCTTCAAAGGAGCTTCTCTATTTTATTTACTAGTGTTAAAATTGCCTGTTTCTTATGGTTTAGACATCATCTTTCAGCTAATATCATACTAAAAAAAATCATTATTTGTTAATGAATCATAGCCTATATGTAAATTTTGACTCCTTTTTAAAATGCTAAGGTACTAAATCTTAAAATTTAAAAAAAACTACTTTTGATACAAACTTAAATTCTTTGCTCTACTAGTATGATAAAGTACCTTGTATTGATAGCTCTTGTGTTTGGCTTTGATCACCAAATACTAGTAAACATATCTATGTGTCTGAAACTCTCCAAAGTTATGTCATAAACCAAAATGTTACAGTAAAAACCAATGTGAAGATGGCAGCTACAGAGATATTAAAAAATATATATATTTTTAGGGAGTGACGTCACGGAAATGGCGCCGTGAGAAGCGCGTCCGACAGCTCTCCCCTAAATCACAACAAATTTATCAACTAGAAACAGAAAAATTTATCCTCGGAGCATTCCGGAGTTTCACACAAACTGAAAGCAAAAGGACTGTTATCACTTGAATCTGAGAGACGAGGGTGTGGAGGAAGCTACCACAGCAGCGACGCTCATTCAGCCGGGAGGGAGTGCGCCTGCGGTGAGTCAGCCCATATACTTGGGAACCGCGAGCCGCCGCCGCGAACTGCCACCGCCAGCGGCCCCTACGAGCCGCGGCGCGCGCACCCGGTCGGGTTGAGCACCGCTGACGTTCCCAGCGGCCCGCACACTGCGAGTGGGTGTCTCCGGCCACCGGTGCCCAGAGCACCCCATTCGCGTGCGTGCCTTGGGCATTCCACACGCCCAGGGCGCCCTGCTGGCCCGCACACCCAGGGGGCTCCATTATCCTGCGCCTGGTGCGGTCCAGCCGCCAGCGGCGGGGTGAGCGAGAGAGGCTTGGGAGATTCTCTCCGTGGGCGGGGCACCTCACCCAGCCATTCAAGCTAACAATCAAGCGTTGGGGGAGGGAAGCGCAGGCAGCCTGAAATACCTTCGGAAACACAGCTGCGACCCAATCACTGAAATTAGCTTAACCCATAAAATCTGCGCACCCTCGGTTCTAATTGATAAGATCTCTCTCAGTTTCTCAGTTCAGCGATCCAAGACAAGAGGCGTGATATTTTTTAGTGCCTCTCGCTAAAGGGGCGGGGGCAACTTCTGATTGATAGAGCCTCCATATTAAGGGATAAACGCTAACAAGAAGGACTTGGCAGATAATAAGGTCTATACTACACTAGTCGTAAGCAGAGACTAGTGCCTCTTCTTCCCTGCAAAAACAGGCTACAAAGTGTGGAAAGCATGAGTTGAGAGGTCCAACTAAATGATAGGCGCTGAACAGTCACCTTGACAACAATTGACTCCCACCCCCGCCTGATTACACTGGAGGCCCTGACTGTCAGAGCCTTTCCCAAAGCCTTGCACTGAGTGGAGATAGAGTGGGGATTTCCCAGCTCTTTGAGCCTCTTACTCCCCAGGCAGAAGCAGTTGCAGCCTTATAGCTGGATCACCAGGCTGCTAATTCAGAAAGGGGGGACTAGGAGAGAGAATCCAGGAAAGCAAACTCTCTCATCGTTGGACCCTGCAAACGCCAACAAGCCTTTACTTCCAGCAAGACTAAAGCCAATTATATGACATTGCCATAGAATCCCATCAACTGCAAATCCCTACCTAAGAGTGACACAGGGGCACAACCTGGGGTACAAAGTCACCGACTAGGAAGAGAGAGAGAAAAGAAAAAGGAAGAAGTTAACCTCTCAAAATCAAGAAAAACCCACAGACTTTACAACTTGATCCACTAATTTTGTTGTTGTTGTTGTTGTTTGTTTCTTCTATCTTTTTGCCTTTATTTCCTCCACCTCAGTCCTTCTATTCTCTGCCCATCTTATGATTCCCCTTTCTTGAACTACACTACCCATGAGTGTTGCATTTTATTTTTCTTCTTCATCCTCACCCTCCTTTAAGGTTATACTCCAAAACACTTAACTCTCACTCTCTCCTCTTTTGTTTTTTTTTTTTTTGTCTTGCTTTATTTTGTTTTTTTCTCCTCCTATTTTATTTCTTCCTTCGTTTTTCTCTTTTTCTTATTTTTTCCTTTCTATTCGTTTTTTCTTTTCTCATTTTACTTTCCTCCCATATAATCCTCAATCACGAACAAATTAGTCAATTTGGGACTCAAGGCCTTTTTTTGGCTTTATTTCTCTTTTTTGCTTTTGTTTTTATTTTTTTTTCTCTTGTTTGTTTATTTTTGTGGCATTTTGGGTCCTCCCAACCCAAGGTCTCCATTGTATTTAGTCTTCGCTCCACTTAATACAACAGATTTTTACTTATTATTTTTATTTTTTCTTCTTTATTATTCTTTTTTGGTCCTTTTTTCTGATTCCCTCTTGTCCGTCTCATTATATCTCTTAGTTGACCATCACTTACTAGCAAATCATCTTATGCTTGTCTAAGATTTTCTTCCTTTTTTTTTTTTGCATTTAGTAGGTCCCTACTCCCTTTTTTTTGCCCCTTGAACTCTTCTCCCCAAATCAGGCCCTCCATTATAGGCACGATATTTCCCTGAGGAGGAAAGAGGAGGGAAAGAGAAGAGAGAAAAAAAGGGGGAAATAATAAATTATTACTGTTTTTTTTGTGGGGTGTTTTACCCTTTTTTTTTTCTTTTTACTCTTTATTAATTCTAATTAGTGCTATCAATAAGACCACCCTCAGATGCCGATAAGAAAGAGGAAATCGAATATTATGGATACAAAAGAAAGAGAGGCAACACAAATAGATGTGGAAAAATCTATGGAGAAAAGACTTAACATATTGGAAGCCTTGGAGCTAAATGACAGAGAATTTAAAATAGAAATCTTAAAAATACTCAGAGATATACAAGAAAACACAGAAAGGCAATATAGGGAGATCAGAAAACAACTCAATGAACACAAAGAATATATTACCAAGGAAATTGAAACTATGAAAACAAATCAAACAGAAATGAAAAACTCAATTCACGAGCTGAAAAACGAGGTAACAAGCTTAGCTAACAGAACAGCCCAGATTGAAGATAGGATTAGTGAAATAGAAGACAAACAACTTGAGGCACAACAGAGAGAAGAAGAAAGAGACTCAAAAATAATAAAAAACGAGAAAGCCCTACAGGAATTGTCTGACTCCATCAGAAAGAATAACATAAGAATAATAGGTATATCAGAGAGAGAAGAGAAAGAAAATGGAATGGAGAATATACTCAAACAAATAATAGACGAGAACTTCCCAAGCCTGTGGAAGGAACTAAAGCCTCAAATTCAAGAAGCAAACAGAACACCAAGTTTTCTTAACCCCAACAAACCCACTCCAAGGCACATCATAATAAAGATGACACAAACCAATGACAAAGAAAAAATTCTCAAGGCAGCCAGGGAAAAGAAGAGTACAACATATAAAGGAAGGCCTATTAGATTATCATCAGATTTCTCAGCAGAAACTCTACAAGCTAGAAGAGAGTGGACCCCAATATTTAAAGCCCTGAAAGAGAGGAACTTTCAGCCAAGAATACTATACCCATCAAAGCTATCTTTCAAGTATGAAGGAGATATAAAAACATTCACAAATACAGAAAAGATGAGAGAATTTATCAACAGAAAGCCCCCACTCCAGGAAATACTAAGGGGGGTTTTCCAACCAGATTCAAAGAACAAAAGAAAACAACACCACAAGTAACAGCTCCAAGAACACAATAAAACCAAACTTAAACTGTGACAACAAAGGAAAAAAAGGGGGGAGAGGATGGAGATTAACAGTAGCAAAGGATGATGAAGTGCAGAAATACTTATAAGATAGGGTACTACAATGAATATGGTAGGTACCCTTTTCATTACTTAATGGTAACCACCCTTAAAAAAACCACCACAAAAACACTTGACTTAAAAAAGGTAGCAACAGAGGAAAGAAGTATGGAACACAAACAAACAAAAACAAATGATAGAAAAACAAAAGAGAAGAATCAAACTAGATACAAAACTAACAGAAAGCAATTTATAAAATGGCAGTAGGGAACCCACAAGTGTCAATAATTACACTAAATGTAAATGGATTAAACTTACCAATAAAAAGACACAGAGTAGCAGAATGGATTAAAAAAGAAAATCCAACTATATGCTGCCTACAAGAAACATATCTAAGCAACAAGGATAAAAACAAATTCAAAGTGAAAGGCTGGAAAACAATACTCCAAGCAAACAACACCCAAAAAAAAGCAGGCGTAGCAATACTCATATCTAATAATGCTGAGTACAAGACAGAAAAAGTACTCAGAGACAAAAATGGTCATTTCATAATGATTAAGGGGAAGTTGAATCAAGAAGACATAACAATCCTTAATATATATGCACCAAACCAAGGAGCACCAAAATATATAAGACAGCTACTTATTGACCTTAAAACAAAAACTAACAAAAATATAATCATACTTGGAGACCTCAATACACCGCTGACGGCTCTAGATCGGTCATCCAAACAGAGAATCAATAAAGATATAGTGGCCTTAAACGAAATACTAGAACACCTGGATATGATAGACATCTACAGGACACTTCATCCCAAAGCGACAGAGTATACATTTTTCTCTAGTGTACATGGAACATTCTCAAGAATTGACCATATGTTGGGCCACAAAGACAATATCAGCAAATTTAGAAAAATTGAAATTGTACCAAGCATATTTTCTGATCATAAAGCCTTGAAACTAGAATTCAACTGCAAAAAAGAGGGGGAAAAACCCACAAAAATGTGGAAACTAAACAACATACTTCTAAAAAATGAATGGGTCAAAGAAGAAATAATCGCAGAAATCAAAAGATATATACAGACAAATGAAAATGAAAATACGACATATCAGAATCTCTGGGATGCAGCAAAAGCAGTAATAAGAGGAAAGTTCATATCACTTCAGGCCTATATGAACAAACAAGAGAGAGCCGAAGTAAACCACTTAACTTCACACCTTAAGGAACTAGAAAAAGAAGAACAAAGACAACCCAAAACCAGCCGATGAAAGGAGATAATAAAAATCAGAGCAGAAATAAATGAAATAGAGAACAGAAAAACTATAGAAAAAATCAATAAAACAAGGAGCTGGTTCTTTGAAAAGATCAACAAAATTGACAAACCCTTGGCAAGACTCACCAAGGAAAAAAGGCACAGGACTCAAATAAATAAAATCCAAAATGAAAGAGGAGAGATCACCACAGACATCATAGAAATACAAAGAATTATTGTAGAATACTATGAAAAATTATATGCCACCAAATACAACAATCTAGAAGAAATGGATAAATTCCTAGAACAATACAACCTTCCTAGACTGAGTCATGAAGAAGCAGAAAGCCTAAACAGACCAATCAGCAGGGAGGAAATAGAAAAAACTATTAAAAATCTCCCCAAAAATAAAAGTCCAGGCCCAGACGGTTATACTAGTGAATTCTATCAAACATTCAAAGAAGACTTGGTTCCTATTCTACTCAAAGTCTTCCAAAAAATTGAAGAAGAAGCAATACTTCCAAACACATTTTATGAGGCCAACATAACCCTCATACCAAAACCTGGCAAGGATGGCACAAAGAAAGAAAACTACAGACCAATATCTCTAATGAATACAGATGCTAAAATACTAAACAAAATACTGGCAAACCGAATACAACAACATATTAAAAAAATAATACATCATGATCAAGTGGGATTCATCCCAGAATCTCAAGGATGGTTCAACATACACAAAACGGTTAATGTAATACACCATATCAACAAAACAAAGAACAAAAACCACATGATCTTATCAATAGACGCAGAAAAGGCTTTTGATAAAATACAACACAATTTTATGTTTAAGACTCTCAACAAAATGGGTATAGAAGGAAAATATCTCAACATGATAAAGGCCATATATGATAAACCATCAGCCAACATCCTATTAAACGGCATAAAACTGAGGACTTTCTACCTTAAATCAGGAACAAGACAGGGTTGTCCACTCTCTCCACTCTTATTCAACGTGGTGCTAGAAGTTCTGGCCAGAGCAATCAGGCAAGACAAAGAAATAAAAGGCATCCATATCGGAAAAGAAGAAGTAAAGCTATCACTTTTTGCTGATGATATGATCCTATACATCGAAAACCCGAAGTACTCCACAAAAAGATTATTAGAAACAATAAACCAATACAGTAAGGTCGCAGGATACAAAATTAACATACAAAAGTCCATAGCCTTTCTATATGCCAACAATGAAATATTAGAAAACGAACTCAAAAAAATAATCCCCTTCACGATTGCAACAAAAAAAAAAAAAATACCTAGGAATAAACATAACAAAGAACGTAAAGGACCTTTATAATGAAAATTACAAAGCATTGTTAAGGGAAATCGAAAAAGATACAATGAGATGGAAAAATATTCCTTGTTCTTGGATAGGAAGAATAAATATAATCAAAATGGCCATATTACCCAAAGCAATATACAAATTTAATGCAATTCCCATCAAAATCCCTATGAGATTTTTTAAAGAAATGGAACAAAAAATCATCAGATTTATATGGAACTATAAAAAACCCCGAATAGCCAAAACAATCCTAAGGAAAAAGAATGAAGCTGGGGGCATTACAATACCTGACTTTAAACTATATTATAGGGCCATGATAATCAAAACAGCATGGTATTGGCAAAAAAAGAGACACTCAGACCAATGGAACAGAATCGAAAGCCCAGAAATAAAACCACATATATATGGTCAAATAATCTTTGATAAAGGGGCCAACAACACACAATGGAGAAAAGAAAGCCTCTTCAACAAATGGTGTTGGGAAAACTGGAAAGCCACATGCAAAAGAATGAAACTCGACTACAGCCTGTCCCCGTGTACTAAAATTAATTCAAAATGGATCAAAGACCTCAATATAAGACCTGAAACAATAAAGTACATAGAAGAAGACATAGGTACTAAAATCATGGACCTGGGTTTTAAAGAACATTTTATGAACTTGACTCCAATGGCAAGAGAAGTGAAGGCAAAGATAAATGAATGGGACTACATCAGAATTAAAAGTTTTTGCTCAGCAAGAGAAACTGATATCAAAATAAACAGACAGCCAACTATATGGGAACTGATATTTTCAAACGACAGCTCAGATAAGGGCCTAATATCCAAAATTTACAAAGAACTCATAAAACTCAACAACAAACAAACAAGCAATCCAATAAAAAAATGGGAAGAGGACATGAACAGACACTTCTCCCAGGAAGAGATACAAATGGCCAACAGATATATGAAAAGATGCTCAGCTTCATTAGTTATTAGAGAAATGCAAATCAAAACTACAATGAGATACCACCTCACTCCTGTTAGATTATCTATTATCAACAAGACGGGTAATAGCAAATGTTGGAGAGGCTGTGGAGAAAAAGGAACCCTCATTCACTGTTGGTGGGACTGTAAAGTAGTACAACCATTATGGAGGGAAGTATGGTGGTTCCTCAAAAAACTGCAAATAGAACTACCTTATGACCCAGCAATCCCTCTACTGGGTATATACCCCAAAACCTCAGAAACATTGATACGTGAAGACACATGTAGCCCCATGTTCACTGCAGCACTGTTCACAGTGGCCAAGACATGGAAACAACCAAAAAGCCCTTCAATAGAAGACTGGATAAAGAACATGTGGCACATATACACTATGGAATACTACTCAGCCATAAGAAATGATGACATCAGATCATTTACAGCAAAATGGTGGGATCTTGATAACATTATAAGGAGTGAAATAAGTAAATCAGAAAAAAACAAGAACTACATGATTCCATACATTGGTGGAACATAAAAATGAGACTAAGAGACATGGACAAGAGTGTGGTGGTTACCATGGGTGGGGGGGGGAGGGAGGACATGGGAGGGAGGGAGGGAGAGAGTTAGGGGGAGGGGGAGGGGCACAGAGAACTAGATAGAGGGTGACGGAGGACAATCTGACTTTGGGCGAGGGGTTTGCAACATAATTTGATGACAAAATAACCTAGACATGTTTTCTTTGAATATATGTACCCTGATTTATTAATGTCATCCCATTACCATTAATAAAAATTTATTAAAAAAAAAAATATATATATTTTTAAAAAAGCACCAAGTTTTTTCAAGCTGCTAACACACTTTAGAGTGCAGAGAAAAGAAAATTTGCATAGTCATAATAGGTAGAGTAAAAACATGTGGTTTTAATGGAAAAAAAGAAAGAATCCTGGAGCATATGCTGATCTAGCCAAATTTGGACTTTGGTTTTGGATACTTCTCAGGTTTACTGGGGAACAGCAGGATAATTATGGGAAAAACAAAAACAAACATGAAAACAAAAACAACAGACTACTCTCTTTGAAGATGACTGTGAGAAGGTTCCCTTGACACTGAATAAAGTATGTAAAAAGCATTTTTTTTAATGTCCTGGAAAAGTTGTGACTATGAAATTGCCCTCATCTGAATTTCTACATCATTTGGGGGCCAGGAAATTTCAAGCTTTAATTTGGTTGGTAGTGCTCTTAGATTGGTAGTGCCCCCTGGTGCCCAGCAGAAGCAAATATGAATTCATTAGAGAAAGGCTTCATCTAGTTTCTAGATCAGGGATAGGGAATCTTTTTGGCTGAGAGAGCCATGAACTCCACATATTTTAAAATGTAGTTCTGTGAGAGCCATACAATGACCCGTGTACATTACGCATTATCCAATAAAAATTTGGTGTTGTCCCAGAGGACAGCTGTGATTGGCTCCAGCCACCCTCAACCATGAACATGAGCAGTAGGAAATGAATGGATTGTAATAGATGAGAATGTTTTATATTTTTAACATTTTTTTTTTATTATTCAAGATTTGTCTGCGAGCCAGATGCAGCCATCAAAATAGCCACATCTGGCTCGCGAGCCATAGGTTCCCGACCCCTGTTCTAGATCTTCAAATAGCTTCATAAGTGCAGTAACAATGAAGAGTAAAAACTTAAGTAGGTGCTAAGGAAACAAGACATCTAAATGAGAAACAAACTTGAAAAGTTCCCAGGTATTGGAAGTATCAAATAAACAAACAATAAAAATAATATTTATAAATGTAAGGTATTTTTCCCCCACCAAGAAGGAAGGAAGGGGCGTAGCCACCAAGTGTGGAATAGTAAAGGCTTTATTTAGTACAGAGCATTTCTTGGACAAGATTCACAGGCCCGGAAGATGGAGGTCAGGGAAATCGCACATGGAGAGACCACGTGGGCAAATTCAAAGGGGTCCTCTAGGGAAGTCGGGCTAATATGACGTAGCAAAATCTCACTGGCTGACAATCAGTTGCTTTTTTCCCCCAAGAAATCCTGGGAAGTTTCTTTTGGAGCTCTTGGTTTTGGGCAGTTCTAGCCAAAGTTCCTGGGCCTGAGTTTCCCACATGACCTTCCCCCATTATCCACCAATCTTACGTTTCGATCTTTTTGTGTTAATTAGGGGCACCACTTATTCATCTGGCTATTTCCTGCTGATTAGGGGCGTCATGGGGAGGGGAAGATCGGAAGGTGGTGGCTTTGAGCGTTGTGAGGAGGAACATCTGTTTAGCTATGAGTTGAGAATCTTAGCTAATGCAGTTCTGTAAGAATTTTAAAAAGAGGGGCAAATATGAGTTATACACTGATAATTAGAAAAAGATTTAGGATAGGGGCAGCCCAGGTAAGAATGGGTGGCTGCCATTATGAGTTAAGCAGATTGTAGGAGGAGAGATTTTTGATTAGTTTTTCTTGAAGACATTTGAGGAGATTGAAGCTTCTTTTATCAGGCCAGTCTTACTCAACAGCATTGCTCCCTGCTTCAGCTCAGTCTGGCGGTCGGTTCCTGGTGGGAGGGACAGGAGCAACAGGAGGATCTGCATGGCCCAATTTTTTGGTGAGTCACAGACGAGTAAGGCTCAGTGGTTCTGACTCCCAGGAATCCTGTATGGGAGCAAGTTTGAGGCAAGAGACATGATACTAAAGTGTTTGCCCTAGGAGCTTAGCTGCAGTAGGATTAGTCAATATTACCGTATGGGGTCCCATCCATCTGGTCTATAGGGAGCCAGGCTGGAGCTCCCTTAGAAGAACGCTGTCTCCTGGTTGGAGGGGGACCATCGGATGTGCTTCATCTGGCCCTCCTATGGGAGGAAGGGTTCGGTCCGCGTGTTCCCTGAGAAGATGGTGAAGTAAAGACAGAAAGGGGAGGTACGTGGCAAGAGGAGGGGGGTTGACAGGTAAATTGTGATTGATTAGGGATGGTCTACCATAAACCAGCTCAAAGGGGCTGCGTACAGTGGGGTTTCGCGGGGTTGCTCTGATTCTGGTGAGTGCCAGGGGGAGGAGGTTTGGCCAGGAGAGTCTGATCTCGATGGAAAGTTTAGTTAGCTGACCCTTCAGGATGCCATGGGCCCTTTCTACCTTACCCGATGATTGAGGGTGATAGGGTATGTGGAGCTTCCAGGTGATGTTGAGAGAGGTGGCAACCTGCTGGACTATTTGGGCAGTGAAGGCCAGGCTGTTGTCTGACTGGATGGTAGTCGGTGGTCCAAACTGCGGGATGATGTTTTCAACAAGAATGGAGGCAACGGGGTCTTCCATCTCATGAGAGGTGGGAAAGGCTTCTATCCACCCTGAAAAGGTATCAATAAAAGTTAAGAGATAACAGAGTTTTTTGTGAGGGGGCATATGAGTGAAGTCAATTTGCCAATCCTGGCCTGGCACGTGCCCCCTCAGCTGATGAGTGAGGAAGTGGGGGCGGAGTCCCCCTTGTGTAGAGGCTTTGGAACAGACAGCACATGCTGCGTGTACCTTTTTGATAGTCTGCTGGAGGCCTGGGAAGAAAAAGAGTGGTTGTAAGAACAGATAGAGAGCTTTTGGCCCTATGTGTAAGAAACAGTGGATATCAGAAAGGAGAGTTTCAGCCTGTCTTTTTGGTAAGGCAAGTCTATCTCCAAGAAATATCCATCCCTGGCACATCTCCACCCCTTTTGAGGAGGGTCTGTTCTTCCTCAGGAATGTAGGAAGGCTTCAAGGAGGTGGAGAGAAACATGAGAGGAGAGGGGGAGGCTTCGAGCTGTTGTGTTGGCCTGAGCATTTCCCAAGGCCACTGGATCTTGAGAGGTTTGATGGCCCTTACAACGTACCACAGCCACCTCAGCGGGAAGCTGTAATACCTGCAAAAGTTTAAAAATGAGGATAGCATTGATTATGGGGGAGCCCTTGGTAGTGAGGAAGCCCCTTTCCTTCCAGAGGGCAGAGTGGTTGTGCGTGATAAGAAAAGCATATTTAGAGTCAGTATATATAGTTACATGTTTTCCCTGGGCCAGAGTGAGTGCCCACATGAGGGCAATCAGCTCTGCTTTCTGGGAGGTGGTGCCCTCTGGCAGCTGTTAAGCTTCTAGGGTGAAGGAGGTGATGACCACCAAGTAGGCCACCCATCGTCGTCTGTCGGGTCCCTGTACAGAGCTCCCATCTACAAAGAGTATTAGATCTGGATCTTTGAAAGGAGAATCTGATAATCCATCTCAGGGTCTGTTGAGGAAATCTATTAGCTCTGTACAAGAGTGGGTGGGTTCCAGAAGTGTCATTGGAGCTGGGTTGAGTCTGGGAGAGGGTAAAAAAGTGACTGAAGGGTTTTCAATGAACAGGAGGTGAAATTCTTGTACGCGGGAAGGACTTAACAGAGAAAGAGATTTGTGTAGAAGGAGAACAGTGAGCTTGTGGGAGGAGAAGACAGTGATGGGTTGGGAAAGGGTGAGCTTAGTAACCTCCTTGGTGAGTTCAGCTGCTGTGCCCAGGGCCCAGAGGCAGGGCTGCCAGTCTTTGATGGTGGTGTCCAGTTGTTTTGAGAGGTATGCCACTGGGGGGTATATGGGCCCCACAGGTTGACTTAACATGCCAACAGCATTACCGTGCTTTTCATCAGTGAAAAGATGGAAAGGGCATCTGGAGTCAGGTAAAGCAAGAGGAGGAGAGGAAATGAGGGTGTCTCGAAGGGTAGAGAAAGTCCTTTTGATGGTGTTGGGGGATGTGAGAGGTCCCGTGGGAGTCTCTTTTGCAGCCTCGTAGAGGGGTTTGGCTAAGAGAGCAAAATTGGAAATCCAGTGCCTAAAGAAGCCTATTAGACTGAGGAAAGAAAGAATCTGATCAGTGGTGGTAGGTGGTTGGAGACTGCAGAGGGTCTGAATTCGATCTAGGGTGAGACCTCGGGTGGTGGGAATTAAGGCGATTATGCCCAGATAGACTACAGACTGAGAGTGAAGTTGAGTCTTAGGAGGGTAGACACGATATCCCTTCATGGCAAGAAAGTTAAGAAGGGTGGCAGTGTGTTTTCTTGAGGCAGACAGGGAGGGGCTGCAGAGGAGTAGGTCATCTACATATTGTAAGAGAGTACTAGTCTCGAGATTGCATGTAGATACATTCTGAACCAGTGTCTGTCCAAACAGGTGTGGGCTGTCTCTAAACCCCTGGGGCAGGATGGTCCACATAAGTTGCTGGGTTGCATTAGTGTCCGCATCCGTCTAAGTAAAGGCAAACAGAAAGTAAGAGTCAGGGTGTAGAGGAATGGTAAAGACGGCATCCTTAAGATCTAGGACCATGAAGTGAGTGGTGTTTGAGGGAATGTGTGACAGTAACCTGTAGAGATTAGATATTACTGGATGGAGGGGGATCTACCACCTCATTGATTAGGTGTAAGTCTTGTATCAGGTGATAAGCTCCTGAAGGTTTTCAAACAGGAAGGATGGGAATATTGCAGGGAGAGTCTGTGGGGATGAGTAAGCCTTGGTTTAAGAGGTGGATAATTATTGGTTTAAGGCCCTGTCAGTGACTTGCTGAAATAGGGAATTGGGGGTCTAGATGGGAATTTGGAGGGATTCTTTAAGTGGATGTGTACAGGTGGGTGGTGGGTTGCTACTACAGGGGTAGAAGTGTCCCAGACCTGAGGGTTGACAACATCTGGTGGAATAGGAGGTGTGATTGGGATAGGGTGATCTGTGGTAGTGGGAGAGTCTTTAGTTAGGAGTGGTAGGAGTAGGTGGGAAGATGCTGTCAGCTGGATAGTGGCTCTGAGACTGTGTAGAATGTCCCAACCCAGGAGGGGTATAGGGCACGATGGTATGACTAAGAACAAGTGTGAAAAAGGGGATTCCATCCAAACTGCATGTCAGAGGTGGCATGCAAAGAGAAGTAGGGGTCCCATCCACTCCCATAACTGAGACCTATGAGGGAATTAGAAGTCCAGAGTATGATGGCAAAACAGAGAAGGTAGCCCCCGTGTCCACAAGAAATGAGATGGACTTACCCACTACCTGTAGCATCACCCTTGGCTCAGAGAGAGTAATGAGGGTCTCCGAGTCTGGGTCGCATCTGTCTCCACGAGGCCTAGGAATTCAAATGATGGGCCCGCCTGGCTGGCTTGGCCTCCCATCTGAGCGGCCTGTCCTCCACGTCGAGACGTGGAGGATGAGCCTGCTGCACAAAAGGTACAATCACTCCACCAGTGACCGGGCTGCTTGCACTTAGGGCAGGACTTAGTGGGCGGCCTCGGGCAGGGGCACTGCTGGGACCAATGACTCTCCTTGCCACACTTAAAGCAAGCTCCTGGTGGGGATCCTCTTTGTGGCCCGGACCTAGGTCAAGCACCCTCTGTGCCTTGCCCTTGTTGCTCTGTCGGCCTTAGGGCTGCCACGAGAACCTGGGTTTGGAGTGTTACCTTCTGCTGCATGCAGGCCCGGCAATCAGCCTCGGCCTGTTCCTCTCGACTGTTAAAAACCTTAATGCCATGTTCATCAGGTCTCAGATAGGGATCTGGGGGTCTTTTCTGCCTTTTTAAGTTTCCTCTGAATGTCTGGGGCCAATTGGGAAATAAAGTGAGTAGTTAATACAGTGGCCCCAGCACTGGAAGTAGGTCTAAACAAGTATGGAGGACCATAGCGTCAGTGAGGTGGTTTTGTGCTGCATTCTGCATGCCAGCTATGAGGCATTCAATCATTAGGTCTCGTCATCTCCTACCTGTTTATTCAGCCTGGTAATTCCAGTTGGGGTCCATGTCAGGGACCACCTCTGGGCCCACTGTCATTTGAGTGTTTGAGGTGTGGACCTTATCTGCATAAGCTCACGCCGCAGTCTGGATTCAGTCCTGTTCATCGGGGGTTTGGGTAGAAGACATAATAATATAGAGATCATGCCAAGTGAGGTCATATGCTTGAGTGATATATTGGAATTCCTTAGTATAGTTGGTAGGATTAGAAGAGTAAGAGCCCAAGCGCTTTTTGATTGCAGACAGATCAGAGAGGGAGAAAGGCACACGAACCTGAACAACTCCTTCTGCTCCGGTCACCTCCTGGAGAGGGCATAGGAAGTTGGCTCCATTTTGTGGCCTGGAGTGGGATTGGGTGTGAGCACTGACAGGAGAGGAGAGAGAGAGAGCATTATTTGCAGGTGGGGAAGCAGGATCTAGCGAAGAGGGAGGAGGAGTCTGATAGGACCAAGGGAGTCGAGGGAGTCTTGCAGGAGGGGAAGAGAGTTCCTCAGGGGAGGCGGCAAAGGAGGAGAGATCTGGAGTGGAGGGTTTAGCTGAGGTTTCTCTGGCCAAGAAGATCTGCATTGTAGAGCAGATGGTGCAGAGTTTAGAATGAGAAGGCAGATGTCAAAACCCCTGAATATAAGGGATCTCTGACCATTTTCCAGCCTGCTGGCAATAGTTCCGTAAATCAGTAAAGATTTTAAAATCGAAAGTCCCTTCCTGAGGCCACCTGGTCTGGTTATCCAGTGGGTATTGTGGCCAGGCTACACTGCAGAAGATTAGTTTCTTCTTTTTTAGGGAATAATCAATGTTTGAGAGATTCCGGATATGGCACCCCAGGGGTGTTTTAGAGTCAGGTTTAGATCCCTTTGCCCCCATGGTCACCCTCAGTTCTCGGAGTGGTCAGAGATGAGTATCGGCGTCCTAAAACTCAAGCTCTAGTCATGGACGGATAAGGTAAAGTGGGTGTGCTCAGGACGTCTCCATGGGCACACACACACTTGGAACAGAAAGAATTCTCTGACATAGCTGAGGTTTCGGACAGGGATTCTTGGTGGAAAGAACTGGGGTGGGGTGGGGCTGGAGATGGGGAACTTACCGCACCGTGAGCCGAAGTGGGTGGAAGGTCGGAGGTCCCGGTTCTTTCTCAGAGGGGAAGAGGAGAGGAGCAGTCCTTGTGGACTTCAAACTCCTCCTGGGTTTTGGCACCAAATGTAAGGTGTTTTTTCCCACTGAGAAGAAAGGAAGGGGCATAGCCACCAAGTGTGGAATAGTAAAGGTTTTATTTAGTACAGAGCGTTTCTTGGACAAGATTCACTGGCCCAGAAGATAGAGGTCAGAAAAATCGTGCATGGAGAGACCACGTGGGCAAATTTAAAGAGGTCCTTTAGGGAAGTCGGGCTAATATGACATAGCAAAATCTCACTGGCTGACAGTCAGTCACTTTTTTTCCCAAGGTCTCCTGGGAAGTTTCTTCTGGCGCGCTTGGTTGTGGGTGATTCTAGCCAGGTGGTTCCCGGGCCTGAGTTTCCCATGTGACCTTCCCTCATTATCCACTGATCTTACAATAAGACTTCTTTTAAAAGATATTTAAACATATCTTTAGGGTACATGAAGAAACAAAAATGAGCAGAATTATAAAAATCAATTATTATTTCCAGATATGAAAAAATAGATGATTAAAATAAAAACTCCACAAGTGTAATTGTACAGTGAAGCATAGCTAAAGAGATAATTAGTGATTGGGCAGTTGGGAAATAGTATCCAGAACAAAAGAGGAAAAACAACCCCTTTTTTCAGGAGGAAAACATCTTTAAAAAATAGAAACCATGGTCGATAGACTAAGGATGGTATTTTGTTTTATTTATTATTTATTTTTGCTTAATGTGACTTTAATGAAGGTGTAGAAGGAGATGAGATCAAGAATGGGGTGGAGGCAAATTTGCAGAGATAATAGATTAGAATTTCTGGAATTAATGATAGACTAACATACCAATTCAGATTTTCAAAGTCCAATACAGGTATATACGCAACAGGATTTATACTGAAATTCATACTGAAACAGAATGAACTGAAAGTGGAGAACATTAAGGTAAATAAAATTAAAAGCAACTGGAGGAAAAGAGCAGTTACTTTCAAAAGACTGACAATTGACCTCTCAAGAGATAATGGAAACCTGAAGACCGGAGAATCACATTGTCAACATGCTAAAGAAAAGAAAAATGTGGGATGATAACATTAATCATTCCAATAAAGTAAGAAAAAGAGACAGAAGAAAACAAATATCAGGTGTAGAACATAAAAAAGGATAAAATATAATTGCAGTACTTACATTATATATAAAAAAATCCAGTGTCTACTTTAAAAATAAAGATTACATGACTAGATTTAAAAAAGATTTTATAATGTTTACAAGTATCACATTTAAAACAAAGAGAGAAAGGAAAAGATGAAAAAAATGTGTTGAAAATGCTAATCAAACAAAATTGATATGGTTATATTAATATTAGAACAAAAGAGGACTTAAGGTAAATTTTTTTGATTGACCAAAATATAAAAAATATTTATTGTAAAAATATATGAAGTAAAACATGACAGAAATACAAGGAAAAGCAGACAAGGCAATATCATAATGGGAGATTTTTAAATACTTTTTTCAATGAGTAACAGAAAAATAAACAAAGGAATTATTAAAGATACAGGAACCTTGAGTAACAAAAACATATCATAGAATGGATATCTCTGTTCAGATGTTAGCACATGCCAAACTTTATAGAAGGAAGCTAAAGCCACACAGAGAGAAGTTTATATATATTATGCTTTTATAAAACGATTGTTTAAATAGATTACTTCTTAGATTGAAGTAATTATGACAGAAGAGATATGGCCCAGGTAAACAAAGATAAACAATATCAAAAACAAAGTGAGGCCCTGGCCGGTTGGCTCAGCGGTAGAGCGTCGGCCTAGCGTGCGGAGGACCCGGGTTCGATTCCCGGCCAGGGCACACAGGAGAAGCGCCCATTTGCTTCTCCACCCCTCCGCCACGCTTTCCTCTCTGTCTCTCTCTTCCCCTCCCGCAGCCAAGGCTCCATTGGAGCAAAGATGGCCCGGGCGCTGGGGATGGCTCTGTGGCCTCTACCTCAGGCGCTGGAGTGGCTCTGGTCGCGACATGGCGACGCCCAGGATGGGCAGAGCATCGCCCCCTGGTGGGCAGAGCTTCGCCCCTGGTGGGCGTGCCGGGTGGATCCCGGTCGGGCGCATGCGGGAGTCTGTCTGACTGTCTCTCCCTGTTTCCAGCTTCAGAAAAATGAAAAAAAAAAAACAAAACAAACAAACAAAAAAACAAACAAAGTGAGGGCAATTCTCTAGAGCCTAAGATAATAAAGAGATATGAATATAATGAGATGCACAACCTTATACTAATAAGTTTACACCTTTAGATAAGTAGTTAAATTTCTAGAAAAGTATTTCATCCAAAGGTGATTTCAGAAGAAAAAAAAGGTATATATAATGTATATGTATATTAAAAAATAAACCATTAATTAAAAGCCTTCCTATAAAGAAACTCCAGTTCCAGAAGGCTTTGTTAATGGGTTGCACCAAACATTCAAAAGAGAAATAATTCTATGTTCTCAAACTCTTTTGAAAATAAAGATGACACTCCTTCCCACACTCATTGTATGAGGCTGGTATAATACTGACAACAACAAGCAAACAAACACCGGACAAGGGTATTTCAGGAAAACCAAAATAATGTCACTTTCACTCATGAATATAATTGCAAAATCCCTAAACCAAATATTAGAAACAAAATCAGAAATATCTAGAAAAAGCACTGCATCATCTTTTGGCACGAACTGCCTGGGGTTAGCATTAACGCACAGGGGTCAGGAGCACCACCCCTCACCAGACAACCCTTCCTGCAGACAGACATCAGCAATACTATGGGAGTCTCACGTTTTCCAAAGTCATACTTCTGACTGACCGGCTATAATTGTTGGGGCTTTCCACAAACCCTCTTCTATTAGATAATTTGTTAGAATGTCTCAAAAAACTCAAGAAAGTGCTATACTTAACAATTACAGTTTTACGATGAAGGATATAGGAGACCCAGCCAAATGAAGAGACACGTAGAACATATGTGTAGCCTTTCCGCCCGCCCTGCTATTCTGTCATCCCAGCGACTGGGCTCTTTGTCTTGCTGATCTTCCTTGTCTTGGCATGTGCCAGGAGAATGGTGGACTAAATGGCAGAAGATAGCACTTTGCTCCGCTCTTTGTCCTTCTATGAGCCTGGCACTAAAACACTGATTATTTTATTTGTATCCACCTTGCAGGACTTACATTCTTATGTTTGTGGCTAATTGGTAAGAACATAAAGTCATTAGAAACTGTATCTACACTAATGCTTTTTCCCCATCAAAAAAAAAAAAAAGTAAATAATAGAAAAAAGAGAAAACTTTTCTTTCTTTTTTTTTAACCTATAGAAGAGATTAGGTTTAAAATAATTTTATCAAGTAATATCCCTGAAAAGCATCTACCATCTTCTCTCTTATTTATACTATATTTAGGTGCAATTTGTTGTTTTTAAATCTAAGAAGAATGTATGACACATGCATAGTAAATATACCCAAAAGAATTAAATTCACACTTAAAGTCATTGTGTGCTGGTGTCACTTTCTAAACCAGCCATTTTCAGAGCATATTGATATTATCTATACTAATATTATAATAATTAATTGGTAGCATTTTCTTGCACTGTTACTAAAAACTTCAATTATGCACATAATTGAATTTGAATTTTGATTGATTGTTTATTGCCCGAATACACATTTCAAATATTTAATCCCCTTTAGTTATTTAGAACTTTTTTAGTATTTTCAGTTGTTTGTTTTCAAGTACTTACATTGCATATTGTTGTATGGTCCAAATAATAGAAAATAAGAACATACCCAAAAATACTAACCCTCTAACTTACTTTGCTGATATTGAAGTAACACAATGAATCATTCAGCAGTCCATTAAGTACACCTGGATTGCACATATTTTTAAATTAGAAATATGAGAATTAATTTACTGAAAAGCCCCATGGGAAGTAAGTATATGTCACAGGTGCCAAATTAGAAATCTCCAGGTTATAAGATCATAACCCCTAGAGGAATATTTATCTGTATGTTTACTTAATATCTAACAGCATGTGAAATTTATTTATTAATATGCCTGCAGGTTTCTCTCTAATCCCACTTCTCAAAGATGCCCACACATAGATAGAAAACCAGGAGGGGGTGAATTGCCCTGGAACTGTTTCCATCTAAGCTGAAAAATATGGTTAAAACAGGGAAAGCAAAAGTGCTCTTGTTCTGACCTTGAACATTTATACACACCTAAAGTAAAATATGTGGACAAATTCTAAGGCTATCTTCTTCATCGCATCTTTCTTGCAATATACCTCTAAGTTAGCATTGATCGTATCCTCTTTGATATAATTTACCTATAGGCCTTGTTTTATCATCCCTTCAATTATAATTTATATGTAACCCTCTATTTTCTTTGAGTGCTCTACATTGATAGATAACTTGGTGTGATAATTTGTTTTATATGTGGCACATAGCAAAATGACTTTGTACACTAACATCTACCAAATATTTATTAAATGTTTTGAGTTTGCATTGAATTCCATTTACATAGGTGGAAAACTTAAAAATGTAAGCCAATTATTAAGGTTAATGATATTAAAAGGGAAGAACAAACTTAAAAAAAAAACTGGCACAGAAATACATTTTAGAAAGTGTTAGAATGGAATTTTTCAAAGCACTTCTCTTTTTTAAGAGACGCTATGATACATGATTGTATTAAATACATGGTTATCTGACATAATTTTTGTCTAAACAAAATAAAGTATAGAATTGGAGCAACTGTCTGAATAATTTAAACCAAAAACACTTTGCTTCAATTTTCTATCTATGTAGGATATAACTATTGATCTGGTTTGAAACATCCAGTGATTGCCTTAGTGCTATACTTTATTTAGTGTGTGTGGACTTAGCCACAATGAAAGAAATCTGCTTGAGGCCATAACAGCTAGTCTGCATGCAATTCTAATACTAGGTATTTGTATAATGCATTCGACTTATGATAAAAGTGCTTTTGCCTCAATTATTTCATTTGCTCTTCAGATAGGGTATCTAGGAAGAGAGAAACTGTGAGGCAGGTAACAGAATTATTATAACTCACGTTTCATAATTATAAAAAAGGTAGATTGTATTTAGCATTTTTTTTGCTAATACCTAAATAGTTTGCGTGAAAATCTTTTGCCTATATACATTTAATTGTTTCAAAATGGGGTACATGTATCTTTATATACCAATGGAAAAAAAATAAAGGTAAGGTTTGCTATAAGTAAAACCTATTTGTCTACATATGGAACTTTTTATTCAACTAAGGTTGTCAACAGTACAGATTCCTTTTACAGTTGTTAATTTATAGGTTTACGTTAATGTAACAGGGATATATAAAAGAAAGTTATTTGTTCTAACAAAGGGATAGAGGGTAAATGCGCAGAAGAGAGGGCATTTTGAGCTGAGCCTTATGAATTCAATGTCAGAGCAATAAAGCCATCAGCAACAGTTCTCAAATGTAAGACTGCCCATCAAAACTGACAAACAGTCTGCAGTGTATGATAGTGTGATGGTAAGTTACATGAGAGAAAATTATGAACGATATAACTAGGAAAGTAGAGTTGGGCCAGATTATAAATAGTATTGAAATCCAAGCTGAAGATTTTGGTTCTTTTCTGTAGGCAGTAAGAAATTTTCCTTTCCTTTCCTTTCCTTCCCTTCCCTTCCCTTCCCTTCCCTTCCCTTTCCTTTCCTTTCCTTTCCTTTCCTTTTCTTTTCTTTTCGGTGATAAGGTAAGAAATATTACTCTGATAAAAGGTAAGAAAAGTGTTGAGAATGGAATCTTAAGGCATTAATTTTATAGTTTTTGTGAACATTTTATAGTTTACAAACAGAATGTTAAGATATGCATGCCGTACTGGGCCTGACTGTCCAGACTTCTCCTCATTGTGGGCTACTGGCTCCCTGTGGCCTGCTCCTTCCAGCTTTCCTGAAGCCTCAGTGGATCACTATAATTCCTCTTACTTTGACCCATTAGTTTCATCAGCAAAATGCCTGGTATTCCTCTTGAGAAATCCTGCCTTTGGAAAAGAACAAGAGAGCAGAGTTAATGAAGAAGAATGAACAAAGGGAAAAAAGAATACAAAATCAGAAGTGAACCAGAGGAATGTGTATCGTAAGTCAAGGGAGGAAAAGTTTTAAAGTGGGAGTGAGCCAAAAAAACCAAAACAACTTGACTACTATTGAAAATCATATGGCAGCTCAATTTTTACAGCCACTATGGAAAACAATATGGCACTATCTCAAAAATTAAAAAAATTAAACTACCATATGATCTATCAATTCTGTTCCTAGATATATTTGAAGAAATTGAAATCAGTATCTTAACGAGATACCTGAATACCTATATTCATTTTAGCATTATTCACAATAGCCAAGATATGGGAACAACCCAAGCATTCATTAACAGATGAGCGGGATACTATTCAGCCATGAGCAACAAGGAAATCTTGCCATTTGCAACAAAACTGATCAACATTGAAGCATTATAATAAATGAGAAAAGTCAGACAGAGAAAGACAAATACTATATGATCAAACTTATATATGGAATCAAAATAAAAGCCTGAACTTGTAAAAACAGAGTGTAGAATATTAGTTAGCAGAGTCTGGGGGGAACTGAGGAGATGTTCAAAGGTACAAATTGACAACTAGTAGATAAATATGTTCTGGAAATCTAATGCATTACATAGTGATTATTGTCAGCAATACTGTATTATAAACTTCTAAGTTGTTAAGATACTAAATTTTAACTATTCTTAACACAAAAAAGAATTAAAGTGTGACTTGAAAAAGACGTTTGCTAATGCTACTATAGTTATCATATTGCAAAGTATATAAATATATCAAACCCACACATGTATACCTTAAACTTATACAATCTTATATATCAATTAATTATATCTCAATAAAACAAAGGGAAAAAGAAAATGAAATCTTTTTTTTTATAATTTTATTTTTTTAATGGGGTGACATCAATAAATCAGGATACATATATTCAAAGATAACAAGTCCAGGTTATCTTGTCGTTCAATTATGTTGCATACCCACCACCCAAAGTCAGATTGTCCTCTGTCACCTTCTATCTTGTTTTCTTTGTGTCCCTCCCCACCCCCTATCCCTCTCCCATTCCCCCCTCCCCCCCGTAACCACCACACTCTTATCAATGTCTCTTAGTTTCACTATTATGTCCCACCTACGTATGGAATAATACAGTTCCTGTTTTAGAAAATGAAATCTTAGAAGAATACACTGGGCAAGACCATGTTATCCCCCATTGCTTGTTAGAACTCAGTTTGAGTAGCAGAAGGGACATAGAAGGCAGACTGAATAAACAGTGACTGGGAGGTTCTGAATAGTGTGTGTGGGTTACTGTTCTTTTAAGAATCTAGATGAGAGAAGGAAGGAAAGTGGTGCGCTGGAAGGAGTGGCTTTGGGAAGTTGAGGCCTCGAATTTGTATGTAGATCAAGGGGAAGATGTCCGAAGACAGAATGTGACTAAAGGCATAAGAAAGAAAAAATAATTGATGAAGGCAAATTTGGGAGAATGAGAGAGAAAGGAATCAAATGCACAAGCAGAGGGATTAACCTTGAAATTGTTTAAAATATACTTTCTTTTTACAGGTAGAATGGAGAAAAGTATTGAAATATAGAGAGAGACATTTTGAAGGCTACTGAAGAAATGAGAGAGTACTCACACTCAATAGCTTTTGTTTACTCTGTAACATAAGATGTTGGAAGCATGGTAATCATTCAACAATCCCTAGTGAGGAAAGGAACAGTTGACATGGTAGAGTAAGGATTTTAGTGTCAGATGAATCAATTATTCATATTTTCAACCCTATCCTCAACTATGTGCTAGGAGTAATAGGAGATATAAAATATGTCTGATGTGATTCTTGTCTTCAAAGGGAAACACATACACACAAATACTTATAAAGATAAATAAATCGTTATGTGCTTAGTGGTTTTCTGAAAAGCACAAAAAAGAAAAAAGTCTTAAAGAACTGAAGAAGGGGTGTGAAAACCTGAGAAAAGCTGCTTGCATTATTGAGATACACAGACATTTAGAATGTAGCAAGAAGCAGAGGCCAGCATAAGGATGGTGTGCACACCAGGTAGTTGGGATACCGTCAGATAGTGGAGGAGGTGAGCGATGGGAAGCGGTAGGTAACATGTCTGAGTACATAGGAAGGGGCCAGAGTATAGAGTGTCTGTGGAGAGGGTAAAGATGCATGAAGATTGATTAGGTATTTACATGCATGATGGAAGAGATAATAAAGGTACATAATTAGCCAGGAAAGTTGCAGCAAATCAGATTTGAGGCAATGCAAGAGTAATGTCAACGCCAGAATGACGAGAAAGGGATGCATCTCAGAGCTATTCTGGAGGAAGATTTGCTAAAATAATGTGACAGATTGCGTATTGATTGGGAAGGAAGAGAAGAATATACCATGCTTTTAAGTTTCTACTTCTGGGAGACAGAGAAATGATGTTAATGTGAAGTGGAAATGTGGGAAAGCAACGCAGTTCTATGAAGATAATGAGATTCAATTGAGGGTGTTTTGAGGTTTGGGACAACAATGATGATTACTATTTGGTTTTTGGCATTTAAAGTGTATGGTGGGAAAATATAGGGGTTTATTATTTGTTTTATCACAAAGAGTTCATACGTAAAGCTTTGGGAAAGGGTCAGCTTCCTGAGGAAGTGCATGAAGAGACAGAGACTTAGAAAATTAAGACTTGAGTCTCAAGGGTCATTTCCAGTTAAAAACTAAGAGCAGGAATTGAGCGTGATAAGAAGACAGAGTAAATGATTAGAGAGTGTGGGGAACTAATGAATGGACATGTTCTGAAACAAGAGAGAGAAGAAAATTTCTAGGGATAAAGGATTTAATTGCAGGAAAAGTTGTGAAGCAATAGAATTGATAAAAGTCCACTGAATTTGACAAAAAGGAGATAATTTAAAAGCTTCCAGAGATCAGTTCTAGAGAAGTGGTAGGAGTAGAAGAGAATGAAGGCACAGGGAAAGGGACAGTTGATATATTGATATGCTCAACTCTTTCCAAAGGAGAGCACATTAGAATTTCTACAAGTCCTGAGGAAGTGCTTTAGTGATCATCGCTGAAATTGATGGAGTGTCGCACTAGACACTGCTGGTACCTTCACTCCTCAGTCATCCAAAGCAGCTTCATTTGTATTGTGTGTGTGTGTGTGTGTGTGTGCACATGCTTGTGTGTATGTGTTCACACATCTACAGATTTAGGAGTTGCCTATAATATTTTATTTGAAGATGTGCTTGATGCTAAAATCGAATGTAAATTTTAATAATCTGTTATTACATGAGTGGTAGAAAAGAAAGCTGGTAATTTTAAAACAGATTATAATAACTCCCAATAGGTAAGAGAAAACTAATTATGGATTCATACAGCTCACATTTTAAATTTTGCCCGTATTTACTAGATGTGTGTGAGAGTTACTTAGTCTCTCTTAACCTCAGTTTTCTCCTATCTAAAATGTTTACAGTGGTGTTTACTTCATGGTGTGGTTGGATGAAAAAGCAGCAGACAAGGGTCCTTCTTTGTCTCTGATTTCTATTTTAGTGACTGCTATTTTTAAAAACCATGCACTCTGATGTACAAGAAATGAAACTTCATGTTTTATAATTAAACTTTATATCTATTTTGAGCCCAATTTCTATTGGAAGAAAACTTAGTTAATTCATTTGAATAGTTAGGTTAACTCAACAGGTCTGTATTTTCTCAGGTATTTTGGTTTTAAAACCAAGTAAATTCATCATTTTACCTATCCATGTTTTCTCTCCAGTGTGGCATCTGAGATCTCTTGGCTGCTTCCTGGCTTTTGGATCAGGCATTCAGTCCTTGGTCAGCTTGTTGTCACTGGCACCCATCAGGGTTTGTCCTCTGGCCTCCTCCTGCTCTGCTTGTTGCCCTCTCTGCAGGCACAGGCTGATGTGTAAACGTGTCATCTGCATCTTCCAGTGTTGATGTATAAATGGACCATGCTTCTTCTACTGCTGTGTGGCACCTTCTCACCCTGACCAAGAGTCTCCTATGTTCACAAACTGTTCCTACTAGCCACGATATCATTGCCTTTCCATGGCCATGTGAAAATGTGAGCCTCTGTTGGCAACATACTGAGGTTTGTGTCTGTTTGGGGCATTTCCCTGAACCCCTTTGGATCTGGCACCTTGTGTCTAGTCATTTTTGTGACGCATCTCAGGTTCACTGTTAGACACTTTTCTTAAGACATAATGTCCTTGCAGTGAACTCTGTCCTTGAATTTATAAATCTCACTGAGGTTTCTGTGCTTATCACCTTTGGGAAATGAGAGGGAAGAGGGGGCACATTACAGATTCCTCTCAGACACCCCCTCCAAAGCGCAAGAGCTATTTGTTGTTCCTGCTCTTCTCTTAGTGCCCCGAAAACACTTCGTCCCTCCTGCCAAGAGCATCTAGTGTGGAATGGGGCAAAACCCTGCTCGCACCTGTTCACACACATTTACAAAACCTTTCTGCCCTCGGTTTGCATGTACAGCAGGTAAAATGGCCTTGGAGATTTTGCTTCCTTAGCAATCCTCTCGTCACCTGGCCTTTGATGGTGCTAGATGAGTCAGCTTGACGAAGGCTTGTCAGGCAATTCCAGAAAGGCTCAGACCAAGTTTGATGCCAAGTGATGGCTCTAAAGTCTTCTTTTGTGAATATTGTGTTTTGCTTAGGTTTTTATTTTTTTATATCAAACTATTTACACAGTATGGTTCAAGAATTAAATGAACTAACACATTGCTGAAGGTTTAAAAGGTAAATTACAGGTCAGCAGAGGGACAGCCTAGACCATCCTGCCCACCTGGTCCTGTTATCTTAGCATAATTTTGTCCTTCTCCCAAGCTTCTGGGCACAGACATTCTAACTAGGTTGCTTAGTAATCATTCAAATGAAACATTCATTCTGGACTGCTTTTAATTCAGGCGTGGTTCCCAGTATGATTATTTAATATCAGGATGGTTGAGAAAATGCCCTTAGCAGCTTCCCTCAGAAATGGCCACAGAGAATAGGAGTTATTCTGATGATTCTGGCACACCTCTAAAACTGTGATGGTGGGTTTCTTATTTGGTCTTGGACACCCTAACACACAGACACACATGTGTGCGCACGCGTGCGCATGTGCACACACACACACACACATACACACACATCTTTAAGTAATTTAAAATCACCACCCTCATGGTAGTGTAGCCTTGGAAACAATTCACTCTTGTGTTTAGCCTTAATCCTACTCATCTGAAATATTTGCTCTGCAGGACTTCCAGTTGACTAAGAATAAAATTCCCCTCTGCTAGAAGATAAGTAAGCTTTATAACAATGACAAGGAAGCAAGCCTTACTGGGATAAAATTCGCCTCTGCACCACAAGTTTTTTAAACCACACTGCTTGGTGGATTGATCTCTTTGTCACTGTTTCTGTCTGCCTATGTCTCTGTTAGAAAAAATCATTGATAGAACATGACCATTCGTTGACCTGAGAACAGGATACTGGCAAGTAGAAGTTTCGTACTCAACTTCCTACTCTTGGAACGTAAATTTTTCCCACCATTCCCACACTAGAAGTCATTTCAAAGACGCAGCCTTGAAAGAACAATGTGCTATTGATGCCATCTGCACTGTGTATATGGCTGAACTCCATCAGGCCTCTTTATAATTTTTTAAGATTCTAGTGGATGAGTGCAAAAATCTATTTGTTTTGTGGCCATCCAAGACAAGCCTCATATGTAAATTTCCTTGTTTATTAAAACTGCCACCCACCAATCTGGAGTGGTCTGCCTCTGTCTTCAAGCTTTTCTTGCCCTCTGTGTAAGGGGATCAATTTTGAATTTCACCTGGGGAACTCTTTCTTTCTCTTCTGGGACAGGGATCAACACACAGGACTAATTTTTGCTTGAAACTCTGTAATTTGTCTAGGATTAAATGGATTTTAATCCCTTATTACCGAGGCATACCTTTTCATGAAACAGACATCTGTTTCTACCATCCAAATGCATAGTTTTAACTAGTAGGGATAAAGCTCTATAAAGACTTTCAGAACTCATTTTCCCCACCGTTTCATATTTTTGGGAGGGTATTGTTATAAATTCCCCAGGTTTTCTCTATAGAAAATCAGTGCATTCAAACTAATATTTTCAATGCATTAGGATTGAATGCATTGAAATTTCTTCTATAAAACCTAAGTATGTTTAAACATTTGGATAAGGCAATAGAGGAATGAGAGAAGGGAAGCACACCGGAAGTGAGCCTCATCCCAAAAGAATTATGCAGGCACACTTTCTAGTCCTCAAATAAATAGGCTGATTTCCACAATAAAGAATATTTGCCCTTTTCTAACTGGAAGGAAGAGTATAAGGGCAGGGAAAATGGGAAATCCAGACTGAGGTAAAACCAGAGTGTTGAGGACTTACTCAGTGGATAGTTTTACTTTTTTCTCAGAAGAAAAAGCAGGCAGCTCAGCATGGGCTTTGGTTTCAAACTGAAATATCTGATATTTGGTGTGACACCAATGATAACTGAAACCATTTTCATTTTCTTTCCTCATGTTAAATGACATGGAGTAAATAAAACTAATTTAATTATGTATTTGACCCAACAATAATAGGTTACTTATCAAAACTAACTGTTTACTCATCAAGATCTAATTCAGGAATTTCTCCTTGCTGTTTCCACCAATTCAAAGCTATCATGTTTTATACTCAACTTAAATTCAACCAGTTTTCCACCCTCAACATCCACTTTACAATCACCTGATCCAGTCTTTAAAAACCTATAATCTCTTCCCTTGAATTTCCATTTGGCGGTGCAACTGAGATTCTGTCAAAGTGATGTTTCTGTCGTAGATCTAGGAAAGTTAGCTTTGCTTTATCAACAGGTTCATCTTGTGGATTTCAGTTGCTCCTTTGGATAACTAAAGGTAACTCATTTAACTGATTCACATATAAAATTTTCATAGACCATAGGTTTTTCACAATAGTACTACATGGATGAATTTCAAATTAATGCAAATAAAACTCATGAATTAAGCAGCAATATGCTTGTGAATAATGTTCAAATATTCCAAATTTCCTTATAAACCCTATAAAGTGTTTATTATGACCTACTTCTAGACTTTACACATAAAAAGACCTAGACATGTGCCTAGATCTTATCGGGATGCTCTCTGTTCCACATTTCCTCTTTACTTTGGGTAATTTGCTTACCTTAGTCAAAGCTTTATTTTTTCATTAGTAAAATGAGGTGATTGATTTACACAAAATTATTGGGAGGATTAAAGGGGTTTATGTGGGAAAAAATCCTAGAGTAATTCTCAGCATATGGTGCAAATATAGTCACTGTTGGTTCCAGTCTTCCTTTTGTGTACTTCTTTCTTTAATGTTCAAGATGAGCCACATGCTTAAGGAACAAAAAGAACTAGTTCTCACTTTTCTATATTGCTAGAGAGAATTGAGGGAAGTCAAGTCTCTGCACATCCTCACCACCCAGCAAATAGTCCACTGTTAAGGTGGGAAGGGAGGCAGAGTTTCAGCACTGACTGAGGAAAAGCAATAGTGTTGTATGCTCCTCAACTACTGAAAAATAACACGTCTACCATTCTAATTCGGTTAGAAGCTACAGAATACACTGCTTTTCTGGTCGTTGATGTTTTCAATGTCATGTGTTACTATTCATAAACACAAGAATTTAAATTTTTTTTTAAATCAAATTTTACCTAGTTCTGAGTGTAAATTCTAATTCTTCCTATGTTTAATTTAGGATGGGTTAATAGCCACTAGGAAAAAAATAGATGTTGCCATATTTTTTAATCCAAGTTTTAGAATGTTTTATTTTTAGCTGAAATTTTTCTTTCTTTCTCTCTCTGTCCATTTGTATCCTTCTGCCTCTTTCTCTCAAACACACACACACACACACACACACACACACACACACACCCTTGTCTTTCTCCCTTCCCATGTTTTCATGTCACTGACTTTTACAGAATCTGTGTTTAGGCAGTCTGGACAGAAGCAATCTAAAGACAGATTCCATCAAGGCCTTATCTGTTAGAACCTGCAGTGTTTGCATTTAGATTCGATATCTAACAATAATGTGGTATTTTATAAACATTAGTGAGGATGATTTTGCACTGGTCAGCAAAGGTAAAAAAAATAGGTGTTTTGAGAAAACAAATAAAAAAGGAATTGGATCTGTCTCAATAAATTGCACAAATTGTAAATATCCTAAAGATGCTGCCGCATACTCTGGCAAAGGAAAATAAAGCTGACAATTACGCTTTAGAATGAACAGGTGAGTAACACGATGGCTAAACATTTTCTTTACTAACATTCTTTTATTAAGTGAAGCACTGTATTTATTTATTAAACAAAGTTTCTCTTCCACATGCCTGTTCAAATCTCCAGATTTTGTTTTAATGCTCACTAAGATTTACGTACAAGTCGTGCTTCTTTCTATTCTGGTTTGTGTCTGCAGATACATTTGCTCCACCAATTGAAATATAATTATAAAATAATCTTTCACAAATATTACAGCTAAGAACAGAAAGGCATTTATAAATTCTGATTCTTAATTTATACATATTAAAATTTCATTTGAGATGAAAGAACTTTGAATATATTTTAAAGACATTCTATAAGGTTTCTAGCACAGTATGCCACCAAAGCCCCAGCACTGGCCATGTTGGTTGGATTTACATAGCCTGACAAAATCAGAAGCACCTTGAAAGAAATGATTTCTGGCTTTAGCAAGGCAAAACTTAATTTGATTATGCACTACACATTCCCCTTTGGTTTTAGAGATCTGAACCTGACATTTTACTCAGGCTAGGGTCTGAACAGAGTTTTGTCTAACGGGAAAACTGACAGTACTTTTAAGTTTTACAAGTACATGTTGTAATGTGGAAACTCTATGCACAGAAATTTGCCATGCATAGAACAGATAATTCAGGACTTTGTTTTGATATGGAGTAATGGAATTATCACATCAAATAATTTTTATTCTCCTCATTGAATAGTCCTAAAAAAACTGCTATTTAAATTAGTAATCAGGGCAAATGTAATCTCCCAATACTTTATTCATGGTCGTGTAAGTTCCAGCTAATGTAAATATGCAGAGTAAATTTATTGCTGTATTTTAAGGAACTGTCTCTTAGCTTGAATTTTTCCAGTGTTTAATCTACATGAACTTTTAAAAATGTTTTCTTTATGTCACTACTTTCATTGTCAAATTATTATGAAAGAAGTTCTCATAAATCAAAAAGAAGACCTGTTCTATTGTATAATGTTGGGGAATAAATTTGGTAGAACTTAGTGTTTGGAACAGTGGTCTGTCTGTTTGATTAAAATGTTATTTCTTTTCCTTTATACCTTTCAAAAAATATTCTAAACATTAAACCAAAACTTATGAAAGTTTGCACAGTGTTGAGTTAGTTTGGTTAAATTTTCAGTAGATACATTACTTTTAAGGATTTTGGCACTTATAGAAGTACTGTAATTTTATTAAATGTGTATAACTAGTTTTCAAGTTTCACATCTGCTTTCATTATTAAATCAAAGGATAATTAAATTCAATAAACATTCACTTTATCAATGTCTTTTCAGAAATACATTATTCCTACAACACAAGATCCAACTTTTTCTCTAAAAATACCCTATGAGAGCTCTGCAACTGGGTCAAGGTATTTTAACTTCATATACTATAGCTATATGACTTTGACCTTTTAGACTGTATAAAGGCATAAGTAGGTTTATTTTTTCCTAATCCTTTTTCTGAGCTATATTTTCATATTCTTTTGGGAACATTGATTATATACTGTCAAGTGAAAGAATCAATACATCACTCCCAACTTCATGCACTTAGTTGTAATATCATTTATTGATAAGTGACCAGATATTCTCATATTGCCCAGGATGAAACCAATTTATACTTTTTGTTCAGTAATAGTTATCAATTATATACCTCCTTCTCTTTCTCTAATTTTTATGATAGAATCATCTATTTTGGACCTGTTAGGTTATCGTGAGGATGATTAAGATTCATGTATTAAAACAAAATTTCTCCCTCTTCCTCTTTCTGGAATTTGTCTCATTTTTTTTCCTTTATAATTACACTTCCTGCCTACTTCCAGTAGTGAATAAACATAGACATAGGTAAACATTGTTGATGCATAACCTTTGCCCAGATGTGGTGGTAGGTAGAAGACATTGCATTGAACAAATGAAAAAAATGCTGCTTGGATCAGCAGTCACTTAAGAGGAAAGATCATTTCTCTTTTCTTGCTATTTAGCCAAGCATTTACGGTGGGCATTTCCAAAGACCTAGTATTAAGGTTTCTGTCAGAAATTTGATGGTCATACACATATATCTAGAAAGCAAATATTTTGAAGTCAGAGGGCACAACTCATTGCATTTATTCCATATATGTTGTTCATTTAAGGTGTGCTTTCTATTTTTCTAAAGGTCAGGAAATATCAATTTGATAGCTCATTCTTGTTATACCTAATACTTTCTTTATTTACATGCAAACATGTCCAATCACTCAATAGGGGCAAAAGAAAATCATGTAAATGGTCTGATCTCTGTTCAGTGCAAAAGCTGAACTTAGCAGCTCTGCTCATCCAGTTTCACAGAAAAATCAAACATTACCGAAAGTTTTGCATTGCTGAATGGTCTTTCTGGCCTTCCTGTTGGACAACAGAAAGACATAAAGAGTGATGAGAACAGAAAGCAGAGATTGTATGCCCTGATTATACAAACTCCTTATCTTGTGGGCACCCACAATGTTGTACTAGAGCTGGATATTCCTGATTTGGGAAAACAAATTGTAAGCATCTTTTCCAACTCTGAATTAAGAGATATTATGTTGATAATCGGAAATCAACCTGTTTGGAATATTTACACAAAAGATATTGACAAATGCTATAAATGAAGATTTTTTTTTTCTTAGGAAGACAACTTTAAATATTTTCCAGAGCACCATGAGTTAGTCCTCTCATTAATCTAAATATACTTACTGTGTTATTTCACTGCATGGTATTTATGACTGATAATTTGTATTTACTAGGGGGATACAATATCTACATTTCACTTCATATTGTTTATGGCTATTTTCCTTTAAAACAGTGGGATCATTTCATTCCTATCCTTTGCATCTCCCTTTTCTCACTTAATATACTTTAGGAGTTATTCTTAAATCAGTACATGCAAATTTACTTCATTTTGTGAACAAACAGCAACATTACAGCCCATTTTATGGCTTCACCAAGGTTTATTTACCCAGGTCTCTTTAGATGAAAAACAAATAAACAGTTTCCAGTTTTAGTTATTATAAAGAATTCTTTATTGACCATTTTTTCTACCCTCTCTCTTTGTATAAGTCACTTTTACATTCTGTAGAAGTGAAAATGCTGAATCAAAATGTAGGTGCATTTTAAAATTTGATAGATATTGTTAATTTGCACTCCTAAACATATAGGTAAAATTTAGAATGATATAAAGCAGTGTTTTTCAATCACCAGCCCACAGACTGGGTCTGCTTAAAATGTCTTGCCCATCTGCAAAAACGTTAACCTACCTGATGTTGTATGAAGATTGTAGACCCAGTGATCTTAGTTGAATTCATTTATGCTCAGGGTGATTTCTGCCTTCGTGCTCCTTGAAATAATTCTCCTATTTTCATCCGTTCCCAAGTATGAAAAGTTTAAAACCACTGATTTAAATTATACTTTAAAACAGTTAATGCTTTTCTTCTCTTCCCCCACCTCCCTCCTCTCTTTCTGCCTTCTTCTCCTTTATCTTTAATGGCAGGTAACATCAAATTTGAGAATGCACGGTCAGGCATGCTCTTTCCATTCTTTCAAAGAGATATTTCTAATAGGATGATAAGGTAACAAAAGTGAAAATGTCAATGTTCTCTTAAATTTCAGCAAAGAATTATTATTATAGATTCTGGGTCCTCAATAGATTAAAAAGGTAGACATATTCTCTGGCATCATGTAAATTACATTCTAAAATGAGAGTCAAAGAAAAGAGAATAAAGTATATTTGACAATCTGTCTGCTCTACACATTTGTTAGGCCATTTCTTTTGTAATATCTTGTCTACTTTCTAGAACTGGTTCTAAACCAGTTGCTCTCAGATATGATCTCATCCTTCTCCATCCTGAGAAAAAAACCCTTTTCTTCTTTTACATATTGTATCTCATCTTCCTCTTTCTTAGTGTTTTCCCCCAATAGTTTTTTTCTGAGATAAATTACAGATTTATTTATTTATTAGAAATTAAATGGAATGAGTTGACATTTGTCCATAGGAATACATAGGTTTCGGGTGTACATCTCCATAGCTTGTGAACTATCCGTTGTGTTGTATGCCCATCATCTAAAATCAAAACACCCTCTGTCACCATATATCTGGCCCTTTTACTTACCTCCCTTCTCTGATAACCACTTCACTTTTGTCTATGTCTATGCATTTTAGTTTCATATCCCACCCATGTGTTTTAGCTTCTTGAGATAGAGACATAGAAACATAGTACGTTTTTTGACACTTGGCTGTGTTAAAATGTCATTATTCTTTTCTCATACTTTCTATATCTTAGCTTGAATAAGAATTCTGGTTCCTAGTCAATTTCTCTTTGAATTTTACAATATATGTTCTATTATTTTCTAGCTTTCATTATTGTTGTGTGATCTGGTTGGTATCATATAACCTGCATTTTCTCTCTTAAACTTTGAAAACACTTTTCTTTATTGTAGACATCCTGTAATTTCCAAGTAAAATTTCTTAGAATGGATGTTTTTAAATTCATTGGTCAGGACATTTGGTAGATCATTTTCATCTGAAAACACATTTTTCAGTTCTAGGAGCTGAAGTAGCAAGAGTTGGTCAATGGAGCAGTTTTCTTCAGTGCAGGGAAAAAGGAAGTGTCTTAAGAGAAATTAAAAATAGTATTAAAAATGGCTAAGCGTTCTGTTTTGATTATCACATGTGAAGAATTCTTCACACAAATCTATTATTACTCTATGTTCTGTACAATTTTTGGTACTGTTGAATTTTAATAATAATAAATGTATACAACCTTCAAATTAGCACATATGCATTACTTATATTAAATAGTGTTCTGTGCGAAGATTAATATGGAGAACTGGTTATACAGTTAGCTCTCTCCCTCTTAACATGTGCAGTTGGTGCTACATTCACTCATTTTGAGAGTAAGTTTATAAGGGTTTAGAATCTGGAGTTTATTTCCAGCCCCTACTGTACTACATATTATTGTATTTAAATAGTATGTTCAAAGTAGATAATGATAACATAGTTATTGTAAAGGTGAAGAAATGGAACTTGAATTACTTCAATCCTGTCACTCCATATGACCACTAGATTTTTAATTTGTAGTTTAAAATTTTTTTTAAATGAAACAAGGTACAACCTTTAAGTGTAATATTTGTTTTATAAGTATAGATTTTAGTTCATAAGATATAATATTTTACCAAATACAAATAATATCTGATCAGCTGACATTTATTTTTCTTTTAAATATTTATATTAAAACAAAATGAATCAAGAAAATGATGATCAGCCCTGGCCGGTTAGCTCAGTGGTAGAGCATCGGCCTGGCGTGCAGAAGTCCTGGGTTTGATTCCCGGCCAGGGCACACAGAAGTGCCCATCTGCTTCTCCACCCCTCCCCCTCTCCTTCCTCTCTGTCTCTCTCTTCCCCTCCCGCAGCCGAGGCTCCATTGGAGCAAAGATGGCCCGGGCGCTGGGGATGGCTCCTTGGCCTCTGCCCCAGGCGCTAGAGTGGCTCTGGTTGCAACAGAGCGACGCCCCGGAGGGGCAGAGCATCGCCCCCTGGTGGGCAGAGCGTCGCTCCCTGGTAGGCTTGCTGGGTGGATCCCAGTCGGGCGCATGCGGGAGTCTGTCTGACTATCTCTCCCCGTTTCCAGCTTCAGAAAAATACAAAAAAAAAAAAACCAAACAACAAAAAAAAGAAAATGATGATCAGCAATTCTTACAAAAATAAATAATGTTGATTATAAGAAGGTAATATTAAAATGACCTGTTCCTTGTGTTATATAAATTAAATATGCCAATGATTTTAGGAAATAGTTTTATACTGTTTACTGTGATATTTTCTTTACCTCTATTTTCTGCCTTTTTGTAACTCTTCTTAATTAGGTGTGGAAGCCTTTGGTTTTATTCTCTAATTTCCTCATTTTCCTGTTTTATACATTCTTTCTTTTTTTCAATCACTTTTTTTTTACTTTATTATAATTTTATTTTTTAATGGGGTGACATCAATAAATCAGGATACATATATTCAAAGATAACATGTCCAGGTTATCTTGTCGTTCAATTATGTTGCATACCCATCACCCAAAGTCAGATTGTCCTCTGTCATCTTCTATCTAGTTTTCTTTGTGCCCCTCCCCCTCCCCCTTTTCCTTTCCCTCTCCCCCCTTCCCCCGTAACCACCACACTCTTATCAATGTCTCTTAGTCTCACTTTTATGTCCCACCTACGTATGGAATAATGCAGTTCTCAATCACTTTCAAAGGGATTTCTTCAACTTTGTATTCCCACCCTTTATTGATTTTAAAATTTCTACTATCAAGCTTTTAATTTCCAAGAGTTCTTTCTTATTCTCTTAATTTTAATTTTTTAATAACATACTGTTTTCATTTTATGGAAACTAATTACATATACATTTTATAGATAGATAGGTATTATATGCATACATTTATACATTTACTATTCTAAGGATAATAAGTATAGAGTTTTGTCTTTTAAGTTTTCTTCTGCCCCCTACATCGTATCTGTTTCATTAGTAATTGTTTCAAACAGTAGTTGGTCTTGTTTCTCTGGTTCATGTTTAAGGTTTCTCTAAATTGTGAAGTTATCCTTGACTCTCCATTCATGTTTAAGATTGTAGTACTAAAAAGCTAATTTTAGGATCAGTATGCATAAGTGGAGCTTATTTCTTGGTGGGTTTCATAGAAGAATAACCAAATAAGAACTCAGCTATTTCATCAGTGAGCTTAAATTGTTATATCTGTGGCCATTACTCCTCAGCTGGTCAACTTCCCTAAAGAGGGCTCTTTTAATTCTTTGTTAATAGTAGTGTAAAAATAGAGAGGTGAGATGTAATAGGAGGTCAGTTAGATTTCCGAGAGCTTCAGGTATAAAAGGGGCTGGCAATCTTTTTGCCTGATGTCCTTGAATCAAGAAATTCTTTCAATCCCACTCTCCAGAAACGTTCTTGTTTTCCGTTAGGCTGTGCAGTCTGGGAAAGAGCAGACCTTAGGTCTGATTGCTGATAAACATTTCTAAATCCAATTCAATCCTCTTCAACTTCCTCTACTTTCTAAGTTCCAGGGTGTGAATTGACTTGCTTCCCATTGGCTTCCTGTCCTGCAAACATTCAGCTTTCAGCACTCTCAGCTCTAATTCAACCATGCCTCATCTAACCTCTCAACTTCTTCAAAATTTTGTTGACTCCATTCTTCTGCTAGATTCTTTTTCCCCTTTCCTAACCTTTAAAAATATATAGAGACTGTTTCCAGATTTTCCGATTGTGAACAATGCTGCCATAAACATGAGGGTGCATTTCTTTTTTTGAGTCAGTGATATGGTGTTCGTGGGATATATTCCTACACGTGGGATGGCTGGGTCAAAAGGCAGTTTCATTTATAATTTTTTGAGAAATTTCCATACTGCTTTCCACAGTGGCTGCACCAGTCTGCATTCCCACCAGCAGTGCAGGAGGGTTCCCTTTTCTCCACATCCTCACCAGCACTTATTCTGTGTTGTTTTGTTAATGAGCGCCATTCTGTCTGGTGTGATGTGGTATCTCATTGTGGTTTTAATTTGCATTTCTCTAATGATTAGTGATGTTGAACATTTTTTCATCTGTCTATTGGCCATCTTTATGTCCTCTTTGGAAAAGTGTATATTCATTTCTTTTGCCCATTTTTTGATTGGATTGTTTGTCTTCCTGGTATTGAGTTTTACAAGTTCTTTATAAATTTTGGTTATTAACCCCTTATCAGACATATTGTTGAATATGTTCTCCCATTGTGTGGTTTGTCTTTTTATTCTGTTCATATTGTCTTTAGCTGTACAAAAGCTTTTTAGTTTGATATAGTCCCATTTGTTTATCCTGTCTTTTATTTCACTTGCTCTTGGAGATAAATCAGCCTAAGTGTCTGTCAGTGGACGAGTGGATTAAAAAACTGTGGTACATATATACAATGGAATATTATGGGGCCATGAAAAAGAAAGGAAATATTGCCATTTGCAACAACATGGATGAACCTGGAAACTATTATGTTAAGTGAAATAAGCCAGTCAGAGAAAGAAAAATATCATATGATCTCACTCATTTGAGGAATCCAAGAAATAATGTGAACTGAGGAACAGAATTGAGACAGATAAGGAATCAAAGGGACCAGTGGAAAAGAGGACAGAGGAAAAGGGGATGATAGAATGGGATAAATCTGAAGGGAAGGGGGGAGGGAGATGTTGAAGGGAATACGAGGGATAGGAGGATGCATTCGGGGCAACACTAAAATATATGTAAACATAATAAATTAAATAAAACAATATATATAAGTGTGTGTGGGTGTGTGTGTGTGTATGCACATAATTATTTATAATATTACTGGCCTAGTAAGAGGATGATAATGATTTTGTTCAATTGGCTATATTTGACCAAAAATCTTTCTGATAACACACCCAGGCTTACAGAGCTCAACTTTCAGTAGACATGGCCAGGTTTCAGGAAGAGTAGAGTAGGTGGTGCTGTGAAGAATGGCGTCTGTAGAACATGCACTTGTATCCTTTATTTAACTGCAACAGGCAGACGCCTTCTGGCCTCTGAAAATTCCCCATCTTAGAAAATATTTTCCACTTAATTGAAGGAAATTATTATGTGTAATAAAGATACATAACTCACTTTAGAAATTTTGATAAGTGAAAAAATTTATAACTAGGTGTAGATTCCTACATTTTTTGTTCTGATATTTTATTTTACAGTTTTGATGGCATGATATATAGTCTTCATAATAATTCTCTCATGCTCACTATATATTTGGTGAAATTTTTACTTATTGTAAAGCATACATACAATTTAAAAGCAGATAGAATAAACATCAATGTACCTACTCCATAGATTATGAATTAGAAGACAATATTTTTTGTTTTTTATTGACCAGATTACAAACTCTTTGACACATAAGTTTTTTAGGCATTTTACACCTACGTGTATTGTTTAGTTTAATCTTAATAACAGCATATGAAGTAGATACTAATATTAGCTCCATTTTATATATTAGGAAACTGAGACTTAATAAAGTTAAGAATTTTGGTCTGTTAATATGTAGCAGATCAGTGAAAATCACACACACACACACACACACAGAGTCAAGGGACAAAAGAAAAACCATAAACCAGTTATTTGAGCAGAAAAAGAATCAATCTAAAGAACTGTTACTTTGGTTTAGTGTTAACTAGGTAACTAAAAGTGTAGAAATATCTCTGTGGTTCCAGAACCTCAATCTCAGGGGAAGAGACTCTGTTTGCTGGTTTCAGTGTTCCTGGCCACAAAAAAAAGAGGGCTCCATTGGACTAAGACCCAGAACTCTGAGGAGCAGGGGCCAGCTACATGCTGGTGTCTCTGGGGAGTGTTGATGAGGTTGATTTTGCAATGATTGAAAAGACTGCACAATGATTTCAGCTGTTGTTATGGGCTGAATCTGCTGCCACAGAGGGGAAAGCGTGCTGGAGTAATATACAGTCTACATACAGCAAGCGAACAGTCACTTTTCCTTCTTCCTCCAGCCTCCTAGTCTACTTCTATCATCCTTTACTGGCAGAGTCTAGCATGGGTCAACCTAGCAAAGCAGAAATGAGCATGGCTGGCCAAGTCAGTTTCAGCATCACAAAGTTGACTATAGAAGGTGAAACCAGAGTTAAATAACAATAATCTAGTAACTGGCATATTGGTACAAAAGCTTAATTTGTATTTGAGGTAAAATTTGCATAAAGAGATATACATTGTGTTCGGATCAATGAATTTTGACAAATATATATAGAATACATCCAAATAAACAATATCCCAAACAAGACACAAATTATATTTATCATGCAAAAAGTTCCTTTGTGCCTCATTTCAAATATTTTTACCTCCCATAGGCAACCACTATTTTGATTTGTATTGCTATAGATTAATTTAGCTTGCTTTTAAACTTTTTACAAATAGATTTAATATCACGTATACCTTATTATGTCTTGAAAATTTTAAAATGCTTTGTTCTTATGTTTTAAGACCTTACTTTAATTATTATTATTCTTACAAATATTGTTTCTGGGTTTTTATTTGTACTTTAAATAATACATTGGAATGTCTTTATTTTTAAATTCATTATGAATAATACAATAAATATCTTTATCTATAAATCTTATATTTTTAGAATATATTTTCTAAATAAACCATAGTTATCTATCACTTTTAACTTGGTCAATATAATCAAATTGCTTCATAGAAAGAATAAGCTATTGGATATAATTTATTATTTTATTTTAAATCAGGATGTTAACATTTATTTACCAACGTATTTAAAGAGATAAAGTTAATATTATTATCCACAAATGCACAGCAGAACATGGCTTTGGTAAGTTTTAAGTTTTAAGTTTAAGAAGGATGTAATGGAGGATAACAGGAGAAAGTCAGAGATCTGGAATCCAGTTTATTGGATGGTCTATGTGAAAGTGCTGAATGGCTTATTATTGAGTGGCCTATCTAAAGACACAGGTGAGTCTTTATGTTTTGAATTATGTCAATAAAAGTATTTCAATGAATAAAACTGACAATTGCAAGACAAATATTGATAAAAAGGATTCTCAGGAGATACAGAAAAGTTCTTTAGATCAACTGACCTCCCAAAACACTGCTCAAATAATTTTCTCAGATGACTAAAATCTGTGGCTTTGACTTGGCTGGCCCCCTATTTCCTAATATTCACTAAATTAACACATTATTGGTTGAATGTATTGTGTATTTACTCCACTGCCTTACATTATTTTTTTTAAACTTTGTTTACTAATAAAATAATTAAATGTAAAAAAGACTCGGTTTATTAAAATCCTTCCGGGATATGGTGACTTGAATCTGTTAACTAAATCATTTTAATGACAGAGTCCTAAAAATATAATAAAGAGGCATTTTTCACTTTATATTTTCTCATCCAATTCAAATTTTGAATCTGTAACAAGTACAATCTGAGAATCCAGACAAAGAGGGTATTTTATATATAAAGTTCTGTCTAACCTTCAGAAACTGTTCTTTGTTGATTTTAGATAAGCATAGCTCCTTCGACTTTCTGTTTGGTCTCTCAAGACTAAGCTGCAAGGATTACTTGAACTCTCAAGTTCAGTTCTCAAGTGGATATTGTGTGTAAATGCAGAATCACAAGAAACAATTGGGTCTTGGAGTCCACTGGGGAAGAGCCCTGAGCTCAAAATTAGTTCCTTCCAAACAATCTTTCTGGGAGACCTCCTGAGATGGCACAGTGACCCAATGCTGTGACTTGTAAAGTGGAGGCTCTGGCTCCTTGCTTCAATAAGAATTAATTATAGACAGTTCCAAAGCAGCACACACAAATGCTCTTGAAAAGGTTTCCCTGAAGAGCTCTGAATACCATGAAAGTTTATACAATAGCACATTCTAAATAATACCTTTCATCTTTTGAACTAAAAATTATGCTTCTTACAAAGATTTTTCACATAAACATAAACATATATGTATACATATACACTATCCATCTTGATGAAAATATTCTAATAACCATACTTCATAATTTGAAATTTATCATCTTATTTTCCTTCTTTATACTTATTATTTCACTAATTTATGGGACAGAATCAATGCCAAGCTTGAAGTTGGCACCTAATAAATATTTGATTGATAGGTTGATTGATTGATTTAGCCAACCAAGGAAACAATGGCTGATAGGACTTTACTTAAGATGTCTTTCAAATAAAACAATGTAGTGCCATAACATCAGTTTTCACTTTCAGTTAAAGAAATAAATATTAAGGTTACTAAAGAGTAGGATTAATTTTGGTTCAAAGAGAGTCATAATTTTATAAATAATGCATTATTCCAAAAATTATTTTTAAAAAGTGGAGTGATTTGTTTTACCCAGTTCATTAAGTAACAATCAAGATGAAGTCTACATTAGTTCAATAAATAGTTATCTGGTACAAAGTTTTCCTTAAAAGAAAATTAAGGTTAAAATGAGAATATTATATATATATTTATATATATATAAATCTTGCTTTATTATGGTTCATATATTCAGTAAAAATACCTAGCATGGCCCATACATATCTGCATTAGAGAACTATTTTGTTCACTGTATTAATAAATTATCAGGAATTGGAAGTTAAAAGTAAACTTAATAATTTAACAGATAGCATAAGAACATATAATAAGCACAAAGAATGATAGAAAGAAAATGAAAGCTGTATTTCTCTGATAAAAAACACACATATAAATTGATTGGATCTGCTTGGTCTATTCCAGCTGGTGCCAGCACATTTCACATTGCAGCACATATGACGATGTGTGTAGTGAAAACTTTGGAATATTTGGGGTGTTCACCCAGGACTCTTTCCTCTTCTTCCTTTACATAATTCTGATTTTGACTTGATTTGCATCAGTCCCTTGGTAGATGTCTAAACAAGACATTCACTTTGCAGGGATAGTGATCCACTGAAAGATTTTAATTTAGGGAAAGGTCATTACAAAATTTGCATTTTAGAATAATTTGCCTTGTATTTTGAAGATGGATTTTAGGGTAGCCTCAGGCAGATTAACCAGTTAAATAGGTATTTATTTAATGATAGAGATGCTAAGAACTTGAACTGAGGCAGGTAGAGAAGGCATGGAGAAAACGAAATAAATTAAGAGAAAGTATTTACAAAACTGGGTTACAAACTAGAAATAGGAAATGAGGAAAAAGAGGATATTAAAATACTAAGGACTCTACAATGAATGTAAGCATGTTTTTGTGTTTTGGTGTATGTGTGTATGTGCACACAGACACCAAGTTCCCAAATAGTGCCTGACACATATAAATAATTCAAATGTCTACTGAAAGAATGAACAAATGAATAGATGATTTAGGTAACTAGATGGATGGTGGTGCCATGAGAGATGTAAAAGAAGAAACAGGGTTGGGATATAAGTAAGAGAATGCTTAATTTTAGAATTCTTAAGTTTTAGAGAATTTAGAAATATCAACTTAGCAATACTGGGCCTCTGGATGAACAGCTTTGAACCATATGGTAGAGAAAAGTATAAACTGAAGAGTTTGGAAGTTATTAGCACATAAATTTGGTAAAGTGGTGATTATGGTTTAGATTATCTCAAAACATATGATGACTAGGAAGAATATAGGGCCAAAGGTAAATCTCTAAAACCATGTTAATAATTAAAGAGTGTTTAGGGAGAAAGGAAATTGCAAATGACAATTAGTGTGCTGAGAAGTAAGTTTACCAGCAGTGCAAGATGTTGCGGAAATCTAACATAAAGGGGTTCTGGAAAGAAAACATGAACATTATTGTGAAATGCCCAAGATAGGATGAGCAAAATTGATACTCCATATTTGGCAGTTGAAAGCTCATTCATTCAGTCTTTCATCTTCATTCATTTAATGAGCTGGTAATTTGCTAGGGACTGGTGCTACAGTGTTATACAAGTCAGACATGCTTTCTGACCCAAATATTTTTAAATCTAGTGTAAAAGACAAGACAAAAAGTAGTAGAATATATTCATAATATTGTTTTATTTTCCACTTGTTATGAAATAATAACTTTTATTGAGAAAAATATATGATATTATAATAGAGTTATGGAAGGATGCTGAGGTCATATACATCAGATAGAGTAAAAAGAAAATTTTCTTTAGGGAGGTAGCTTTCAAGTTGGGAATTGAAGCATGAGAACAAGTCGGCCATGGGAAGATCATATGGAAGAGCATTATGGGTTGAGGATGAAAATTAATGCAAATGCTGGCCCTGGAACCAGCAAGTTCTAGAAAACAAAAGAAAATCAATGTGGCTGGAAGCATTGTAGGCAAGTAGCAAGTGGTGGGAGGTGAAGTCTGGGATAAATAGGTGCTCTGCCCTACAGGGCTTTATAGGTCAGATTAAATAATTGTGTTTTTTTTAAGTGCAATAATGCAAAGGGGTATAACACTTAAGACATGATCACTAAGAGAAAGGCTTAAAATTAGGCAAGGTTGGAAGTAGGCAGACTGGTTAGGAAATGGTGGTCATTCTAGGTGAGGTGTTGCTGGCTTGGACTAAAGTTATCCTGGTGGGGAAAGAGAAGACTGGACAGATTCAAACCTATTTTGAAGTAGATCTCACAAAATGAATAAATGTAGATTGAGGGCCATATTCTCTTAAGACAATTTTCCACGTTTTTGAAAGCACGTATGGAATCTAAACATATGGATAATCTCTAAAATTTAGTTAACATAAATGGATTGGATAACTAAATGCATTAATATATAAGAAAACTCTATTATAAAATGCCCAACTGTGAATTCAATTGTATTCTAAGTCACATGACTTTTCCCTAATAATTAAAGATACCTAGAGGTGAATATTCTTTATAAAAAATAAAGCCTATAGCCTGACCAGTAGGTGCACAGTGGGTAGAGCGTTGGACTGTGAAGCAGAGGACTCAGGTTTGAAACCCCGAGGTTGCCAGCTTGAGCACAGGTTCATCCGGCTTGAGCACGGCCTCACCAGCTTGAGTGTGGGGTCAATGGCTTGAGTGTGGGATCATAGACATGACCTCATGGTCTCTAGCTTGAGCACAGAGGTTGCTGTCTTGAAGCCCAAGGTCGCTAGCTTGAGTAATGGGTGACTTTCTCTGCTGTAGCCATCCCCACCCCCCGTCAAGGCACATATGAGAGAGCAATCAATGAACAACTGAAGTGCCATAATGAAGAATTGATGCTTCTCATTTCTCTCCCTTCCTGTCTGTCTGTCCCTCCCTCTGACTCTCTTTCTGTCAATAAGTAAATAAATAAAACCTATAAAGCATCAGAAGAAAGAAAGAGAGAGAGGGAAGGAGAGAGAGAGAGAGAAAGAGAGAGAGAGAGAGAGACCTGGGGCATGCACAGGATTGCACAAAGGAAAGACCCATGCAACGACATAGCAAACAGGTGGCCATTAACAAGCCATGAAGAGTGGTCTCAGAGAAAACAAACTCAGCTGACATCTTGATATTGGACTTACACCTTAGCAGTGGTCCCCAAACCTCAGTCCACAGACCGGTACCGGTCTGTGGGCCATTTGGTACCGGTCCTCAGAGAAAGAATAAATAATTTACATTATTTCCATTTTATTTATATTTAAGTCTGAACGATGTTTTATTTTTTAAAAATGACTAGATTCCCTCTGTTACATCCATCTAAGACTTACTCTTGACGCTTGTCTTGGTCACGTGATACATTTATCAGCCAGTCGGCGAAAATATTTTCTGACATTAAACCGGTCCGTGGCTCAAAATAGGTTGGGGACCACTGCCTTACAGAACTGTGAGAAAATGCACTTCTAATGTTTATGGCAGCCATTCTGTGGTATTTTGTTATGGAAATCCTAGAAAACTAATACAATCCCTAAAGAAATCTCTTACCCATTAGCAGTCACTCCATTTCCATGTCTCACAGTTCCTGGCAACCATTAATCTATGATTTCTGTCCATTTGCCTATTCTAAATATTTAAAATAAATAGAATTATACAATTTAAAATGCCCAATTTATAAAACTTTTGAGATGAAGTCGGTAGAGGCAGAGTGCACAGCTGATCTGGACAAGGGGTTCGGGACGAGGAGAGCAAGTAACACCATGGAACGAGGGAAGGCTGTGGTGAAGAGCTGAACCCGCTGCTCCTATGAAGTGGGCTACACTGAGGAAGAGCCACCCTCACACATGGCTGAACAGATAACCATTTTCCCATCACATCTGCTCAGTAAATCCCAGCATAAAACAATCTAATGGGCTTTATTTGACCTCAGCAATGAATATTTGAAGTCTTTTAGATAACACTATGATGCCCCCACTTAGAAATACTGCAAATCTATTCTTTGAGAAATCTACTTGAACTCCTTGTCTGTTCATCAGTGTTTTAATCAATCAGGCTTCTTTTTATGTTCTTCAAAGACTATTCCAAAATTCCCCCTCTTTTCCTAATCTCCCTAATCAATCCTCTTTTCTTTTACTCTTGGCATCCCAAACCAGTCTGAGGACTTGCTCAGTTTTTCACCTCACTGTCTAAGCATCTTTGCCATAATTCTACAACCTTATGTCCTCTTTTGGATATTGTTCCAGCGGTCCTCTCCTCTCTTTTCTATCATTAAATGCCATATACTCTACCAGGCTCCATCATTCAAACTAATAATTATTTCTCATAAACTGCAACACCTCTTTCCTGAATTTAAGATAAATGATTAGTTCCTTCAATATTTATTCAAAATTTCTGAGACTAAATACTTACATACTCATATATATATATATATATATATTTATCTTACAACTTGACACTATTTTTTCCTGCTGATACCCATTTTTCATCTGGTATTGCTACAATCAATAAAGATTTCTAACTATCAAGTGTGATAAGTCGCTTGTAGCCTTTATTTTTCAGACTTCTTTTATTAGAATTTCTTGACCCTGAAGATCATCTCTTTTCTATTTTTGTATTGAAATCCCTGTACTCTGGGATACCACTATTATATTTTTCAGTCCTTTGACACCTTTATTTATTTTTAAAAATATTTATTGATTTTTAGAGAAAAAGAGAGACAAGAGGGAGAGAGAGGGAGAAAGAGAGAGCACAAGCGCGAGAGAGATTCTTGTGTGTGCCACAACCAGGGACTGAATCACAACCTTGGTGTATCAGGATGATGCTCTAACCAAGCTACCAAGCCAGGACTCTTCCTTAGTCACCTTTAAGTGTTGGTATTCCCTGGCTTGGACTATGACATTTTAAAAATTGTATACACAATATTTGGGTTGCTTTATATAACCTCCAAGTTCCAATTATCACCTACAAATGGTTGACCCTAAAATTATATATAAATTATATATAATCTGCTGCTTAAGCTTTAGCTTTCCAATAGACCCATATTAGTATATCTTAATAACATATTTGCCACAGATGAACTTAATATCTCCTATAAACCTAATTTCTCCTTCATGTAGCTATTATCTTAATTGATGGGCTGTCCAATGTTCTGTCTTAGAGGGTAACTTGTGGTGTCTTCCTCATGCTATTACTCATGACATGTGTCTTGGTTTTGTTGGCTCCTTACCAACACTGTGGCCACAGCTCTGGGCCAGCCTTTCACTATCTCTGAATTATAGTAAGAGCTCCCTACCTATGACTTTCATTTCTAGTCTCTCCCACTCTCCTACTTTCCTCCTTTTCTGGAATCTTTATTTCATTGTCAGTTATGCCTCCACCCCACACACACAACCCAGAACAGACCTATTCCATGACCTACACTATAGGGCATCTGAGGCCCTCTGTGATTGGACTCGGGCCTTCAATTGTATTGTCACTCATTGCTATACCTCACTTTCTACATTGCTACAACCTAAATTGCTAATGTTTCTCCCAGAAGCTGATCCACAGTTATTCTTTAAGATTTTTCTCTGTTGTAAAACTACTTCCCACTCTTCAATAGGTAAGGTATCAGGCATCATCTCTGAGACAATTTTCCACCCCTTCCTAGTATATCCCAAGTTTGCTGGTGTCCTTCCTCTGTATTTCCTGTAACATCCTCTGTAGAACAGTATTTCTTTATTCACCATATTGAAATATGTAATACACACACACATTTTAATCCATTTGAGTGAAGACCTCGAGGGTAGGAATTGTGCAGTTTCTCAGAAATTTTTGTAGTGTCTAAGACATAAGAGAGGCTAAAATATTAATTGAAAACACACAGGAATCAGTGAATATATAGTTGTGGTTGCTAGGGCTTTGAGTAAATACTCTACCGAAAGGACTAACAAAACCAAAGTCTCTTTTGAGTCCTCTCTGATTCCTTCCCTTTCACAATTACAGACTTATTTTTTGGCTTATGCTTTTATTTTCTGTTAAGAACCTCATGGTTGCTGCAGGCACGTAAGATCAGAAGGAGGAGCAGCCAGGTAAAGGCAATGTTCATGTGGAAGGCTATGACTCCCAGGGATGCCTACTGACCCTAAAAGCAGCAGCATTGAAGGACGGAAATATTTGCTGAATCCAAGTATTTATGGACATGTGCTAGGAAATGTATTTTTCACCTGGTGAATTGAAAGGACTGCAGGACCTAGACTATTGCTTTCTTGACTCTTATTCAGGCAATAAAGTTCAAGAAAAATCATTAGTTTCTTTTCGATTATTAGCCATTGCACATTAAATTTTAAGCAGCCCAAAGGAACACAAGACTTTATGTTTGTCACCTTTTGTGGAGCTTTCTATAGACCAGTGGATTTAATGATAGGTTAATAAAAAGATATCTCACACACAGACACAGGCTGACCAACTGACAACAGGATCAGATTATACAGGTTTGAAGAAGAAGGATAAGGAGGTATAAAACTAAAAACAAAAAAAAAAAACAAAAACCAAACAAACAAACAAAAAAAACAGAGCCAAGTACCAGCACATGGGAAATATATGCACGCATACCTCGGATGAAAAAAAAATCCTCACTCAAAGAACGTTTAGTCTTAAGCATCTACACAAATCAATATAAAATCTAGAGCCTGTGCTAATGTCTTCACAGAGGCTCCAGGGCCCCTCCCTTTCTGAGTCCCAAACCCCACCATCAATGGCACTAATGTTATGTATTCTGTCCATTAAATTTAGAAAAGAATTGTTCTGTCTACCTGCATGAAAAATTCATTGCTCCCTGTACTGTAAGTGACTTTATGTTTAATACAGGTATATCTTATTTGTCAAATTGCCTTTTGGGTTAAGAATTTTTTTTTAATTCCCCGCTGTTATTTATTATCTTATTACATTTTTAACTGTTGATGTTTATTTTTTATTTGCCATTCAATGAATTTTCTCTAGGCCTGCCTTTTAGTCCTGGCTGATGTTTTATAACATATTGATTCCCAATATTTTAAACTGACCCACTGTTGATATGAGGATCACACTGGGAAGTAAGATGTTTACATCTCACTATGAATAGCAGATAAATGAAATAATAAAGGTTGTCAAAGGTGGGGAATAAAGTAAGCCAGTTCTTGTTTGCTCTCAAGGATATATTGCTACGGAGCTTAGAATCAGCTAACTTCATACAGCACAAAGAGTGAAGTGATTCTGGGTAGCAGGCTACTCTTTTAGACTTTTGAGATATTAAAGAAGAATTAAAAAATACTATTCAAAATAGAGTGCATAATATTGTTCCACCATAAAATACTGTATTAAAAATAAAAACCTTACTATATCAGGATCTGGAGATTGACTGCTTAAGTTCATATTCCTTCTAGACCTTCTCTTCTGTGACCTGACCTTGAATAAGTCATTCAGCCACTTAGTGACCTGAGTTACACATATAAAAAATGAAAGTAGTAATAATGCGTCCATGATTGTTATGAGGAATGATAGAGTTAATGAAAGTAAGCATTTAGAACATCTGGTGCATAGTAAGTGTGTAATAAATGTTAGCTACTGTTATTACTATTATAATTAGTCACAAGGGAATTGCCTATATAAAAAATCTGTAAATAGAGGTATATTCCTTTAAATATATTTCTGTATTTCTTTTCAAAATAAGCACACCCATAGACTATTCTTAATTGTCTATTTCTTCTGATTCAAGGTATATTCTGTAGCTCTCTTAAAATATACAAAAATTCTATTTTTATGCTCTTCACAATAATACTGAAATTTATATTTTAAAAGGATTAGAATCATTAGATAATCAAATATAACCTTTACTTTTCTAAATCTGTATGTGAAGAAATACTTTTGCTCCTAAACATTTCTCTAATTTTAATATCATAAGACATACATCAACTTAGGATAATGAGAAATTTAGCGGTCAATGAGAAACTTTTCTGAAATGCAAGGCATTCTCAACATATGGACGATGATGAGTAAGAGGACCAGATCAAGCAGCTGACCTTCCCGTACAGATACGAATGGGCAATTTCAACGTGAGGACATTCTGTGCTGTCCTGAATCAGAAAAACTATAAATTTGAACATAATCTCATATAAGAATTAATTAATATTGGCAATAAGAAATTATAAATTAGATACAACATGTATTAGTTCTTTATGGCATTAACTTAAACTCAAATGCCTTCTTTTAATTTTGAAGATATAGGTAACCTCATGCGCATATATGTTGGCAGAAAGCATTGATTATAGCTCTCCTTAATTTTTTTTTGAATATGGTTTTTGGCAAAGGCATATGTTAAAACTTATTTCAAAAGTGAAATGCCCAACCAACATAGGTAGAATTATATACATATCTATAATGACCAGGTTTTAAGAAGACCTGATTATCAAAAAGAGGCAAGCTAAGCTTATTAAGTTTAGTTGAATATGCTGTAAAGCAGTAGTGATAAAAGTAATTTGGAGGTAATAGAGGAAATCTGAACACATACAAATAAAAAGACATCAATATTGATTGTGCCTCACTAAAGTGTATATAGACGTACATAACAAGTACATATTCCATACATTGAGGTGGATAGCTAGTTAAATTTATACTTGGCTTTATTCAGTGTTTGGTTGTCAGCTGCTTTTTTCTTTTGTACATTGTGATTAATTTCATTGTCGCTAGATTTTATGTTTCTAAAAGAGTCTTTTACTTAACTGAGAGAGAACCTAGGAAGGCAACTAGGAATCTCAGTTATTGGAGCAGTCTCTATTGTAGTCTGATCTACTCACTCAAATTCTATGGTCAGATAAAAACTATGAAAGAAGAATAAAAATAAAGACAGCATTTTTTGCTTTTGAAATAAAATTCCTTACAATGGTGCAGCAGTTTCTGGAAAAAAAAATTCTGTATTAATATACATTTCCAAGCTCTTAAACTTCTGAGGAGATGAATTAAAAGGGATATGCTTTCTTGATTGGTATGGGAGAAACCCCATGGAATGTGTAATACAAAAAGCTACATAGGCAAAATGTTTTATAAGCATGTTTAAAAGGGGAATCTATCAAGCCATTTCTATATGCTCCTGATTGCTGGCTTGTGTGCTTTGAAGAACAAAACTTCAACTCAAAATGCAAATCATACAGGAATCGTAAAAAGGCACAACCCAACCCTGCTATCACAGTAATTAAGATTTTCAAAGTAAAATTATTTTCTATTTTTTTTCCCCTTTCTCTCACTCTCTAAAAAAAGAGGCAACTTAATGGGCCTAACAATTTTGGGATGCATTTAGTCAAGGATGTTGCAGGTAAAATTTATGTCATATTTGTTTAAAAGAAAATCTCCTTTCTGGTATACATTAAGTCCCTCCCTTAATTAAGCCTTCTGGGGTTTCAATGTGTTGATCTCATTTTAAACCAAGCTCAGCACAATTAGACTCACTGAGGAGATGGGAGATAAGCAGTGTATACAAAAACATTTCACACACAAACGTTTCATCCGGCAAGACCCTGATTCTCTCTTTCCAGTTTTATAAATCTGGGCTCAAATAAAGAAAAGAAAAATTGATTACTTTCAGCTTGTCATACCTCCCGTTAGGAGTGGGTTAGGCCTCCCCATTCACAATTACCACTAGTTAATCTTATCAGAGGAAAATTCAATTACATTTATCAAGGTTATTCCATAGACTCAAACTACTGCTTCAGAAAAAAAAAAAAAGGATTTTAGTGTTAAGAATGTTGGCATTATGTGTTCCCTCAACTTTAAAATGAAAATAAAAAATAAATAATTAAGTCTTGCTTTTACATCCATTTTATTAATATAGACTTGCAATAAAGTAATATTTGACAGTTTTGTTAAAAGGATTATTAATACATAGATTATGGAAGTTTAGGAGGGAGGCTCATAACTGTTAATAGACTTCAATTCTCAGCCTACACTGACATTTTAAAAAATCTAGTTTCAAATTTGATAACAGATTACCAGCTAGGCTGGAAGCCAACCACCTGATTAAGGCAATTTAAATGCTTGCAAAGTGGTGAGATTAAAATCAAATAAGTGCCGATTTTTTTTCCCTGCTTCACTTATCTTTCCCTGGATTCGTTCCTTAACTACCCAGGAGGACTCTGGGTAATTTTCCTCTGCGCCAATTACCCCAGGATGGTTTTTAGGGTGAAGCAGAATAATTACTGCACTATCAATCCAAAATGGGCTGCTTAATGTGTTTAAGAGAGATTCTGAGCCTTAGCAGGGAGGCTGCCTGAAGCGTGCTCCGCTCACGGTGCCAGAGCCCACTCGGCCTACTCGGTAGTTAAGCGTTCAGTGAGAAGGCAGCACACACCCAAGGTGAAAGAAAACAAGGAAAACTCCTGGGAAGCTGGGGGAAAGTTAATGAGCTGCTTCCAACGTGTGGCAGGCTGCAGTCGCAGGTGGCTGACAAAGCCAGGCAGGTTAAGAAAATAATATTTATCATCCAGCTGCCAGGACTGTCTTTATCAAAACTCTTTCTAAATCTATACAAGAAGAAGAAAAACGGGCTTGAAAAAAAAATTTTTTTTTTTTTTTGAAAAGACACAAAAACAAAAAGCCCAAAGCAGCTGTGATTCCAACGCTCTTTCCTTGCTGATGGCTTAGAAAGAAAGCGGGAGACCGTGATTGAATCTGACACGGGTTTTTTAAAAAACATTTTCCTGCAAATAAAATGGAAGACAACAAACCACTAAATTGGATTATTTATTTAAAAATTAGAAGGAAGAAGTAACTTTAAATTGACACCACTGAATTCTATTTTGTAGCAATCTCAAATTAAGTAACATCTTCCATCTGTTGAGCATGCTCTAAATTTCCTTAATTATCATTATTTGATAAATCTTGACTTTCAGCCAGTCTGTCCAAAGAAGCACAATGCTAATTTAAAAGAAGGGGAAAAAAAAAAAAGAGAAAGAAATCGTTATCTCTAAGGGGGCTGCTGTGCTTTCTTTAGTTATTTCTTTACATTGGTTTTTAAATGGTCTGTGCCTTCTCTGTTTTTGGTGTGGTGAAAGGTTTTTTTAAATTGTTTGATCAAAGACTGATTTATGATTTAGCTTAACAGATGGTTCGTGATAATGTGAGTCAAAGAGATTTCAGAGAAATTCAGCATTTGAAACTGTATGTGTGTGCGCATGCGTGTGTGTGTGTGTGTGTATATATTTATATATATAAAAACCTTTCTGTTTTCGTGGATTCGCATTTCTGTCTGTGTATGTATTTATTTGGACATCAGAGTTTCTGACCCCAGTATGGTAGTATTCTATGTAAAACTCATTTATCAATGCAACCATTCTGGGTTCCTTACCTTGGTAATCAGTTTTATCTTTGGGGGGCAGGGGAAGATAAGTGAGAATTGAGGCAAACACATGTGTTCTAAGTACACATGTTAAACCACGTGTTGGAAAGAATATCATTAACTTTATATGGGTAGGAAATGAATTCCTATCCATTCTGACAGATGCTCTGGTTTATTCTGAAAAGTATTTTGTAAGGCTCACACACAATCCATTAAAGATTATCACATTAAACCATATTTACTTCAGAGGTCTGTAATAATTGCATACACACTTGAAAATCCCCAGGACTTTGGCTGCTGTGTCACAGATTTATACTCAAACATTTTCATTTGATGTGCAAAGTGAGAAGTACCCTTTAGTGGCAAGACAATTATCTGATTCTACTAATAAATGACTGCACTAGTAGTCATTTTTAATTGAACAATTATAGGATATTGCACTGTCAGTTGATTATAGAAGTCATTTCATAAATGTCAAAAATCTCTTTAAATGAATTATGAAGCTCCAAAATAACTCCGGCAATCAGCCAGCAATAACACAATAATCTGTTTACTCTGTTGTCAGCCAAACTCTCACCACTTTGCTGAAGGGAAGACTCTAGAAGGAAAAGCTGAGCAGAGTGTAGGAAGCCCTTCATAAGGGTAATGCTTTGTTTGACCTAAGTGACCACCTAGGCTTTAACATAGATTCTGAGTATTCTCAGGAACTTGGCTATGTATAAAATACATTCCAAAATTAAAGTCATCCTGCAAATGCAAACATTACGAACATATACGTATATTCCATACATGCCAACTATTCAAGATAAGTTGGTTCCTGGGCACTGTGTTAGAAACTCTGGGGTAGGCCTACTGCTTACCAGGGCTCTGTCCCCTCAATCTGTTTGTCTCTGTTTCTTCACCACCTTGGTTCTTTGAACCAATTATTCTTGGGTTGAATCTCCTAAATGTTTCCCTAACATCCACCAAATTTTACTGTGAAAATGTAACTAGAAGAAGTGTTACTCTTAATGTCACATAACAAGGAGACTGCTGTCCTGTTGTTTTCAGCTTCACATACTCAGTTATTGGCACGGAACAAGTGTGGATGCCTGTATAGATATGATAATATCACATTTTCAGCTGGCAAATTAAGTTTCACTTAAAGAGAAGTTGCACTGACAACACGTAAGTTTCTGAGATTTAACATGCAATTTTATTGCAACATAAATATTTTTAGAATATGCTGTTGGGCCCTGGCCGGTTGGCTCCATGGTAGAGCGTCGGCCTGACGTGCAGAAGTCCCGGGTTCGATTCCCAGCCAGGGCACACAGGAGAAGCGCCCATCTGCTTCTCCACCCCTCCCCCTCTCCTTCCTCTCTGTCTCTCTCTTCCCCTCCTGCAGCGAGGCTCCATTGGAGCAAAGATGGCCCGGGCACTGGGGACGGCTCCTTGGCCTCTGCCCCAGGCGCTGGAGTGGCTCTGGTCACAACAGAGCGACGTCCTGGAGGGGCAGAGCATCGCCCCCTGGTGGGCAGAGCGTTGCCCCCTGGTGGGCGTGCCCGGTGGATCCCGGTGGGGCACATGTGGGAGTCTGTCGGACTGTCTCTCCCTGTTTCCAGCTTCAGAAAAATACAAAAAAAAAAAAATGCTGTTTACTATATTTCATTAAAAAGCACACTCTAATTTTTCAAAGACAAGTTTAGTTAATACCTAATTTTTGACATGCCATCTTTTCATATTTATTGCTTTCCACTTAATAGCACTCTTTTATATATTAGCTGAGCAGAAAGAATAATGTTTATTTTCAGATGAACATATCATTTATAGAGTTCTTTGTGGAAAAAAATTTTCTAAAGCAAGAAATAAAACCTTGATTTAAAAAATTTTATTATTTGTGATTATTTAGTTTTAAGCACTTTTGAGTTGAACCCACTCACATATTTCACCTGAGAGAAATCTGAGTAATCATAATTTTATAGTCCCTCACTTAATATACATGAGGGACACAGCATAATTTTCATTTGTTCTTTTCAGTTTGCGCATTCTTCAGTGAATAGCATAGCAGACAAATTTCTTGGTCCCCAAAATATCCTTATGAATTGCCTTCTCTACTTCCTAACAGTTCTCAAGATTATGCCATAGGGAGATCAAAGTGATTCTACCAAAAAGTACATTGTAATACATTAAAAAATTCTAAGAGTAGAGAAATAAAAATTACTCCAAAGCCTAGAAAACTGATCTACAGTATATGCTTATGGATAGAATTAGCTGACATCCTAATTTCTAATAAAGCTGGACCAACTGCTTGTGGTCTTATAGTTCTCTTATCAATCACATTTACCACTGGCGGTATCAGCAGAGAAAACTCAAAGGAAGAAAGAAAAACCTCTGTAAAGCCCACATGGTGTCTTGAGAGAACAGAAAAAAAGAAAATATAGAACCTGTGTGGTAGTTAGAACTGATTCAAAACTGGCCGAATGGCTTTGTGGTTGACACAGGTCATGACCTTAGATGACATGTTACTCACCTGACCAAATGTTACATAAGAAGACTACTGCCTTAGAGAAAAAAATCTTTTGAAATTTACTGCTTAAATAGTTCTTACAAGGCTTATGTAAACTTAGATAAAAAAATATCACACCTAAAGTCAACTCCTATATACTGATAAAACAAGAGGAATATTATGTTAACTGTTACTATACCACATCATTTTCTCTATTTTCAAAGAAATGAAATACACTAATATAGGATTCTATTAAATCTGACACCATTATTGTTAGATACACTACTAATTTGTGTATCACTAAGGAAATAATACGGCTAGTTAATCATGTCGATTGTAACACACTACTTGATATAAAAGATGTTAGAATTTGAAAAAACTGTCACCCTTAACTTCACTAAAATAAGGTAGCAAAAATATAACACATAACCTTTAATGATCTAAAAGGCATTTTAGCCTCTCGGAATGCATAAAAGTCACCATAATCACCAAAAGATGATATTGCAAAATAGAGTTTAAAAATGCAGTTATTTTAAATTCAAGAGTCCCACTCAATATAATAGCATCTATACACTGCCTTGTGCCCCACCCTGCCCACGCAAAGCTATTTTCCAGCGCCCTATCTACCCTTCGTCCCCCTCCCCCTTCCCCTCTCCCCCTTTACCTCTGGCTATTGCTGCCCTGTTGTCTGTATCTATGTGTTATGTATACACGTTTTTTGGCTAATCCTTTCACTTTCTTTGATCCAATCCCCCCTTCCCCTTCTAACAGCTGTCCATGTGCATGCTTTTATATATTTTTAAAGATCAAACTCTACTAATAAAAACAAAATTTGATATAATCATGTCGTAGTTGAAGTTTTAAATTATATTTCTTTTATTGCTACTGAACAAGTGAACAAATAACAAATACACTTAAATAAATATACATGCACACACATACTTCATTACATACATGTATACAATAAAATATATATACACAATTATATGTAATTTGTCACAGATTTTTTTATAAATTTGAATGTAAGAAATTAGTCAAATTTATAAACCTTTACTGATAAATAAATTGTAGAAATAGGGATAGAATTAGTTGGCATACAAAGCAAGGAGGAAGTAATATTGAGAAAGTTATTTTTTATTATAAGTAGTCTATGTATATTTTCCTTCTTTATAAGACTTATTTTCTTTCGTATTTCTTTCCCCATACAGTAACCTGAAATAGGGTTCAAATGTATGCTTATTTATATCAATATTATATTTCTAGTCATGCCAATGATGAAAGCACTTTAAGTCCTGGAGGGTAGTAATGAAATTTTTTATATGCAATCACATAGAGTGTTGCCTTACAATTTGAAGATTAAAATATCAGTCAGGGATTCAAGAAACAAAGACTAACACAATCAAATAGTTACTATCTAAACCTTTCCCTAATCTTTTAAGGGCTGAAGAAGATGCATATATAGAAAAAGTTATTAAGAAAGAATAGCTAGGATCGATGGGATTTTAAAGCATTTGTAAGGAGCTAAAATGCAATGAATTGTGTATTACAGGCAATGTTTGGAGAGCCTTTTGCATTGCTTAAAGAATTTTTTATCCTAAAAGTTCAATTTTTAATATTTTAGTCATAAAATTGAAATACTAATTGAGAGAATTTAGCTAGTTTTCAATTTCTGAATGTTTAATGAAACTCAAATGTATCAGTGTTATCATTCTAAGACATTTTTTAAATAATTAAAACAAAAACAAAACAAAACATAAGACATAGGATCATTTTGTACATTCAGAGAATTGGTCCAAACTAGATAATCAGTAAGCATTGCCCTTCTCTATTTTTCACTTTCACTTTTCCTTCGACTTTCTTTTTCTTTTTAATTTTAATGGGGTGACATTGATCAATCAGGGTACATAGGTTCAGAGAAAACAATGAACTATGCTATTTTTCTGCTCCTTTTCCTCTCCCCTTGACCACATCCCACCTCTGTTTTGATATAGTACCTTGTTTACATTGTCAGATAATATGTCCTGTGTCAGACTACTTATTTATTGATTTAAAGAGAGAGGAGGAGAGATAGTGAGGTAGACTCTGCTCGCACCCCTACCAGGATCCAACAACCCCATCTGTAGTCAATGGGGGAGTAATGAGCTATTTTTAGCACCTGAATCTGATATCCTCCAACAAAGCTATCCTCAGCACTTGAACCAATTGATCCATTGGCTGTGGGAGGGGAAGAGGAAGAGAAGGGAGAGGGAGGAAAGAAGAAGCAGATGGTTGCTTTTCTTGAATGCCCTGACTGGCAATAAAACTTGGGATGTCCATATGCGGGGCCAAAATTCTATCCACTGAGCCACCGGCCAAAGCCTGTTTCAGATTGCTTAAATATATCATACTCTGTGGCCTATACCTGGTGTTTTAAAAGCCTGCTTTAAATGACAAAAGTCTAGCCTGACTAGGCAGTGGTGCAGTGGAAAGAGCATTGACCTGGGATACTGAGGATTCAGGTTCAAAACCCTGAGGTCATGGGCTTGAGTGCATGCTCACCAGTTGAGTGTGGGATCATAGACATGTCCTCATGGTCACTGGTTTGAGCCCAAGGTCATTGGTTTGAGCAAGAAGTCACTAGCTTGGCTGGAGCTCCCCTATCATGGCATATATGATATGAGAAAGCAATCAATGAACAACTGAGGTGCCGCAACTGATTTGGTGCTTCTTATCTCTCTCCCTTCCTGTTTGTCTGTCTCTCTTTTTCTCTCTTGCTAAAAATAAAAAGAAAATGCATCAGTAAAATTATTCTAGATAATTTATTGATGTGAATCAACGTTTAATGTTATTCTTACAACAGCTTAGCATTTTGACAGAGGATCTGTTAGGAACATGTGCTTTATCTTGAAAAATAAATACTTAAGGTAGCTTTCAGAAACGGACAAATAGTTTGGATGATTTTGTCCTCAAGTTCATTGTGTAATATATCTCAATTTGTAGATATGGTTTCTTTATTCTTGTTCCTACCATATATTCCATTCTTGTATTTCCAATTGTCTCCTGGAAATTTTTGTTGGTCATCCCGATTGTCTCAAAGAAATTTCAAGTTTAACACAGTCTCAAATAAACTTGTTCTCTTGCTCACCCAAACCTTTTATTTCTTTCATGGAAGATTAATTTCTGGGTTAATAACATCATTGCCTGATTTTGTCTGCTTTCCTAGACCTCTTCCTCTCCTCCTGCCCCATGCAATTTCAGCTAAGTAGACACAAGTCCAGTAGATTCATCTCAGTATTGTCTCTTGAATCTGACTCTTTCTATCTGCTCCTACTGACACTGACTTACTTTAAGCAAATACCTTCTTTTAATAAAGTATTGTAATGGAGTCCTAAATTTTGCTTGTAACAAGAGTTTTCTTTTCTCACTGTGATGTGCTTATACTCTAATCTGTTACTATAAATACTTTTTAGAAATGTCAATCATATGTTCCTTTCTTAATTACAAATTAAGCTTCTCATTATTTTTATTATAAAGTCTATACACTCATGCATGGAGTTAAAAAACAAAAACAAACTTTCATATTCAGGTTTCAATTTTCTTTCTGCCTACACTTTTTTGTGAATAGCCCACACAGTCAGCCCATATTCCAACCTTGCAGAATGCTTGCCATTTTCTTTTTTTCATTCTTGTTTTTGTACAGTGGCTTGCTTGCCTAGAATGTATCAAAGTTACTAACAATTTCTTTCTTATATTTTAAGATTTATTTCAGGTGTCACTTCCTCTCTAAAGGTTTTACAGACTTTCCTAGGCAGATGACATCCCTAACTTAGCTATTAACCTTATTGTTTTTGCAATGGGAGTCTGTTCTACTGCAGGCACATCCACACCCAGTACAAACACTGGGCTTTCCATCATATAACATAATGACAGCCCTTGGTACCAAATCCTAACCCCCATGGTTGGTAGTTTTGAAAATCCTGAATCATTGAAACACTAACCATGCAACATAGTTTGGAGGAGGTTTAGTTCATTCATGTCTTAGATAATAATGAAATTATTGGAGGCATTATCTGGAGTAATGATGAGTGACACACAGGCAATTGTTGATGGAAACCTTTACCTACAACCATGAGAGGCACAGCTAAGATCCTACATTATGGCTATGGTCATAGCAATGGAGAGAAGACAAATATGAATGATATGAATCAGAGGTTGGAAATCCATGTGATGTGAGTGAAGGAGAGAACAAAATCTAGAATGACTCTTAGGTTTCTGGTTTTGCTAAATATACATTCCCAATAGGAGAAAAAATTGAGTGTAAGAAGAGGAACAGGTTTGAACATCTGGATTGAACTGCTTCCAGTACATCGAGGTATATATTTTCTTAGATAATTAGATACAATAGACTAGAAGTTTCATCCTAAAGACTAGATTAGATGTTAGTTTCTTTTTGTTTTTTTTTGTAAAGCATCTGAGTATTTTTACCTTTGAGAACCATATGTTCTTTTTCTTTTTTGTTTGACAGAGACAGAGAGAGAGTCAGAGAGAGGCACAGATATGGACAGACAGGAAGGGAGAGAGATGAGAAGCATCAATTGTTCATGGTGGCATCTTAGTTGTTCATTGATTGCTTTCTCATATGTGCCTTGACGGAGGTGGAGGTGGCTATAGCAGAGCAAGTGACCCCTTGCTCAAACCAGTGACCTTGAGCTTAAGCCAGTTACCTTGGACTTCAAGCCAGTAACTTTTGGCCTCAAACCAGCTACAATGGGGTCATGTCTGTGATCCCACGCTCAAGCCAGCAATGCCACACCCAAGCTGGTGAGCCCAAGCTCAAGCCAGCAACCTTGGGGTTTCAAACCTGGGTTCTCCACGTCCCAATTTGATGCTGTATCCACTGTGCCACTGCCTGGTCAGGCAAGGACCATATGTTCATGGTTGCAACTGTTAAACCTTGCTTTTGTAGCATGAAATCAGGCATAGACAAAACAAACAATGACAGTAACAAAACCTGGCAGGGTCGTGTTTCACTAAATTTTCATTTACAAAAAAACAAGTGCCAAGCTAAATCCAGCCTGAAGGCCAGAGTTTGCTGACCCTTGATCTAGATCATTAAGGTCCCTAGTGTATAGGAGAAGAAAGGTGATCAGAGGGCATGAATTACTCAGAGAAAGCATGTAGATGAAGATCAGTTTGTCATTGGATCAGGAAGAGTAAAATCCATGAAGAAATCAGGATAAAATGGTCCTAGATGCCAGGAATGATGAAAAACAAGAAAGAGGATTGTTATGGAAATAAAGAAATGGGATTTTCAAAATTAACTATGTTAAATGCAGTATAGAGCTTTAGAAAATATGAATAAAGAAAAAATGCAAATAGAAAAAAATAACTTACTAGATTTTGCAAAAAGCAGTCATTAATGACCTTAGATTGAGTAGGTTCAATAGAATATGGGAACAGATTTATTTTGCAGAAGGAGATGTCATGAAAATATGGTTAAATGTTAACCTGTGAATTAAAATGTTAACCTGTTAACCAGTGGGATTGATTCCCACTGGTTTATTATTAATCCATTTGAGAAAAAGAAGCAACAGAAACTCTTCAATTCTTTTTCCAATAACATAATATTCCTTATAGTAATAAAGGTCCAGATTGTTCTTTTCAATCCTCCGGAGTCTTTATGACACTGTCGCCAAAGGCCTAGTCAGTATTTCTTACCGCATTGTTAAAGTAGCAAGAGGCTTTCAAGGTTTTGATCATACTTGAATCAAAATTTTTGTAACAAAGTACACATAATGCTCCAGGGCATTGTAACCCCAGTGGGAATTTTCTGGCTTCCTAAACTTCAGAATAAATAGATTCCATTTGCGAATTACAGAGAAGTTGTGAAAAAGTAACTTCATCACAGTACCCACTTCTCTAGTCTTTTTTCTCCCCATCCCACTTCAATTGCTTCTTTTTTCATCCATATTTTTTAAAATTATGTTATCTATAGCTCAGGAACCATGAACCAGCATAGCTAAAGAATAGGAAAGAAGGGGCCATGTATCAAGGTGATTCTGGTGAAATATCCATCAAAGGCATAAGGGTAGGGGCTGTTCTTTAGGGCCTGCAAAGTACATCTGCTAGCCTCCATCTTGCTGTCTGTTGTTTCTAGAAGCAAATAAAGCACTGTTGGTATTTAATGTCTCTCCCAAGCTTCTCTTCCTCATCCACAACTATACACACATATGTTTACTACAATATGTTCTGCTGAGATTTTCTCTAGATTACAGCTTCAGAGCTATAATTGATTGATTCATTTAAAAAATTTTGTTTTATGATAGCTTTGTTGGAGAGTACAGCATTTTTTTGAATAATGTTGTTTTATTCGATGTCATTTCAATGTAACATTGCTGACAAAAAAAAATCAATTCCTGTTGGGACCATTGTCTATGGGACCCCAGTTTCATTCCACACCCCAAAGATGTGCATTGCATGTTAGCTGAAGCGATGTGTGTAATTGTCCCAGTCTGTGTGAGTGTTTGCGACGCACCCTGCAATGGAGGGCCTCCAATCATAGGGTTGGGCTCCACCGTGTACCCTAAGCTGCCAAGATCAGCTCAGGCCACCTTTGAGCCTAATCTGAAAGAAACAGTTTAGAAAAAAATTCTCTTCCTTGTTTGTATCACTTTTTCTTAAAAGTATGTATAGCTCACATTTCTTTCAACGTTTAATAATAGAAGTGTTTTGGTTTTTAATTTAGAAGTTTGGTGATATTTTTGTGACCAGAATTATGTTGTAGGAACTTAAATGTTGTTTAAATCAACTAGCCTTTGCTAAAATTGGCTTTGTTATATATCGTTACCACAGTATTCAAGAACTTAGGTACGATGTTATGTGAAGAGTTGCTGAATTTCCAAATAACTCATATATTTCTACTCTTACGTAAATACGGTAGTCATTTGGAATACTGCATTTCCAAGACATTTTTCTTCATGTCGTTCAAGAAAGTATCTGTAACATGAAACCAATTTCTATACTCATAAAATTATAGAAAGAAATTTAATTAACAGAAAATATTAACATAACATATAATTAGCATTAAGCAAGAAAGCAGTCAATGACACTGAGAATCCTGGGGACATAGAAATATGTAAATGTCCACTCACCTCATTCATGTTATTGATGTCAGAAAAGATAATTCTCATTACCTTAACAGGAATCTTAGCCATGTTTGTTCTTTCCTGGTTTAGACATGCATCTCTGACTTTTCTGTCCCTCCACTGAATAAGTGACACAAATGTAGGTCTGAGGTGAGGTGTGAGGTGTGAGGTGAATTGCCCCGCTGGGTGCACAATCTGTTATATGTTTCCACTCATTTCTGTGACCTCTGCTGGCATAAAATACAAGGATAATATTTAATGAGTAGAGAAAACTTGCTTAGAGACCCAGAAATATTAATGATTGCTTTTCTTGTAAGAGTCTTTATATATACTAAGGAAGAAAAATTATGTTCTGGGCATGCATTACTTCAAAAAGAATAACACAGGTTTATAGTTTTTATGTTAGAATATAAGCTTATACTCTAGCTAAAGATTGCAGGACATTGATGGAGAGAAACAGAGTGACCTGTTCAAAGAGATGGACAAGAAAATCCAAAACACTACTTGGAGAATAAAAAATCAAGAAGAAAGACAGAAGAGACCAGAATGTGGTGGAGAGGTAGAGAAGCTGTTACAATAAGAGTGGAAAGCAATAAGGAAGTTATTGAGAAGACAGAGAGCACATGACAATATCTACCAAAGAAAATAATATTGTAATATTATCATCTATTGATGTTAAAAAGAAAATACCAGAGTGAATAATTGTAATTTTTATGTCTCAAGTTCATAAAACTGAAAACATCAATGAAACTCAATGTTGACATTAATTTAAATTTAAAAACATGAATAGGCCCTGGCTGGGTGGTTCAGTGGTAGAGTGTTGGCCCAGTGTGTGGACATCTTGGGTTCGTTTCCTGGTCTGGGCACACAGGAGAAGCAACCATCTGCTTTTCCATCCCCCCTCTCTCTCTTCTCTCTCTTCTCTCTCTCTCTCTCTCTCTCTCTCTCTCTCTTCTCCTCCTGCAGCCAGTGTTTGAGTGCTTCGCTCAGTGTTTAGGATGGCTCCATGAAGCTTCTACCTCAGGTACTAAAAATAGATCCATTGTGAGCATGGTCCCAGATGGGCAGAGCATCAGCCCCAGATGGGGCTTGCCGGGTGGATCTTGGTCGGGGCACATGCGGGATTCTGTCTACCTATCTTCCCTTCTATCACTTGAAAATAAAGAAAAAAACATGAATATATTTAAAAGCCTCAAGTAACAATGTAAAGTTATAAAAATATACGGCAAAGATTTTTTTTAATCTTTTTTTTTAAACATCTTTAATTATTTTTATTTATGTATTCATTTTAGAACAGAAAGAGAGAGAGAGAGAGAGAAGCGGGGAGGAGCAGGAAGCATCAACTCCCATATGTGCCTTGACCAGACAAGCCCAGGGTTTTGAACCAGCGACCTCAGCGTTCCAGGTCGACACTTGATCCACTGTGCCACCACAGGTCAGGCAGCAAAGATATATTATTATTGTACTATAGTCTTGTAGCAAACACTGACTATGCTGATTTTTTTTTCAATCTATGCCCTTGGAGTGGCCATGCTGATGTTACTGGTCAGGTCCAGCTTCAGCCATGTCCAGGTCCTGCTGAGCACCTGTAGTGCAGGGTTCAGGTATACCGCACCCAGCTCAGAGCTGTGGCAGTTTATACTTCCCAGCCATCAACCTAGAAAGGGAAGGATGACACTGTCCTCCCTCTCATTCTTGTTGAGATTTATCCTTACATCAATGGATTTTTGTCCCCAGATCTGAATTCAGCCTTTAATTGAGTTAGAGAAGGGGAGGAAACAGAGGATGTGGAGTGGTAATAGTGAAAACTGAACATTCAGAGTGGTTAGGAGCGTATATGGAGAAGTGTTTGGAGAACAGAGTAATATTCAGCAAGGAACCAGGGTACAGGGATGCAAAGCTGAAGGAAGAAGCAACATGGCTGTTGCCTGATGGCTGAATATCTGGAAAGACACTGCACACACACATAGATAGATGATAGATAGATGAGAGATGATAGATAGATAGATAGATAGATAGATAGATAGATAGATAGATAGATAGATGATGGATAGATAGATGATAGAGAGATGATAGATAATAGATAGGTAGATAGATAGATAGATAGATAGATAGATAGATAGATAGATAGATAGATAGATGATGAATAGATAGATGATAGATAGTTGATAAATAGATGATAGATAGATAAGTGATAGATGATAGATGATAGATAGATGATAGATGATAGATAAATGACAGATGATAGATAGATAGATATAGATAGATAGATAGATGATAGATAAATGATAGATAGATGATAGATAGATGATAGATAGATAGATAGATATTTTGCTACTTAAAAATAACAGGTTATACTAGAGTATAGAAGATAATAATGCAATTATAAGCTGTAATACATTGAGGCAGAAAACTAGAAAATGCCAAAGATCATTTGAGCTTTTAGATTTTAAGGACACATGTGAGAATGTAGTATTTGATGATCTTGAGACTAGAGAAGACTTAAGGTTATAGGTTAGTTTGCATCTGACAATTTTTCTTCCATTCAAAGGAAGTTTTAAACAACAGTGAATTGTGCCACGTGATAATGATTTTAAAAACAATTTCTCTAGAACAAACTAAAAAGGTGTGTGTGTGAGAGAGAGAAAGATTGAATAGGCACAAGAGCACATGGTTAATTGACATTCATAATCCTGATCAAACTTGTAAATAGTATCATTCTCACAGGAATTAAATCTGTTGCACTGTGGGCAACTTTAGAATTCAAAGATGCCACAGTTCCTCGCTCTGTGTTGATGGAACTGAACAGCATTAACCTTTTCACTTGCACTAACAAAGACAAGTGAAGACAAGATATGCTATGACTCCTGCACATCTATGTTTTGTTTTTTGCCCGGGGCTCTCTACAATTATCCCACACTTCAGACCTAATTTCTCTACACGTTTACCTACATTGTTTTTGCTCTACACCTGCAACACCACAATCTCATTAACTTTCTTCTTTCTCCAAAAGATGATTTATAAGGACATAAACAAAATAATTATTCAGCAATATAATATTGAGTAAATCTTTGTAGCTTTGCAAATATGTTGCCCCTCTTCCAAAATAAATGTTTTTTCTTTACCTCATTTTGTCTTATAAATAACACTCTCCTGCTTCAATTAGAAACTCTATTGTTCTCCTAGTATTGACTTAATCTGACTTCTTATTTTAATATGGGTACAAGAATAAAAAAATTGGAATTGAAATTTATAAATTAACGAAGTTATTTAAATAATAGAATGTTATTACTAACATTTATTTCTTTACTTCTTTTAAAATTAAAAACGTATATATATGTACACAAAAATATATTGTGTATATATGTAATATATTTTTATTTTGTTTTACAAGCATGAAATGCCAAAGAACAATTAAACACCAAGAATAAGCAATGTCTTTCTTAAATACAGAACTGTGCCTATTTTGTTTCAGTTGACAAATAATTTAATCACTACAGAGGCAATCTATAGAATGGGGTTCTTTTGACTACAATGAGAAAAGATTAGTCAACTAAGTAAGCATAGAAGGAGAAATCTTGTTTGCCTTCAATTATATTTTTCTTTAACTATAAGGAAGCTTGATAACAGTAAAAAGTGCTCCTATAAAAATATAACACAAGTCAAATAAGAATTAGCGTTAACAAATGTCCAAACATCAGAAAGAGTCGATCAATCATGTTCAGTTGTCCTACTCCAGTGCACAAAGGGAAAGACAACTAATGTAAAGAGGAGTTTGATAACTCCTTTTATGTGGTAGATTTATAAGAATGGGGAATGCTTATCTAGGAGAAGAAAGGATCTAGTAGAGGACATGTAAGCTGTCTTCAATTATTTAAAGAATTGTTATGTAGAGAAGGGGCAAAAGGAATAAGGACCGATGAGTCATATAAAGGCTTAATAAATAGGAGAACTAATTAAAAAAAGATAGGATCGACATAGAATGTAGTATGATGAAATAGAAAATTAACACAAAATCTGGATGGCTATCTATCAGAGGTGCTGTTGCGATGAATTTTTGCATGGGCATTGTATTGATGTGACCTTTAGGATCACTCCCCTCTCTAAATCTTATGAGTTTTCTGTTGACTTATTCTAGTCACAAGAATTCTTTTAAAATACAGAACATTTCCAAGCCATATTTTGCAGAACACTAGTTCTAGAGGATGTTAATAGGTTCTTTGTGAGGGAAAAAAAAGACTCTGGTCAAATTAGTTGAGGGGACATTGTTTACTAAACTCTCTTCTTTGAGAATAGAAATACACATTTGTATGTTATTTTGCACATTTGTAAATGTTCTGAGCAGCTTTGCATTAAAAATTCTTTTTAACTTAGAATAACCCAATATTTTTCAAACTTAATTGAATATAATACACTTTTTTGGTATACCTATTTGCAACCTGAAGGAATAGCATTCTTGGGATAGTAGTTTTGGAAACAGCACTTGATACACGATAAAAAAAAAAAAAAGAAATCCTTAACCAATGCATAATGTATTTTGAATACATTTAGAAATGTTTAATAAACACAGGAGAAATTTTGCATGTAGAGAAAAAAATCCCTTTCCTAAAAAGTTAAAAAGTTATTACAAAGATCCCAAAGCACTTCTTTTTAATACTACTCAATCATATATTTCAAATATTTTGTACACATTTTTTTTAATTTTTAAATTTTACTTAGAAAATTAACTTTAACAGGGTGACATTGATCAATAAGAGTACACATTGATCAATGTGTACTCTATAGCATCCAAACTGCATATAATGTTCTTTACGCATCACCCAAAATCAAATCATTTTTTTTCACCTTATATTTGTTCCTCTTTACATCCATTGCCTCACCACTTTCAACCTTGCATTCCCCCACGTTATCTTCCCCTCCAGTACATTCCCTTCCTCCTTGTTACCTCTTTACTTTTATCTATAGCCATAGGTTTCAGTTTTATATCTCACCTGTATGTGAAATCATACAGTTCTTAACTTTACCTTATTTACTTATTTCACTCAGTAAAATATTCTCAAGTTATATCCATGTTGTCATAAATGTCGCTATGTCATCATTTCTTATGGCTGAGTAGTATTCCATTGTGTATATGTGCCACATCTTCTTTATCCAATCCTCTATCGAGGGACACTTTGGTTATTTTCATGTCTTGGCCACTGTGTACACATTTTTAAATGTCATTGTTTCTCATAATGAAATATTCAACTAATGAATTAAAATAGGTTAATTGCCACTTTTATTTTCTCTGCTGATTTTTATATCTACAAATCAGCTTTTTAAAATATATAGGAATTATTCATCTTTATATTTGGAAAATTTTCACTCTATTGTAAAATTATCTTTATGAAAAACTAAAGATAAAAATTATAAGTTTTCAAATAATTACATCACCACTGTCATAAAGATGTAAGTGGTGACACTATTGACACTAAACTGTTGTCTGGGAGACAGTGCCCTCATGTGATAGCTTAAAATTTCTACTCATTAAAAATATTATGCCTGACCAGGATAAAGCATCGGTCTGGGATGCAGAAGACCCAGGTTCGAGACCCCGAGGTCGCCAGCTTGAGTGCGGGCTCATCTGGCTTAAGCAAAAAGCTCACCAGCTTAGACCCAAGGTCGCTGGCTGGAGCAAGGGGTTACTTGGTCTGCTGAAGGCCTGCGGTCAAGGCACATATGAGAAAGCAATCAATGAACAACTAAGGTGTTGCAACAAAAAACTGATGATTGATGCTTCTCATCTCTCTCCATTCCTGTCTGTCTGTCCCTATCTATCCTTCTCTCTGACTCTCTCTCTGTCCCTGAAAGAAAAAAAAAAAAGACTGCATTTAAAATATTATACTTCCAGAGAAGAATAATGGCAATAGAGTAGACAGACATTTCAACTACCACCTCCCAGGACCAAATTAGATTACAACTTAATTTAAGAACAATCATCCTGCCTGACCTGTGGTGGCGCAGTGGATAAAGCGTCGACCTGGAAATGCTGAGGTCGCCGGTTCGAAACCCTGGGCTTGCCTGGTCAAGGCACATATGGGAGTTGATGCTTCCAGCTCCTCCCCCCGTCTCTCTCTCCTCTCTCTCTCTCTCTCTCTCTCTCTCTCTCTCTCTCTCCCCTTCTCTCTCTCCTCTCTAAAATGAATAAATAAAATTTGAAAAAATTAAAAAAAAAATTAAAAAAAAAAAAACAATCATCCTGAAAAACTAATTTTGGACTAAACTAAGAGGATTCTATAACCAAGGATCACCTAAGAAGCCACACCAAGACTGGTAGGAAGGGTGGAGACATGGAAAGGGCTGCCCTGCCCCCAGGAGCAAGCAGCAGACCGGAGGGACTCTCATGGTGGGGTGGGTTGCCCTGAGACGTATGGGTCCTCAGCCCAAGGCTCAGAGCCCCTGCCTAGAGTCACAGAGCCTAGAAGAGGTACCAGACAGCATTTAGCTGTGAAAAGAGCTAGCTTTCTGTTTGTGAGAGAGAGACAGACCTCTTGTATGCAGACTCTATTTTAAAGGGCCTGTGCAGAAATTGTCATTCACAGGCACTTACCTGGGGCTCTGGCGGGAGAGAGCTGAGAGGACTGGAGTTGCATGAGGAGAGTGTAAAGTTGGAGGCCCAGGGAAAGACACTGTGGGGGATAGAAACTGAAACCCCTGTGCTGAGTCATACTCAAGTACTGCAGTTGCCATTTTTCATGGGTGAAGCAATCCCCTCTGAGTAGCATCAGCCTGGGGAAAGCAGCTGCTCCAGCCTTGGGAGTGAGTGTCTCCTATCCCAGGGATGGCAACCAGTCATTCTGAGGGGTCAAGAAGCAGAGGCCATGTCAGTGACTCAGTTTTCTGGTATTGAGACCAGAGCTCCCCCCCCCACACACACACTTTCTTGAGTCTATTACTGGTGCTTCCACCCAACCAGAGACTCAGTTGAATCTGTCCAGAAAGTGGACAGACCACACCTCTGAGTCTCAGAAGCCACACTCACCAGACTCCTAGAGATACACCCTACTGAGGTCTGTGGAAAAAGTCTGGACAGATTGACACCTAGGGCCAAGGAGCGGAGCCACACTCACCACTCTACCTAATCCTTGAATTGCCACAGGCTCTAGACCAGCGGTTCTCAACCTGTGGGTCTCGACCCCGGCAGGAGTCGAACGACCAAAACACAGGGGTCACCTAAAGCCATTGGAAAATACATATTTATTATACAATACATTTTTAAATAAAATATGTATTTCCGATGGCTTTAGGCAACCCCTGTGTTTTGGTCGTTCGACCCCCGCCGGGGTCGCAACCCACAGGTTGAGAACCGCTACTCTACACTCTAGCAGAGGCTTTTTCAGTGGCTGAACCCAACAAGCAGCCAGCCGACAGAGGTTCCAAGAAGTGGGACTCAGGAAAACTTGGCCATTTGAGCGGACTTTCCCCCAGGACTAGAGTAGGTAAAAGCCAGCCTATTAGTGCAGCTCGGTATTTCCATGTACACCTGAGCCTAGCAGAGGCAAATACAAACTCTTAATTGCTTGTATCTCCAAGAAGGTTGCTGAGGGCCAGTCATGGGCAGTGTCTCCCACTGATCTGTGCTGGGCTCTTGCTAGGGAGGCCCAGGGCTGGTACATCAAAGGGCCAGCTGGTACATCATTGGTTCAGGGACTAACAACCACTGCTACTGTGGTACCCTAAGGAAAAGCACCTCACACTTCACCGAGCTAAGGCGAGTTCCACTCTCCATGATCAGCACTGGAACAGCGGTTCATGTGCATTAGACAGGGTGGAGCTTCACAGTCAGCTGGCCTGGGCACTGCATATTCTGTCCAGCTGACTAGATTCCACAAGGGGAAAGAGGAGAGGCTTGGAACATGGACATTTAAAGTGTGGGTCCCTGTGAGCCTACTGTTGGATCTGGCTGAGGGATTTAGCTACCTACAGGAGGGGCACAGTCAGCTCCAGGAGAGGAATTTCTCAGTTTTCTTCTCTAATACCAGGGTCTCAACAGCTGAAATAACTTCTGCAGAGGGACTGTCAGCCACACTCAGTTTGAACCTACTGCTCACCTTGTTGGGGAGAAATAAAATTTGAGTATCCATTAGTAGCTGAGGGATCAAGCTCTGGAGTAGGAGCCACATTCCTTGTACTAAGCTCCTGACAAACAGACTCCTGATGTAGGGGGTCCCACAAACTTTGTTTTCACAACCTCAGCTGTCCTAACTCACCAAGTATGCAACCTGTTGAAGGGTTGGTTGGGTGAGGCCAATCTGAGCCCACACTACAGTCTCACTACAGAAGACTCTGTGGGAAGACCAGGCAGCTGCAACAGGAGGAGGAGAAGCTGAAAAGTGAAGACAAATCTTACAGAGCTTGGGTCTTTATGAAGCTGTTATAACCTCTAAACAGGAGAAAGTTGATCCTTATATAAAAGTTGGCACCCTCACAGTATCCAGACAGAGGAAACACAGACACAAACAGCAAAAAGCTGCAGTCTATTAGCCCACAGTGGGTTACAAACACCAGTTGATGCCAATCCAAGAAGAACTAGAGCCATCACTACTGGCAGTGGGAGGTAGACAGCACCAAACACAGACTCAACTAACTATACAAGCAGTACACCCAAAAAATGGAGTCCAGCAGGAACCAGACACCGTGGAGAATAAATACGCCCAACAGGAAAGACTTTGCACAGTGTGTAATACACATGAACAAGGTTGACCCTTAAAGGCAGCCAGCCTGACAGGATAAACGTATCCATGAAAAGGTCAACTGCATCTAATGCTTACACACAACAAGTGGGAAAATAGTATCCTCAAGAAACATTCCTAGAACAAGAAAAACAGGTGGCCTGGAGGATAGTACCACTAAGCACATCTTCTTCATAAAGATACCACATAAATTTCAAAGTCAGACAGCATTACCTAATACACAGACAAAAAGGGCAGATAGAGAAATGCGACCCAACTGAATCAAGAAGACAAATCCCCAGAAAAAGAAATAAATGAGATGGAAGAAACCAAAATACAAGATGCAGAGTTTAAACCAATAATTTTTAAGATGCTCAAGGATCTTAGAGCAACAATGGATGGACATAATGAGCACCTAAATAAAGAAATAGCAAGCATCAAGAACGACATTAAAATCATAAAAAAGAACCAGTCAGAAATGACAAATACAATATCAGAAATGAAGGCTGTACTAGAAAGAATCAATAGGCCGGATGAAGCAGAGGATCAAATCAGTGATTTAGAGAATAGATAAATGAAAACACAGAAGCAGAGCAGCAAAAGGAAAAGATGCTTAAAAATTCTGAGAAAACTCTAAGAGAGCTCTGTGTCAACATGAAGAGAAACAACATCTGCATCATATGGGTTCCTGAGGAAGAGAATAAGCAAGGAATAGAGAACCTGTTTGAAAAAATTACAGCTGAAAACTGCCCTAAATTGATGAAGGAAACTGTCACACAAGTTCAAGAAGCACAAAGAGTTCCATTAGAGGAACCCAAAGAGGCCAACACCAAGACACATCATAACTAAAGTGCCAAAGTTAAGACAAAAAAAGAGAATACTAAAAGCTTCAAGAGAAAAGCAGTAAATTACCTACAGAGGAGCCCCCATAAGGATAACATCTGACTTCTCAACAGAAACACTTGAGACCAGAAGGGATAGGCAAGAAATATTAAAAGTGTTGCAAAGCAAGAAACTACAACCAAAACTTTTTTATCCAGCAAAGCTATCATTTAAAGTTGAAGGAGAATAAAAAGCTTACCAGACCAAAACAAAAAAAACAAAAACAAAAAAAACAACAAAAAAAACCCCTCAAGGAATTCATTACAACCAAACCAGTAGTGCAAGAGATGTTAAGGGGCCTGCTGTAAAAAGAACAAAGGAAAAAAAAATGAGAAAAAGAGGATTGTAGATTTAAAGAATAAAATGGCAATAAACAGCTACATATCAATAATAACCTTAAATGTAAATGGATTAAATGCTCCAATTAAAATACATAGGGTAGCTGCATGGATAAGAAAACAGGACCTGTACATATGCTGCCTACAAGAGGCCCACCTCAGAACAAAAGATACACAGAGACTAAAAGTGAAGGGATGAAAAAAAGTATTTCAGGCAATGAAATAAAACAGCAGTTCTCAACCTGTGGGTTGTGACCCCGGTGGGGGTCAAATGACCAAAACAAAGGGGTTGCCTAAAGCTATCGGAAATACATATTTTATTTAAAAACGTATTGTATAATAAATATGTATTTTCTGATGGCTTTAGGCGACCCCTGTGTTTTGGTCGTTCGACCCCCTCCGGGGTCACGACCCACAGGTTGAGAACTGCTGAAATAAAAGAAAAGCTGTGGTAGCAATACTTGTATCTGACAAAATTGACCTTAAAACAAAGGCTATATTAAGGGATAAAGAAGGTCACAACATAATGATAAAGGGAATAATCTAATAGAAGGATATAACCATTGTAAATATCTATGTTCCTAACATGGGAGCACCTAAATATATAAAGCAGATTTTGATGGACATAAAGGACAAGATCAGCAGCAATACTATAATAGGAGGTGATTTTAATACCCCACTAAAATTAATGGATAGGTCCACCAGATAGAAAATTAACAAAGAAATAGCAGCCTTAAATGACACACTAGATCAACTGGATTTTATAGATATCTTCAGAAAATTTTACCCCAAAGCAGCAGAATATACATTATTTTCAAGTGCTCATGGTACATTCTCTAGGATAGACCACATGTTAGGGCACAAAAGAAGTCTCAATAAATCTAAAAAGATTAAAATTATATCAAGCATCTTCTCTGATCACAATGGCATGAAACTAGAAATCAACTACAATAGAAAAACATTCAAACTCTTGGAAGCTAAATAGCATGTTATTAAATAACGAATGGGTTAACAACGAGATTAAAGAAGAAATAAAATATTTCATTGAATCAAATAAAAAGAAACATATAACAATTCAAAATTTATGGGACACAACAAAAGCAGTTCTGAGAGTGAAATTCATAGTATTATAGGCATACCTTAAAAAGCAAAAAAACCCTCAAACAAACAACCTTTCATCTAAAAGAACTATTGATAGAAAAGGAACAACAAATTAAGCTTATAGGAAGTAGAAGGAAAGAAATAATAAAAATCTGAGCAGAAATAAATGACATAGAGGCTAAAAATAGAATACAAAAGATCAATAAAACCAAGAGCTGGTTCTTTAAAAAGATACATAAGAGTGATGAACCTTTAACCAGACTCATCAAGAAAAAAAGAGAGAGTACTCAAATAAAGAAAATTAGAGACAAAAGTGTAGAAGTAACAACTAACTCCACTGAAATACAAAAGATGGTAAGAAAATACTATTAAGATCTGTATACCAAAAATTGGACAACCTAGGTAAAATGGATGGAAAAATTCCTAGAAATATATAATCTTCCAAAATTCAATCTGGAAGAATCAGAAAACCTAAACAGACTGATTACAATAAATGAAATTGAAACAGTTATTAAAAAACTTCCAGCAAACAAAAGTCCTGGATTAGATGGCTTCATAGGCGAATTTTACCAAATATTCAAAGAACTAACACCTATCCTCCTGAAGCTATTTCAACAAGTTCAAGAGGAGAGAAGACTTCCAAGCTCATTTTATGAGGCAAACATAATCTTCATTCCAAAACCAAGTAAAGACACTACAAAGAAAGAAAACTCTAGGTCAATATCCCTGATGAACTTAGATGTTAAAATTCTCAACAAAATATTAGCAAACCATGAAATATTTAGCAATACATGAAAAACATCATGATCAAGTGGAGTTTATTCTGAGAAGGCAAGGTTGGTACAATATTCACAAATCAATCAAAGTGATTTATCACATAAGTAAAAGGAAGGATAAAAATCACATGATTGTATCAATAGATGCAGAAAAAACATTCGATAAAATCCAGCACCCATTCATGATCAAAACTCTCAGCAAAGTGGGAATACAGGGAACATACCTCAACATGATAACGGCCATCTATGAAAAACCCACAGCCAACAACATACTCAATGGGAAAAAATTAAAAACAATCCCCTTAAGATCAGGAACAAGGATGTGGTGCCCCCTTTCACCACTCTTATTCAACATAGTGCTGGAAGTCTCAGCAACAGCAATCAGAAAAGAAGAAGAAATAAAAAGCATCCAAATTTGAAAAAGAAGTAAAACTATCATTATTTGCTGATGACATGATAGTGCACATAGAAAACCTAAAGTCTCAGTCAAAAAACTACTAGACCTGATTAGTGAATTCGGCAAGATAGCAGGATATGAAATTAATATTCAGAAGTCAGTGGCATTTTTATACACCAACAATAAGCTTTCTGAAAAAGAAATTATGGAAACAATCCCCTACTCTATTGCAACAACAACAAAAATAAGTACCTAGGAGTAAATTTAACCAAGGAAGTAAAGGACTTGTATTCAGAAAATTATACAACATCGATCAAAGAAATCAAGGAAGATACAAACAAGTGAAAGCATATACTGTGCTCATGGATAGAAAGAATAAACATCATTAAAATGTCTATATTACCCAAAGCTATCTATAAATTCAATGCAATTTCTATTAAAATACCAATGGCATACATCAAAGATATAGAACAAATATTCCAAAAATTTATATGGAACCAAAAAAAAAAAATTGCGAATAGCCTCAGCAATCTTGAAACTGAAGAATAAAGTGGGAGGTATAACACTTCCTGCTATCAAGTTATACTACAAGGCCATTGTACTCAAAACTGCTTGGTATTGGCATAAGAACAGGCATATAGATCAATGGAACAGGACAGAGAATCCAGAAATAAACCCACACCTTTACGCGCAATTGATATTTTACAAAGGAGGTAAGCATACAATGGAGTAAAGACAATCTCTTTAATAAATGGTGTTGGTAAAATTGGACAGGTACATGCAAAAAATAAATAAATAAAACTAGACCACCAACTTACACCATTCAAAAAAATAAACTCAAAATAGATAAAGGACTTAACTGTAAGTCATGAAACCATAAACATCTTGGAAGAAAACTTAGGCAGTAAACTCTCTGATATCTCTCATAGCAATATTTTTGCTGGTTTATCTCCATGGGCAAGTAAAATAAAGTATAGTGTTGAACAAATGAGACTATATCAAACTAAAAATTTTTTGCACAACTAAAGACAATATGAACAAAATAAAAAGGCAAACCACACAATGGGAGAACATATTTGTCAATACATCTGATAAGGGGTTAATAACCAAAATTTATAAAGAACTTGTAAAACTCAACACCAGAGAGGTAAAGAATCTAATTTAAAAATGGGCAAAAGAACTAAATAGATACTTCTCCAAAGAGGACATACAGATGGCCAATAGGTATATAAAAAAATGTTCAATATCACTAATCATTAGAGAAATGCAAATTAAAACCACAATAAGATACCACCTCACACCTGTCAGAATGGTGCTTATTAACAAATCAACACAATAAGTGCTGGTTAGGGTGTGGAGAAAAGGGAACCCTCCTGCACTACTGGTGGGAATGCAAACTTGTGCAGTTACTTTGGAAAGCAGTAAGGAGATTCCTCAAAAAAATTAAAAATGAAACTGCCTTTTGAATCAGCTATCCCACTTTTAGGAATATATCCTAAGAACACCAGATCACTGACTCAAAAGAAGAAATGTACCCCCATATTTATGGCAGTATTGTTCACAATAGCTAAGATCTGGAAACAGCCCAAGTGTTTGTCAGTGGATGAGTGGATTAAAAAGCAGTGGTACATATACAAAATGGAATACTACAATATGTTGCCACGAAAAAGAAGGAAATCTTATCCTTTGTGACAGGTTGGATAGACATGGAGATTATTATGCTAAGTGAAATAAACCAGGCAGGGAACGAAAAACATCATATAATCTCATATATATGTGGAATCTAAAGAACAAAGTGAACTGTTCAACAGAATAGAGGCAGAGGCAGAGTCACAGGGACCAGAGGAACAGCAGTCAGAGGGAAGGGGGATGAGGAAACGGGATCAGAGAAGGTAAAGGGATTAGTGAAATTATATATACATAGTACAGAGATATAGATAACAGGACAGCAAATCCTAGAGGGAAGGGGGAAGGGAGTTAGTGGAAAGGGGGGCAAAGGAGGTTTAAAAAGGGACACAGAGGTGGGGGGTGAGAGAGTTATATTCAGTGGGACTCTTGAATCCATATAAACACAATAAATTAAAAAATATATAAATTTTTTTAAAATGTTAAACTTCCAATTTGATGCATAAAATCTGGGTTAGAGCTATCAATGCACAATACAGAATTTTTAAAAATATTAAAGTTCACTAGTATACAGTTAGAATCACATTTTATTAATTTAATTATGAACATATAAATTCATAGTTGGCCATATCAGTTTCAAATAATGTAGATTAAATAATTTATTGCTTCACTTATGTATTTTTTTAAATTTTTGGTTTGCCTTTCCCTAGATCAATTATCAGAGATTACTCATGTGTTCAGGTCATTTCAATTCTAAAAATAAATAAATAAAGGAAAATAAAGATTTTCCATAATTCTACTCCAGTGATTCTCTAAATACTCTTTTCATCATTTTTGAACTCCAAAGAGAAATTTTAACATTTATGAACATTTAAACAATAAAATCATTTTCTTTATTAAGTCATTGCATTTTCTATATGCTATATTTCAAAAACTTGTATGAATTTTAATTATTTTTATCCACTTTCTTGCTTTATTATGAGAATTTAAACTCCGCTAAGAAAAAGATAATTTTCTTATTTGTCTTTTGTATCTCCCACTTCTAGCACATAGCAATGTTTATTGAGTAAATGAATGATGGATAAAAGAGCTATGTTTCCAATGAATCCCCAATGCCTAGCTTAGTCCCTGATATATTATTGGACATTTGTGTTTTTAAATTAAATTTCTTAAGGCCAGGTTTCATCTATGATTTATTTTTATATACCAGACTATCATCCCTATTATTCTGTTGCATATTTCATATATATTCAATTACATTTTTGAATGAAAGAATAAAAAAATATAATCTGTTTCCGGTGCTTCCTCTCTTCATTATCTACTCATATGGGAACTCTGGAAACTTGGTTCTCTTCACACCCTATTACAAAGCATTTCTGTTCTAAAAGTCACAATTATCTCTTTAAGTTCTCAAAACCATTGCTCTGCAGCATATAACAAGACTCTTCTAATTTTATAATCACACCATCTTCTTTGTAACTAGTCATTATTTTTCTTTTAGATTTGTTTATTTGTCTTGCTTTCTACATATCTTTGGAAATTTTATCTAACTCTAAATTTCAGTAATAATTATCTTCTCACTACCCTCCCACATTTTTGTCCTATAGAACCTGTAACATATTTGTCTATGGTATTATGTATGCTCTTTTTTTTTTTTTAATAAACTTTTCTCTCCTTTTATGATATGAGCTATCTTTTTTTAAAATTTTTTTTATTTATTTATTCATTTTAGAGAGGAGAGAGAGAGAGAGAGAGAGAGGAGAGAGAGACAGGGGGGAGGAGCTGGAAGCATCAACTCCCATATGTGCCTTGACCAGGCAAGCCCAGGGTTTCGAACCGGCAACCTCAGCATTTCCAGGTCGACGCTTTATCCACTGCGCCACCACAGGTCAGGCTACTATGTATGCTCTTAACTCAAAATGTTCAAAAGGAAAATGTCTAATATATCACTAATGTATTCTGTTAAGTTTTTTTGAATAATATAATTGATAAAAAAAAAGCATTTTTAAATCATTTTGACTTAGGCTTTTTTTCATTATTTATTAATCAATTAACATTTCTTGAATACTTTCTATGTTCTAGGCACTGTTCTACATCCTAGAAATGTAGCAGTAAACAAAACAAACCCTTGCCCTTATGGAGCTTATATGCTCATGGGGAAGACTTGTAGTGGACTCATGAAGAAATAGGCATAACAAATAAGATGAGGAGAAGTGCAATGGAGAAAAATTAAGCAAGGTGAGGAGAATAGAAAGTGATATTAGAGATTGACAATTTATTTGGGATAATCAGGGGAGAGTCTTGATTAAAGTGAGAGTTTAGCAGATATCAGAATGAATAAGGGAGAGAAATGTGGATATGTGGCCATCTAGAGAAAACTGCCTAGATAGAGGGAAGGGCAAGTACAAAGACCCTCCCCCAAGTAAAACAAGAAAACAAACAAAACTCTTCCCATTGTGGCATGTTTAAAAATTAACAAGGAGGCAGAGGGGGGAGAGAAAGGAGTGAACGTTGAGATTTGAGAAGTAGAAAAAAAACAAGGGTATGGAGGTCTTTGTGGGCCACTGTGAGGACTTCAGATTTTATTCTGATTGAAACGGGAAGCCATCAGAGGACTTTTCTGTTTGTTTGTTTTGGCTTTTGTTTTTAATAACTAAAGGCAATGAATATTTAATGACATTTTTCTTGACACCATGAGGCATATCTGGCCACAAGCCTTTCCATCACTGTTATACCTGTTCTAGGGCCATTTGAGGGCTTGGAGCAGAGTTTTGGCATGTTGTTTCTATTTTCTGAGTTGAGAATAAACAGTAGGAAAATAAAATTTGAAGTAGTTTAGTAGTTACAGTGATAATCCAGGAAAGAGGTGATAGTGGTTTGAATGAGGGAGGGAGTGGTGGAGATAAGAAGGAGTGACTGTCTTTTCTTTCAAATTACCATATATCCCTGTGTATAAGATGATTCCATGTATAAGATGCACCTTAATTTTGGGGCCCAAAATTTGAAAAAAAATAAATTGCATAAAGTTATTGAACTCAAGTTTTATTCATCATAAAATTCATACAACTCCTCATCACTGTCAAAACTCATCACTGTCAATTAGCTCCTCCTCATCTGTGTCTGATGACGAATCACTGTCTGCTACAATGAGTGCAAAAACAAGCGCAGAAAAGTGGGAAATGCAAGTAAAAAAAACTACAACCAGTGTATAAGACTCACCCAGTTTATAGATTTCAATTATTTTTTAAAAACGTGTGTCTTATACAAGGGGAAATATGGTAAATTTATTGGTGTGATACTGGTTAATGTAATTATACAGGTTTCAGGGGCTCAACTCCACAACACAGCTCTGCACTCTGTATTGTGTGTTCACTTCCCCACCAGTCAAGTCTTTGTCCATCACTATTTTTCTCCTCTGTACCTTCATCCCTCACCCTACCCCTGATTGGGCAATCAAAGCACTATTGTTTGTGTCCATGAGATTTATCTTCCTTCCTTCCTTCCTTCCTTCCTTCCTTCCTTCCTTCCTTCCTTCCTTCCTTCCTTCCTTCCTTCCTTCCTTCCTTCCTTTCATCCTTCTTCCTTCATTTTTTACTTTTTCTTTCTTTTGTCCTCTTTTGCTTAATGCCTCCACAGCCCTCACCCAACCCTCCTCCTCCACCATGGCCTTTACAGCTGTCAGCCTGCTCTCTATTTATAAGTTTTCTCTATTTTGCTTCTTAGTTCATTTTGTGGAGTGAAAGTCTTTTGAACTTCAATTGAATACTGAGCCAAAAGGATTTCTCTATCGAATCAGATATGCAGTATGAGAGAAAGAGTAAAGTTGAGACTGACTTATTTTAGTCCTCAACAGCCACAGAGTGTAGTTAACATTTACTGAAGGTAACTGCAGACAGAGCAGGCTTGGTGAAAGCCATATGCAGTGTGAGATGACTATTAAGTAGTGGATGCTCAGGGTAGTCAGTTGGATACCAGAACCCACAGTTTAGTTCAACACAAATTTGTGCAGTTGGGAGATGATTTTTAAAATATGAAGCTGATTAACCTCTCCTTTCTCTTCTATTGCCTCAATATTACTTCTGTACAAGATCTTTTATTTGTTTTCATTTATTTCTTCTTCATTTCAGCTGCCATTATTCTAGTTTAAGATCATGTAATCTCTTCTGAACAATTCAAAAACTTGAGCTAGTCTTTTTCTTCTGGTATCTTCCATCTCCAATCTATCTTTCTTATCTTATATTTCATTGTTAGGTTAATCTTCCTAAAGCATAGCTACTATGTCTCTCTTTTTCACAAAATTTTCACTGGTTCTTATATTCAAAATAACATTCAACCATCTTAGTCTTCTATAATCTATAACAAGCTATATTATTTCTTTACTTTTTTCTACATGCTGTATGCTTTATCTAAGCTAATTTATTCATTGTTTTGTGATATGAACTGAAGCATATGTTCTCAAGTAACTTGTTTCTACATGTACAAATTCTACAGGTACAGTATTATTTTCTACAAATATCCACTAGATAAATATTTTCCTCATCTAATCCTGAAAGAAATTTCTTTCTTATGCAACCTTCCAGTTATTTTTGGTAATATAAATTTTCTACCTTGTACAATTCTTATTTGTGCATGTTTGCACTCTTGTGTGCTTATCTATTTTAATATGTAGTATTCTCCTTTATCTATTCATACTTTATATTCCTTTAAGGTAGCACTAATTTGTCAAATAAACCCCAATGACTGTAGCTTCATATTTTGTATATAATAGGCATTCCATAAATATTTTTAATAGATGGTTTCCTACATTAAGTTGTTTTGATTGTGAAGGATTTAATGAAAAGGAGCTTAAAGAAGGTTTCTTTCCAAAAAAGAAAATAGTGAAATAAGATGAGTCAGGCATACTCAGTGGATGGAGCTGCATGTTTAGATATGTATTTTCATGAATCCATACATAATCTGTGGACAGTATTAGACAAGTTTGCTTAGACTTTATAGATACACAAGTCAAGGGGCCTGAGAACCGAGGGAATGGCACAGGTTTGAGTTGCTGAAAGGGTCCAAAGATAGGTCAAAATAGCCAAATTCCATAAGAATAATATAGACTCTTTCCAGATGCTGGGCAGAGGTATGATCTGGTGAAAGTAGAAATTGAGAAATATTATTTTTTAATTTAAACCTCTTTTAAAATTATGTTTATTACAATTATCATTCAAGACCTAAAAATAAAATTTATTGCCTTATTTCATGCTTAAATTATTACCACCCACTATATTACTACTAGTCATAGGTAAATATACATATGTAATATATATTATTCTTATATATATAGCATATATAATAAATATATACAAATTAATATGCATATATATAAATTCACATATGGAAGACATAAAGACCCAGAATATGTTGTTTTTCTGGATTACTTTTCCTACTACTATAGTACATTCATCAACCAGAAGACAAAGAAGAGGTGGTTTGTAAAATAGAGCATCTTAAGAATGCAGAAAATGATTAAATACTCTATGGAAACCAAATCCTAGTGTTCAATAAAGCCCCAAATAAGGATAATTTAGGAAAATGAATTTTCTGAGGAATAGCATGCCTCTAAAGTACTCAACTTTTAAGGCTACTGGAAGACTCTGAGGGCAGCAAGCTATTTTTTTTTTCATTTTTCCAAAGCTGGAAATGGGGAGGCAGGCAGACAGACTCCCGCATGTGCCCGACTGGGATCCACCCGGCATGCCCACCAGGGGGCGATGCTCTGCCCCTCTGGGGCATCGCTCTGCTGCATCCAGAGCCATTTTAGCACCTGAGGCAGAGGCCACAGAGCCATCCCCAGCGCCCGGGCCATCCTTGCTCCAATGGAGCCTTGGCTGCCGGAGGGGAAGAGAGAGACAGAGAGGAAAGAGAGGGGGAGGGGTGGAGGAGCAAATGGGCACCTCTCCTGTGTGCCCTGGCTGGGAATCGAACCCGTGACTCCTGCACACCAGGCTGACGCTCTACCGCTGAGCCAACCAGCCAGGGCCGCAGCAAGCTCTTATCACTTAGTTTCTTCCAACTTTTGCATTGACTCTAGGGTGCTGTACATTTTTTAAGAACATTTTTGTCATCTCCCTCCCTCAAAGGGTCATAGGCAGGATTAATGAGATAACATTTTAAAAGTTATTGAGCTCTTTGGCAGAAAAAAGATAAATATAGATCAGTGTTTTTGTTATGATAAACTATGTAATACTGAACATGCAAATGGTTGTTCAGTTTAACCCATTTTAGAGAAACTATGACTCATTAGAGCTTGATTCCTTTTTGATAAAATTATATATTGGTGTGAATACATCAAAAAGAATAGGCTGCATTTGTCTCCCTTATATCCCAAAACAAAATTTAGCCATCCACTAAAATAATTTTAAATCAAGTTATGTAGTATAACATGTGGCAGAGATATTGAGGCAGACTCTGTCTATATATATATATAAAAGGATTAAATCAGGAAGATGAAATCTGGCACTTATAAGCCTATTAGCACAGTAATAAACATATGTCATAGAACAATGGATGATTTTTATTTCTACTTCATAAATAGAAAAAAGTCCTATTATACTCTTAGGTAAGATTTTTGTTAGATTCACAGTAAATAAGATTGAACATGTTCTTAGCAGATTTTGTGCAACTAAAACTGAACAAGGGCAGGGATATGACATACTTAGAAACTGGGAATGATATTTTATCTTACATATTTATCTCAACCAAGATTTAAAATTGCACTAGTATAATCTATTAATAAAAGTGCAAAAAAGGTAGTCATATTGAAATATGAAGGCAATTGCATTTTTTTTGCTATTCCTCTGGAAAAAAACTGTCCACATTGAAAGTGCTTAATATTAATAAAATTATAATAATTTAGAAAAAATTATGGAGAGAAACGGCACTGTGAGGAACGTGACTGACAAATCTCCCCAAAATTTCAACAAGTTCATCAACCAGAGACAGAAAAATCTATCCTTGGAGCGTCCGGGAGTTCCACACACTGAAGGCGAAGGTAGGATCGAGCAAAAAATTTGACTAAATATATAATCAACCCTGAAGGAAATAAGTTGGACAAAGGAACACTCTGCCTTCCTCACTAACCTGAGCAAAGGCTGTTTTCACTTGGAACTGAGAGGGGGGGCTAAGGGTGTGGAGGAAGCTATGCTGCGGCACGTTCGTTCAAGCCGAGGAAAGAGTGTGCCTGTGGTGAATCAGCCCTCATGAGCAAACACCTGTGCGCTAGGAGCTAACACCTGCACCACGAGCAGCAGCTGCCAGTAGCGCGCGGGAGTGCGCCAAAGCAAACTTCCTACACCTGAGCTTCTCTAGGTGGGCGGGGCACCTCACCCAGTCATTCAAGCTAACAATCAAGCATCGGTGGAGGGGTGCGCGCACAGCTTGCAGTCCTTTCTGGAGCAGATCAGCGGATCCAATTGCTGAAATTAGCTTAACCCACAGTCTGCTCACCTCCCAACTGACCTGCGAGGCTCTAATTGACAAGATTTCTCTCAGTTCAGCAATCTAAGACAAGAGGCGTGATATTTTTTAGTGCCTCTTGCTAAAGGGGTGGGAGCAACTTCTGATTGGCAGAGCTTTCATACTCAGGGATATACACTAAAAAGAGGGACTTGGCTGATGTTAAGACCTCCTGTACTGCAGGCAGCGACTAGGGCATCTTCTTCCCAGCCAAAACAGGTTACAAAGTGTGGAAAGCCTGGGGAGAGTGGTCCCACAGAGTGCTAGGCATGCTGAACAGGCCTAGAGGCTCATAGAAAGTCACCTTGAGAGCAATTGACTCCCAGCCCCACCTAATTACGCTGATGGCCCTGACTGCCAGAGCCTTACCCAGAGCCCTGCATTGAGTGGGGAGTGGGGATAGAGTGGGGATTTGCCAGCTCTTTGAGCCTCTTACTCCCCAGGCAGAGGCAACGGCAGCTTCACAGCTGAGTCATCAGGCTGCTAATTCAGGAAGGAGAGACTAGGAGAGAGGCTCTGGGAAAACGGACTCTCCCATTGTCAGAGCCTGCAAATGCTAAGAAGCCTTGACTACCAACAAGACTGAAGCCTAATATATGACATTGCTGTAGAGTCTCATCAACTGCAAATCTCTACCTAAATGTGCCACAGGGGCAGAGCCTGGGGTACAGAGTCACCAACCAGGAAGAGGGAAAGAAAAGAAAAAGGAAGAAGTTAACCTCTCAAAATCAAGAAAAATCCACAGACTTTATAACTTGTTCCACTATTTTTTTGTTTCTTTCATCTTATTGCCTTTATTATTATTATTTCCATTTTCTCCACCTTGGTCCTTTTATTCTCTGCCCATCTTATTCCTTCCTCCTCTTGAACTATATTACCCATAGTGTTACACTTTATTTCTTTTCCTCTTCCTTACTCTCCATGAGAGTTACACTCCAAAACCCTTAACTCCCTCTCTCTCTCTCTTTTTGTTTTTTTCTTTTTTCTTCTTTTACTTTTCCCTTTTTTCTTATTTCTCTCTCTCTCTATTAGTTTCTTCTTTTCTCCTTTTACTTTTCCTCTCATTCAATCCTCAATCATGAACAAATTATTTAATTTAGGACTCAAGTTTTTTTGTGGCATTTTGGGTGCTTTTTACTTTGCTTTTTAACTCATTAGCATTCCTCCCAACCCAGGATCTCCATTCTATTTAATTTTTGCTCCACTTAATACAATAGTTTTTTCCCCTTTTTCCTGTTTCCCTCTTATCCTTCTCATTATATCTCTTAGTTGACCATCACTTACAAGCAGATCATTTTACAATTGACCCTAAATTTTCATTTTTTGAATTTTCTGGGTCCCTACTTCCTTTTTTGCCCCTTGAACACTTCCCACCAACTCAGGCCCTCCATTATAGGCATTTTTTGTTCCATTCAGCATAATACCATTCTCAGTTCATCATGATATTTTCCTAAGGAGGAGGGGAGAGGAGGGGAAGAGAAGAAAGAAAAGAGAGAGAAATAATAAATTATTATTGGGTTTTTTTTCCAATTTTTTTCTACTTTTTATTCTTTATTAATTTTCATTAGTGTTGTCAACAAGACCACCCTAAGATGCCATTAAGAAAAAGAAAATCAAATATCATGGATACAAAAGATACAGAAGTAGCACAGATAGATGTGGAAAAATCTATGGCAAAAAAATTTAATATATTGGAAACTTTGGAGCTAAATGACAGAGAATTTAAAATAGAAATCCTAAAAATACTCAGGGATATACAAGAAAACACAGAAAGGCAATTTAGGGAGCTCAGAAAACAACAAACACAAAGAATTTATTACCCAGGAAATTGAAGCTATAAAAACAAATCAAACAAGATGAAAAACTCAATTCATGAACTGAAAAATGAGGTAACAAACTTAGCTAATAGAACAGGCCAGATAGAAGGTAGGATTAGTGACATAGAAGACAAGTAACTTGAGGCACAACAGAGAGAAGAGAGAGACTCAAAAATTTTAAAAAAATGAGAAAGCCCTAAAGGAATTGTCTGACTCTATCAGAAAGAATAAGAACAATATAATAATAATAGGTATATCAAAGAAAAAAGAGAGAGAAAATGGAATGGAGAATATATTCAAACAAATAATAGACGAGAACTTCCCAAGCCTGTGGAAAAAACTAAAGCCTCAATTTCAAAAATCAAACAGAACACTGAGTTTTCTTAACCACAACAACCTACTCCAAGGCACATCATAATGAAAATAGCACAAACCAATGACAAAGAAAAATTTCTCAAGGCAGCCAGGGAAAAGAAGAATACAACATGTAAAGGAAGGCCTATTAGATTATCATCAAATTTCTCAGCAGAAACTCTACAAACTAGAAAAGAGTGGACGCTAATATTTAAAGCCCTGAAAGAGAGGAACTTTCAGCCAAGAATACTATACCCATCAAAGCTTTCTTCAAATACAAAGGAGAAATAAAAACATTCACAAATACAGAAAAGATGAGGAAATTTATCATCAGAAAACACTCACTCCAGGAAATACTAAAGGGAGTTTTGCAATCAGATTCAAAGAACAAAACAGAAAAAAACCACAAGTAAAAGCTCCACAAGAACACAATAAAACCAAATTTAAACTGTGACAACAAAAGCGAAAAGAAAGGGGAGAGGACAGAGATTAAGAGTAGCAAAGGACAATGAAGTGCAGAAACACTCATAAAATAGGCTACTACAATGAATATGGTAGGTACCCTTTCCATTACTTAATGGTAACCACCTTTGAAAAAACCACCACAGAAGCTCATGACTTAAAAAAGGTAGCAACAGAGGAAAGAAGTATGGAATACAAAAAAACAAAAACAAATGATAGAAAAAAAAGACAAGAATCAAACAAGATACAAAACTAACAGAAAGCAATTTATAAAATGGCAATAGGGAACTCACAAGTGTCAATAATTACACTAAATGTAAAAGGATTAAACTCACAAATAAAAAGACACAGAGTAGCAGAATGTATTAAAAAGGAGAATCCAACTGTATGCTGCCTACAAGAAACACATCTAAGCAACAAGGATAGAAACAAATTTAAAGTGAAAGGCTGGAAAACAATACTCCAAACAAATAAGATCCAAGAAAAAGCAGGTGTTGCAATAGTCATAACTAATAATGCTGACTACAAGACAAAAAAAGTACTCAGAGACAAACATGGTCATTTTATAATGATTAAGGGGACACTGAATCAAAAAGACATAACAATCCATATATATATATATATATATATATATATATATATATATATATGCACCAAAGCAAGGAGCATCAAAATATATAAGACAGCAACTTATTGACCTAAAAACAAAAACTGACAAAAATACAATTATACTTGGAGACCTCAATACAGCGCTGACGGCTATAGGTCAGTCATCCAAACAGAGAATCAATAAAGATATATTGGCCTTAAGCAAAACACTAGAGCACCTAGATATGATAGACATCTATAGGACACTTCATCCCAAAGTGACAGAGTATACATTTTTCTCTAGTGTACATGGAATATTCTCAAGAATTAACCATATGTTGGGCCACAGAAATAATATCAGCAAATTCAAAAAAATTGAAATTGTACCAAGCATATTTTCTGATCATAAAGCCTTGAAACTAGAATTCAACTGCAAAAAAGAGAGAAAAAAACCCACAAAAATGTGGAAACTAAACAACATACTTTTAAAAAATGAATGGGTCAAAGAAGAAATAAGCGCAGAGATCAAAAGATATATACAGACAAATGAAAATGACAATATGACATATCAGAATCTCTGGGGTGCAGCAAAAGCAGTAATAAGAGGGAAGTTCATATCAGTTCAACCCTATATAAACAAACAAGAGGGAGCCCAAGTGAAACACTTAACTTCACACCTTAAGGAAATACAAAAAGAAGAAAAAAGACAACCCAAAACCAGCCGAAGAAAGGAAATAACAAAAATCAGAGCAGAAATAAATGAAATAGAGAACAGAAAAACTATAGAAAAAATTAATAAAACAAGGAGCTGGTTCTTTGAACAGATCAACAAAATTGACAAACCCTTGGCAAGACTCACCAAGGAAAAAAGAGAAAGGACTCATATAAACAAAATCCAAAATGAAAGGAGAAATCACCACAGACATCATAGATATACAAAGAATTATTGTAGAATACTACGAAAAATTATATGCCACCAAATTCAACAATCTAGAAGAAATGGATAAATTCTTAGAACAATACAACCTTCCTAGACTGAGTCATGAAGAAGCAGAAAGCCTAAACAGACCAATTAGCAGGGAGGAAATAGAAAAAACTATTAAAAACCTCCCCAAAAATAAAAGTCCAGGCCCAGACGGTTATACTAGTGAATTCTATCAAACATTCAAAGAAGACTTGGTTCCTATTCTACTCAAAGTCTTCCAAAAAATTGACGAAGAAGCAATACTTCCAAACACATTTTATGAGGCCAACATAACCCTCATACCAAAACCTGGCAAGGATGGCACAAAGAAAGAAAACTACAGACCAATATCTCTAATGAATACAGATGCTAAAATACTAAACAAAATACTGGCAAATCAAATACAACAACATATTTAAAAAATAATACATCATGATCAAGTGGGATTCATCCTAGAATCTCAAGGATGGTTCAACATACATTAAACGGTTAACGTAATTCACCATATCAACAAAACAAAGAACAAAAACCACATGATCTTATCAATAGATGGAGAAAAGGCATTCGATAAAATACAACACAACTTTATGTTTAAGACACTCAACAAAATGTGTATAGAAGGAAAATATCTCCACATGATAAAGGCCATATATAATAAACCATCAGCCAACATCTTATTAAATGGCATAAAACTGAGGACTTTCCACCTTAAATCAGGAACAAGACAGGGTTTTCCACTCTCTCAACTCTTATTTAACGTGGTGCCAGAAGTTCTGGCCAGAGCAATCAGACAAGAGAAAGAAATAAAAGGCATCCATATCAGAAAAGAAGAAGTAAAGGTATCACTTTTTGCAGATGACATGATCCTATACATCGAAAACCCCAAAGACTCCACAAAAAGATTACTAGAAACAATAGAACAATACAGTAAGGTTGCAGAATAAAAAAATAACATAAAAAGGCCATAGCCTTTCTATATGCCAACAATAAAATATTAGAAAACTAACTCAAAAAAATAATCCCCTTCATGATTGCAACAACAACAACAACAACAACAACAACAAAAATACCTAGGAATAAACATAAAAAATGTAAAGGGCCTATATAACAAAAACTACAAACCATTGTTAAAGGAAATCAAAAAAGATACAATGAGATGCAAAATTTTCCTTGTTCTTGGATAGGAAGAATAAATATAATCAAAATGGCCATATTACCCAAAGCAATTTATAAATTTAATGCAATTCCCATCAAAAGTCCTATGATATTTTTTGAAGAAATAGAACAAAAAATCATCAGATTTATATGGAACTATAAAAAACCTCGAATAGCCAAAGCAATCCTATGGAAAAATAATGAAGCTGGGGGCATTATAATAACTGACTTCAAACTATATTATAGGGCCATGACAATCAAAACAGCATGGTATTGGCAGAAAAATAGACACTGAGACCAATGGAACAGAATAATAAGTCCAGAAATAAAACCACATATGTATGGTCAAATAATTTTCTATAAAGGGGCCAAAAACACACAATGGAGAAAAAAAAGCCTTTTTAACAAATGGTGCTGGGAAAACTGGAAAGCCACATGCAAAAGAATGAAACTCGACGACAGCTTGTCCCCTTGTACTAAAATTAAGTCAAAATGGATCAAAGACCTAAATATAAGACCTGAAACAATAAAGTACATAGAAGAAGACATAGGTACTAAATTCATGGACCTGGGTTTTTTTTTTCTTGTTTGTTTGTTTTTTTAATAAATTTTTATTAATGGTAATGGGATGACATTAATAAATCAGGGTACATATATTCAAGGAAAGCATGTCTAGGTTATTTTGTCATTAAATTATGTTGCATACCCCTCGCCCAAAGTCAGATTGTCCTCCGCCACCCTCTATCTAGTTCTCTGTGCCCCTCCCCCTCCCCCTAACTCTCTCCCTCCCTCCCTCCCATGTCCTCCCTGCCCCCACCCCTGGTAACCACCACACACTTGTCCATGTCTCTTAGTCTCGTTTTTATGTCCCACCAATGTATGGAATCATGTAGTTCCTGTTTTTTTCTGATTTACTTATTTCACTCCATATAATGTTATCAAGATCCCACCATTTTGCTGTAAATGATCTGATGTCATCATTTCTTATGGCTGAGTAGTATTCCATAGTGTATATGTGCCACATCTTCTTTATCCAGTCTTCTATTGAAGGGCTTTTTGGTTGTTTCCATGTCTTGGCCACTGTGAACAGTGCTGCAATGAACATGGGGCTACATGTGTCTTTACGTATCAATGTTTCTGAGGTTTTGGGGTATATACCCAGGAGAGGGATTGCTGGGTCATAAGGTAGTTCTATTTGCAGTTTTTTGAGGAACCACCATACTTTCTTCCATAATGGTTGTACTACTTTACAGTCCCACCAACAGTAAATGAGGGTTCCTTTTTCTCCACAGCCTCTCCAACATTTGCTATTACCCGTCTTGTTGATAATAGCTAATCTAACAGGGGTGAGGTGGTATCTCATTGTAGTTTTGATTTGCATTTCTCCAATAACTAATGAAGCTGAGCATCTTTTCATATATCTGTTGGCCATTTGTATCTCTTCCTGGGAGAAGTGTCTGTTCATGTCCTCTTCCCATTGTTTTATTGGATTGTTTGTTTGTTTGTTGTTGAGTTTTATGAGATCTTTGTAAATTTTGAATATTAGGCCCTTATCTGAGCTGTTGTTTGAAAATATCTTTTCCCATTTAGTCAGCTGTCTGTTTATTTTGATATCAGTTTCTCTTGCTGAGCAAAAACTTTTAATTCTGATGTAGTCCCAATCATTTATCTTTGCCTTCACTTCTCTTGCCATTGGAGTCAAGTTCATAAAATGTTCTTTAAAACCCAGGTCCATGAGTTGAGTACCTATGTCTTCTTCTATGTACTTTATTGTTTCAGGTCTTATATTTAGGTCTTTGATCCATTTTGAATTAATTTTAGTACACGGGGACAGGCTGTAGTCGAGTTTCATTCTTTTGCATGTGGCTTTCCAGTTTTCCCAACACCATTTGTTGAAGAGGCTTTCTTTTCTCCATTGTGTGTTGTTGGCCCCTTTATCAAAGATTATTTGACCATATATATGTGGTTTTATTTCTGGGCTTTCTATTCTGTTCCATTGGTCTGAGTGTCTATTTTTCTGCCAATACCATGCTGTTTTGATTATCGTGGCCCTATAATATAGTTTAAAGTCAGGTATTGTAATGCCCCCAGCTTCATTCTTTTTCCTTAGGATTGTTTGGCTATTCAGTGTTTTTTATAGTTCCATATAAATCTGATGATTTTTTGTTCCATTTCTTTAAAAAATCTCATAGGAATTTTGATGGGAATTGCATTAAATTTGTATATTGCTTTGGGTAATATGGCCATTTTGATTATAGTTAGTCTTCCTATCCAAGAACAAGGAATATTTTTCCATCTCATTGTATCTTTTTTGACTTCCCTTAACAATGCTTTGTAATTTTCATTATAAAGGTCCTTTACATTCTTTGTTATGTTTATTCCTAGGTATTTTATTTTTTTTGTTGCAATCGTGAAGGGGATTATTTTTTTGAGTTCATTTTCTAATATTTCATTGTTGGCATATAGAAAGGCTATGGACTTTTGTATGTTAATTTTGTATCCTGCGACCTTACTGTATTGGTTTATTGTTTCTAATAATCTTTTGGTGGAGTCCTTCGGGTTTTCCATGTATAGGATCATATCATCAGCAAAAAGTGATACCTTTACTTGTTCTTTTCCAATATGGATGCCTTTTATTTCTTTGTCTTGTCTGATTGCTCTGGCCAGAACTTCTAGCACCACGTTAAATAAGAGTGGAGAGAGTGGACAACCCTGTCTTGTTCCTGATTTAAGGTAGAAAGTCCTCAGTTTTATGCCATTTCATATGATGTTGGCTGATGGTTTATCATATATGGCCTTTATCATGTGGAGATATTTTCCTTCTATACCCATTTTGTTGAGAGTCTTAAACATAAAATTGTGTTTTATTTTATCAAAAGCCTTTTCTGCATCTATTGATAAGATCATGTGGTTTTTGTTTTTTGTTTTGTTGATATGGTGTATTACGTTAACCGTTTAATGTATGTTGAACCATCCTTGAGATTCTGGGATGAATCCCACTTGATCATGATGTATTATTTTTTTAATATGTTGTTGTATTCGGTTTGCCAGTATTTTGTTTAGTATTTTAGCATCTGTATTCATTAGAGATATTGGTCTGTAGTTTTCTTTCTTTGTGCCATCCTTGCCAGGTTTTGGTATGAGGGTTATGTTGGCCTCATAAAATGTGTTTGGAAGTATTGCTTCTTCGTCAATTTTTTGGAAGACTTTGAGTAGAATAAGAACCAAGTCTTCTTTGAATGTTTGAGAGAATTCTCTAGTATAACCGTCTGGGCCTGGACTTTTATTTTTGGGGAGGTTTTTAATAGTTTTTTCTATTTCCTCCCTGCTGATTGGTCTGTTTAGGCTTTCTGCTTCTTCATGACTCAGTCTAGGAAGGTTGTATTGTTCTAGGAATTTATCCATTTCTTCTAGATTGTTGTATTTGGTGGCATATAATTTTTCATAGTATTCTACAATAATTCTTTGTATATCTATGATGTCTGTGGTGATCTCTCCTCTTTCATTTTGGATTTTATTTATTTGAGTCCTGTGCCTTTTTTCCTTGGTGAGTCTTGCCAAGGGTTTGTCAATTTTGTTGATCTGTTCAAAGAACCAGCTCCTTGTTTTATTGATTTTTTCTATAGTTTTTCTGTTCTCTATTTCATTTATTTCTGCTCTGATTTTTATTATCTCCTTTCTTCGGCTGGTTTTGGGTTGTCTTTGTTCTTCTCTTTCTAGTTCCTTAAGGTGTGAAGTTAAGTGGTTTACTTCGGCTCTCTCTTGTTTGTTCATATAGGCCTGAAGTGATATAAACTTTCCTCTTATTACTACTTTTGCTGCATCCCAGAGATTCTGATATGTCGTATTTTTTATTTTCCTTTTTCTGTATATATCTTTTGATCTCTGCGCTTATTTCTTCTTTGACCCAGTCATTTTTCAAAAGTATGTTGTTTAGTTTCCGCATTTTTGTGGGGTTTTCCCCCTCTTTTTTGCAGTTGAATTCTAGTTTCAAGGCTTTATGATCAGAAAATATGCTTGGTACAATTTCAATTTTTCTAAATTTGCTGATATTGTGTTTGTGGCCCAACATATGGTCAATTCTTGAGAATGGTCCATGTACATTAGAGAAAAATGTGTACTCTGTCGCTTTGGGATGAAGTGTCCTGTAGATGTCTATCATATCCAGGTGTTCTAGTATTTCGTTTAAGGCCACTATATCTTTATTGATTCTCTGTTTGGATGACTGATCTAGAGCCGTCAGCGGTGTATTGAGGTCTCCAAGTATGATTGTATTTTTGTTAGTTTTTGTTTTAAGGTCCATAAGTAGCTGTCTTATATATTTTGGTGCTCCTTGATTTGGTGCATATATATTAAGGATTGTTATGTCTTCTTGATTCAGCTTCACCTTAATCATTATGAAATGACCATTTTTGTCTCTGAGTACTTTTTCTGTCTTGTACTCAGCATTATTAGATATGAGTATTGCTACCCCTGCTTTTTTTGGGGTGTTGTTTGCTTGGAGTATTGTTTTCCAGCCTTTCACTTTGAATTTGTTTTTATCCTTGTTGCTTAGATGTGTTTCTTGCATATAGTTGGATTTTCTTTTTTAATCCATTCTGCTACTCTGTGTCTTTTTATTGGTAAGTTTAATCCATTTACATTTAGTGTAATTATTGACACTTGTGGGTTCCCTACTGCCATTTTATAAATTCCTTTCTGTTAGTTTTGTATCTTGTTTGATTCTTCTCTTTTGTTTTTCTATCATATATTTTGTTTGTTTGTGTTCCATACTTCTTTCCTCTGTTGCTACCTTTTTTAAGTCAAGTGTTTTTGTGGTGGTTTTTTCAAGGGTGGTTACCATTAAGTAATGAAAAGTGTATCTACCATATTCATTGTAGTACCCAATCTTATGAATATTTCTGCACTTCATCGTCCTTTGCTACTGTTAATCTCCATCCTCTCCCCCCTTTTTTTCCTTTGTTGTCACAGTTTAAGTTTGGTTTTATTGTGTTCTTGGAGCTGTTACTTGTGGTGTTGTTTTCTTTTGTTCTTTGAATCTGGTTGGAAAACCCCCTTTAGTATTTCCTGGAGTGGGGGCTTTCTGTTGATAAATTCTCTCATCTTTTCTGTATTTGTGAATGTTTTTATATCTCCTTCGTACTTGAAAGATAGCTTTGATAGGTATAGTATTCTTGGCTGAAAGTTCCTCTCTTTCAGGGCTTTATATATTGGGGTCCACTCTCTTCTAGCTTGTAGAGTTTCTGCTGAGAAACCTGATGATAATCTAATAGGCCTTCCTTTATATATTGTACTCTTCTTTTCCCTGGCTGCCTTGAGAATTTTTTCTTTGTCATTGGTTTGTGTCATCTTTATTATGATGTGCCTTGGAGTGGGTTTGTTGGGGTTAAGAAAACTCGGTGTTCTCTTTGCTTCTTGAATTTGAGGCTTTAGTTCTTTCCACAGGCTTGGGAAGTTCTCGTCTATTATTTGTTTGAGTATATTCTCCATTCCATTTTCTTTCTCTTCTCCCTCTGATATACCTATTATTCTTATGTTATTCTTTCTGATGGAGTCAGACAATTCCTGTAGGGCTTTCTTGTTTTTTATTATTTTTGAGTCTCTTTCTTCTTCTCTCTGTTGTGCCTCAAGTTGTTTGTCTTTTATTTCACTAGTCCTATTTCAGTCTGGGCTGTTCTGTTAGCTAAGCTTGTTACCTCGTTTTTCAGCTTGTGAATTGAGTTTTTCATTTCTGTTTGATTTGTTTTTATAGTTTCAATTTCCTTGGTAATATATTCTTTGTGTTCATTGAGTTGTTTTCTGATCTCCCTAAATTGCCTTTCTGTGTTTTCTTGTATATCTCTGAGTATTTTTAAGATTTCTATTTTAAATTCTCTGTCATTTAGCTCCAAGGCTTCCAATATGTTAAGTCTTTTCTCCATAGATTTTTCACATCTATTTGTGTTACCTCTCTTTCTTTTGTATCCATAATATTCGATTTCCTCTTTCTTATTGGCATCTGAGGGTGGTCTTGTTGATAGCACTAATTAGAATTAATAAAGAGTAAAAAGTAAAAAAAAAATGTAAAACACCCCACAAAAAAAAAGTAATAATTTATTATTTCCCCCTTTTTTCTTTCTTCTCTTTCCCTCCTCTCCCCTCCTCAGGGAAATATCGTGATGACCTGTGAATTATATTATGCTAAATGGAACAAAAACTGCCTATAACGGAGGGCCTGATTTGGGGTAAAGAGTTCAAGGGGCAAAAAAAGGGAGTAGGGACCTACTAAATGCAAAAAAAAAAAAAAAAAAAGGAAGAAAATCTTAGACAAGCATAAGATGATTTGCTTGTAAGTGATGGTGGACTAAGATATAATGAGAGGGATAAGAGGGAACCAGAAAAAAGGAGAAAATAAAAGAATAATAAAGAAGAAAAAAATGAAAATAATAAGTAAAAATCTGTTGTATTAAGTGGAGCGAACACTAAATACAATGGAGACCTTGGGTTGGGAGGAATGCTAGTGAGTTAAAAAGCAACGTAAAAAGTACCCAAAATGCCACAACAATAAACAAACAAACAAAAAAAACAAAAACAAAAGTGAAAAAGAAAAATAAAACAAAAAAAAAAACCTTGAGTTCAAATTAACTAATTTGTTCGTGATTGAGGATTAAATGGGAGGAAAAGTAAAACGAGAAAAGAAAAAATGAATAGAAAGGAAAAAATAAGAAAAAGAGAAAAATGAAGGAAGAAAAAAAAAGGAAGAGAAAAAAACAAAATAAAGCAAAACAAACAAACAAAAAAACAAAAGAGGAGAGAATGAGAGTTAACTGTTTTGGAGTATAATGTTAAAGGAGGGTGAGGATGAAGAAGAGAAATAAAATGTAACACTCATGGGTAGTGTAGTTCAAGAAAAGGGAAGCATAAGATGGGCAGAGAATAGAAGGACCGAGGTGGAGGAAATAGAAATAATAATAATAAAGGCAATAAGATAGAAGAAACAAACAACAACAACAAAAAAATTAGTGGAACAAGTTGTAAAGTCTGTGGATTTTTCTTGATTTTGGGAGGTTAAATTCTTCCTTTTTCTTTTCTCTCCCTCTTCCTGGTTGGTGACTCTGTACCCCAGGCTCTGCCCCTGTGTCACACTTAGATAGGGATTTGCAGTTGATGGGATTCTATGGCAATGTCATATAATTGGCTTTAGTCTTGCTGGTAGTCAAGGCCTGTTGGCGTTTGCAGGGTCCAACGATGAGAGAGTTTGCTTTCCTGGAGTCTCTCTCCTAGTCCCTCCTTCCTGAATTAGCAGCCTGGTGATCCAGCTATAAGGCTGCAACTGCTTCTGCCTGGGGAGTAAGAGGCTCAAGGAGCTAGGAAATCCCCACTCTTTCCCCACTCAGCGCAAGGCTTTGGGAAAGGCTCTGGCAGTCAGAGCCTCCAGTGTAATCAGGCAGGGGTGGGAGTCAATTGTTGTCAAGGTAACTGTTCAGCGCCTAGCATTCAGTTGGACCACTCAACCCAGGCTTTCCACACTTTGTAGCCTGTTTTTGCTGGGAAGAAGAGGCACTAGTCTCTGCTTGCAACTAGTGTAGTATAGATCTTATTATCTGCCAAGTCCCTCTTGTTAACATTTATCCCTGAATATGGAGGCTCTATCAATCAGAAGTTGCCCCCGCCCCTTTAGCGAGAGGCACTAAAAAATATCATGCCTCTTGTCTTGGGTCGCTGAACTGAGAGAGATCTTATCAATTAGAACCCGTGGGTGCGCAGATTTCATGGGTTAAGCTAATTTCAGTGATCGGGTCCGCAGCTGTACTCCCGAAGGTATTTCTGACTGCCTGCGCCCCTCCCCCAATGCTTGATTGTTAGCTTGAATGGCTGGGTGAGGTGCCCCGCCCACAGAGAGAATCTCCCAAGTAGGGAAGACTGCCCTGGCGCCTCTCCCGCTCGCCCCGCCACTGGCGGCTCGGGCGCACTGGGCACAGGATAATGGGGCACCCTGGGTGTATGGGCCAGTAGGGCGCTCTGGGCTCGTGGAATGCCCAGGGCACTCGCGCGAATGGGGTGCTCCGGGCACCGGTGGCTGGGGACTCTCACTCGCAGTGCGCGGGCCGCTGGGAACGTTAGCGGTGCTAGCTCTGCGACTGAACCGGGCGCGCGCCGGCGGCTGCTCGCCGCTCCCGAGTGTGGGCTGACTCTCCACAGGCGCACTTCCTCCGCGGCTTGAATGAACGTCCCTGCCATAGTTAGCTTCCTCCACACCCTCGTCTCTCAGATTCAAGTGATAACAGTCCTTTTGCTATCAGTTTGTGTGGAACTCCGGAATGCTCCGAGGATAAATTTTTCTGTTTCTAGTTGATAAATTTGTTGTGATTTTGGGGAGATCTGTCGGATGCGCTGCTCACGGCGCCATTTCCGTAACGTCACTCCGGACCTGGGTTTTAATGAGCATTTTATGAATTTGACTCCAAAGGCAAGAGAAGTGAAGGCAAAGATAAATTAATGGGACTACATCAGACTAAAATGTTTTTGCTCAGCAAGAGAAACTGACAACAAAATAGACAGCCAGCCAAATGGGAAATGATATTTTCAAACAACAGCTCAGAGAAGGGCCTAATATCCAAAATATACAAAAAACTCATAAAACTCAACAACAAACAAACAAACAATGCAATAAAAAAAATGGGAAGAGGACAGAACAAACACTTCTCCCAGGAAGAAATACAAATGGCAAACTGATATATGAAAAGATGCTCATCTTCATTAGTTATTAGAGAAATGCAAATAAAAACTACAATGAGATACTACTTCACATCTGTTAGATTAGCTATTATCAACAAGACAGGTAGTAGCAAATGTTGGAGAGTCTGTGGAGAAAAAGGAACCCTCATTCACTGTTGGTGGGACTGTAAAATAGTACTACCATTATGGAAGAAAGTATGGTGGTTCCTCAAAAAACTGAAAATAGAACTACCTTATGACCCAGCAACCCCTCTACTGGGTATATACCCCCAAAACTCAGAAACATTGATACGTAAAGACACATGTAGCCCCATGTTTATTGCAGCACTGTTCACAGTGGCCAAGACATGGAAACAACCCAAAAGCCCTTCAATAGAAGACTGGATAAAGAACATGTGGCACATATACACTATGGAATACTACTCAGCTATAAGAAATAATGACATCAGATCATTTACAACAAAATGTTGGGATCTTGATAACATTATACGGAGTGAAATAAGTAAATCAGAAAAAACCAAGAACTACATGATTCCATACATTGGTGGGACATAAAAACGAGACTAAGAGACATGGACAAGTGTGTGATGGTTACCGGGGGTGGGGGGAAGGGGGGCGCAGGAGGGAAGGAGAGAGAGGGGAAGGCAGAGGGGGAGGGGCACAAAGAAAACTAGATAGAGGGTGACAGAGGACAATCTGACTTTGGGCGAGGGGTATGCAACATAATTGAATGACAAGATAACCTAGACATATTTTCTTTGAATATATGTACCCTGATTTATTGATGTTACCCCATTAACATTAATAAAAATTTATTTATAAAAAAAAGAAAAATAAAAAATTATGGAGCACTTTTTTTTCAATATTTAACATAGAATATACAATAGCAAGAGTTAAATATAGGGTAAACATTGGGGTTTGATTATGATGTGTCAATGTAGATTTTACCTTGGCTTATTTTTATTTACTTATTTATTTTTTATTTAATTTTTAAATTATATTTAGAAAATTAACTTTAACATGGTGACATTGATCAATAAAACTACATAGATTTCTGGTAAACATTTCTATAGCATTTGAACTGTTAATTATGTTGTACACTCATCACTCAAAGTCAAATCATTTTTCATTCTCTTTACACCCTTCCCCCATCCCTTTCCCTAACCTCTCCCTCACTTCTCTTTCACCTTGATAACCACTTCACTTTTATCTATGTCCATGAGTCTCAGTTTTATACACCACTTATCTATGAAGTCATATAATTCTTAGCTTTTTCTAATTTATTTTACTCAGTGTAATGTTCTCAAGGTCCATCCATGTTGTTGTAATGTCACTATGTTATCATTTCTTATGCCTGAATAGTATTCCATTGTATATATGTACTACATCTTCTTTATCCAATCCTCTATATACTTTGGTTGTTTTCATGTCTTGGCCACTATAAATAATGCTGTGATGAACATGGGGGTATATGTGTTTTTAAGTACCAATGTTTTTTTAAATTTTGTGAGATACTCAGTAGAGGGGTTGCTAGGTCATATGGCAATTTTATTCTTAATTTTTTGAGAAACCACCATCTTTTTTTCCATAATGGTTGTACTAATTTGCATTCCCACCAGCAGTCAAAGATAGACATTTCATAATGATAAAGAGGACATACAGTGCTCCTCTCACTGACCATCAATGAAAGAGATGCCCCTTCTAGAAGTGTGGCGGGGGGCTGGATAAATGGCCTCAGGGGGCCACATGCGGCCTGCGGGCTGTAGTTTGGGGACGCCTGGTAAAAGAAAGAAAAATGTGCCATCTGGTGAGTGATATTGGTACTAGAAAAGACCATGGATCTGTGAAAGCAGGGATATATGGAAAAACTCTGGAAACTCTTATCAAGTTTGTTGTAAACTTAAAACTCTAAAAATAAAATCTTCTTTTTAATTACATAAAAGACTAAAAAAACATATAAAAACAGAACAATGTAAGTTAATGTAATTCTGACATATAATTCAAAATAAACATTCTTAACATGTTAAAATATATATATATATTTAATTTGGGCAAGAAACTAAAAATTACAATACAGAAACAGGTTGAAATTCAGAAGTAAACGCTTCTGAATGGGGAGTGGTGGTGTGATGAACTCCTTGGACCTTCTACTCAGTGAGATCATAATTAGTGAAAATTTAAAAAAGAAAGTACCAGTCATTTAAAGTTTCTGATGTTATCTTTAGGATACATAGCAAATGAGAAAATACTTATATAATAAAATCTACTAAATCTCAGTAGTAGCAGGAAGATAACATGGCACTTTAGTCACAACTTATGCTCTCCCCTTACTCCAGCTCAGTGTATCAGAAACTCTAATCTGGGAGACTGTAAGAACACAGGGCTCTCTATCATCCAACTCTCAGTGTAGTCCTGCAGTATCTCCTCAGAAGGGGAAGTTTGAGAACATTTCTCACCCCACTCAGCTCCACATTACAGAAGATTTTTTGTAGCCAAGAGTGGTTAGGAGCCTGACCTGTGGTGGCACAGTGGATAAAGCGTCGACCTGGAAATGCTGAGGTCGCCAGTTCGAAACCCTGGGCTTGCCTGGTCAAGGCACATATGGGAGTTGATGCTTCCAGCTCCTCCCTCCCTTCTCTCTCTCTGTCTCTCTCCTCTCTCTCTGTTTCTCCTTCTCCTCTCTAAAATGAATAAATTAAAAAAAAAAGAGTGGCTAAGAGCTGTGAAATCTCTTCCTTCACTTAGCTCCATTTATAGACTAGCATCTCTATCTCTGGCAATGTGGGTGTCAAATATGGATTCCTAATTTCTCTCCCTCCAGCTTGATCTTGGAGTGAATGTTCCATACTTGGAAAACAAAACAAAACAAAGAACAACAAAGGGCACTGTTCTTTCGACACCTGGCTCATAAATCAGGCATGCTTATCTGAAAGAAGTATGCCATGGTGCATGTCGACAGCTCTGGAAAAATGGCACAAAATTTTCTCCAGTGGTGAGAGGTAGACCATAGAAAACAGAGCCCTATTGCTCTCTCAAAAGAATGGATTTTATTTGAAAAGAGAGTGACAATAAGTTCAAACTTAAGGGTACTCTTGAAAACAATGGAGGTCTTGGTGTCAAGCAATTAAGAGATATATAGTAACTTTATGAGAGCAACATGCAAAACTATAGATCATCTGGTTATTTAAAGGACAACTCAAGGGAAAATAATGCTAAATAGAACTGTCATGAAATGAGAACAATCCTCAAAGACTTTGTGCAAAGACAACATTTGAAAAGAGGTCTGAATTTAATTGGAAAAGACAGAAGCAATAAATATCCTAGAATATTGTTGAAAACTGTAGAGCAATCAGCTTACAGTAGTAAGGACTAGTAGCTTTGTGTAATACCAACAAAAGCATACAGCTTTATGAAGAGATCACAGAAAGAGGCAGCCAAAGAGGGCCTTGGTAAATGCACTATCCTCATAGGGAGACTGTGCACATGCCCAAGGCTGTGCCTTTCCAGATTTTAGGGGAAATAGACATTACTACTACTGTCTATCAATTAATAAATAAAAACAAACAACAACAGGACATGGATGATGGGAGATAGAAATGATTAGTATTTCGTATTGCTACAATATAACATCTAAAGTGTCCATCATGAAAATAAGTACAAGACATTCAAGAAAATAGTAAAGTGTGATCTTTATAGAGGAAAAAAAAAGCAGGCAATAGGATTGTCATTGATAGTCAGAAGTAGACCGAGACAAAACAGTTATAAGCGTGTCCACAGAACTAAAGAAACTATATCCAAAAAGTAAAAAGATATGATGATAATATCTTATAAAAATTGATAAAAAAATAAATAGTCATAGAAAATCATAGAAACAAGGAATGAAAATTATGGTGTTGAAAACTTGAATAACCATGGTAAAAAACTCATTAGAGATGCTGAGCCACAGACTTGAACTGCCAAAGAAAGAACTAGATAAACTTGTGTATATATTAATAGAGATTAAACATTCTTAAGGTTAAAAATAAAGAATGAAAAAAATAAAACCAAACATCAAATAAATATGAGTCATAACTAACCATGCAAATGTACATAATAGAAGTACCAGAAGGAGAGAGGATAAATTAAGAAAAATATATATTGAAGAAATAATGGCTGAAACTTTTCAATATAATGAAATATTAATCTACATATCCAAGAAGATAAAAAAAAAACAAGTAGGATAAACACTGTGATTAATACACAGATACATCATGGGAAAAATGTTAAAATACAAAGGCAAAAAAAATCTCAACTATGACACTAAAATCATAAATAATATTGAAAGAAGAAAAGAAAAGAAATTCCAACATGGCAACAGAGTAGGTGGATGATCCAACTACTACCTCCCAGGAACAACTTGGATTACAACTTAATTTAAGAACATTTGTCTTGAAAAACCAACTTTGGACTAAACAAAGAAGAGTCTATAACCCAGTATTACAGAAGAAGGCACAAAAAGACTGGTAGGAAGGGTGAAGATGCAGAAAGGGCTGCCTTGCTCCCATGAGTGAGCAATGGCAGAGGGTTCAGATGAACTCTCACTGTGAGGAGGGTCATCCTGAGAGGTGTGGGTGCTCAGTCCCAGGCAGGGAGCCCCAGCCTAGAGCCCCAGAACCTAGAAGAGGCACCCAGACAGCATTTGAAAGTGAAAAGAGCAAGGTTTCTGTCTGCAAGAAAGATAATGAGCTTTCTGAGATGCAGGCTCCATCTTAAAAGACCAGTGCAAAAAATCTCATTCACGCCACTTACCTGGGGCTCCTGTGGAGGGAGAGCTGAGAAGACTAGAGTTGCATTTTGCATGAGGAGGGTGTAAATTGGAGGCCCAGGGAGAGACATTGTGGGGGATGGCCACCAGAACCCTTGTGCTGAGTCATTCTTCAATACTGCAGTTGCCATCTTTCCTGGGTGGAGCAATCCCCTCTGAGCAGTATCAGCCTGGGGAAAGGCAACTGCTCCACCTTCAGGAGTCTCTCCTGCCCTAGTCATGGAGATGGAGTAGTTCTGAAAAGCCAAGAAGCAGGGTACATCAGTGACTTAGTTTTCTGGTGTTGAGGCTGGAGTTTTCCCCCACATGCTCCTGAGTCTAAGACTGGTAATTCCACCTCATAGGATACTCAGTAGAAACTGTCTGGAGGGTGGGAAGATCACACCTCTGGTTCTCAAAGACCACACCCTACTGAGGTCTGTGAAAACAGCCTAAACAGACTGAAACTAGAGGCTGAGGTCTGGAGCTACACCCACAACCCTTCCTAATGCTTGAATTGTCACAGGCTCTAAACTCTACCAGAGGCTTTTTCAGTGGTCGAGCCCAACAAGCAGCCAGGAGACAAAGGCTGCAATAGGCAGGACTCAGGTAACTTAGGTCTTTTAAGCACACCTTCACCCAGGCCCACTGTAAGTAAAAAATGTCTAGGTGTGCAAGATGGTATTTCTATGAGCACCTGGGCCCAGCAGAGGAACCACAAACTCTGGATTGTTGTAGCTCCAAGAAAGTTGCTAAAGGCCAGTCACAGGCAGTGTCTCCCACTAGTCTGCACCAAATTTCTGCCAGGGAGACCCAGAACTGGCACATCCAGGGTCCAGCTACAAAGAACATTGGCTCAGGACCTAACAACCCTTGCTACAGTGGTATCCTAAAGAAAGGCTCCTCACAGCTGGCCCAGCTGAGATGAATTTCACACTCTGTAAGCAGCACCAGCACAGCAGCTTCTATGCATTGGATAGGGTGGAGATTCACAGTCAGCTGACCTGGGCACTGTATAACCTGTCCTGCTAGGCTAGATTTCAAAAGGGGAAGAGACGCAGTGGATAAAGCGTCGACCTGGAAATGCTGAGGTCCCTGGTTCAAAACCCTGGGCTTGCCTGGTCAAGGCACATATGGGAGTTGATGCTTCCAGCTCCTCCCCCCTTCTCTCTCTCTGTCTCTCTCTCTGTCTCTCTCTCTCTGTCTGTCTCTCCCTCTCCTCTCTAAAATGAATAAATAAAAATAAATAAATAAAAAATTTTTAAAAAAAAAAAGGGGAAGAGAGAGAGGCTTGGAATATGGACATTTAAAGTGTGGGTCCCTGTGATTTTATGGTTGGATCTGGTTGAGGGGCTTAGCCACCTTTGGGGGGGGCACAGTCAGCCCCAAGAGAGGACTCTCTCAGTCTTCCTCCCTGAGACCAGGGTCTCAAAAGCTGAAAGAACTTCTACAGAGGGCACTGTCAGCCACACTCAGTCTGAACCTGTTGCTCACTTTGTTGGAGAGAAGTAAAATTTGATTACCCAGGAGTGGCTGAGGGATTAAGCTCTGGAGTAGGAGCCACATTCCCCACAATAAGCTGCTGACATAGAGGGTCTCATTAACTTTGCATTCACAGCCTCAGCTACCCTAACCCACCAAGCATGCAACCTATAGAGGGGTTGGCTGGGTGAGGCCAGTCTGAGCCCACTCTACAGTCTTACTACAAAAGACTCTGTGGGAAGACCAGGCAGCTGCAAGAGGAGGAGGAGCAGCTGAAAACTGGAGACAAATCTTACAGATCTTGGGGCCTTTATGGAGTTGCCGTCATCTCTAAGCAAGAAAAAGTTCATCCGTATACAAACATAGCCTCTCCCATACCACTCAGGCACAGAAAATGAAGACAACAACAGTGAAAAGTGTAGTAGTTGCAGAATATTAACCCATACCAGGTTATAAACAACAGCTGATGCTAACCCAAGAAGATCTAGAGCCAACAAAACTGATAGTGGGTGGCAGACAGCACCAATCCTAGACTCAGCTAACTACCCAAGCAGTACATTCAAAGGTGTAGTCTAGTAGTCACCAAATACTGTGGAGAATAAATATGCCCAACAGGACAGACCTTGCACAGTGTACACATGATCAAGGTTCACCCTTAGAGCCAGCCAGCCTGACAGGATAGCCATACCCACAAAAGGACCAACTACATGTAATACTCACATACAATAAAAGGAAAAATAGTACCTTCAAGAAGCGTTCCTAGAACAAGAAACACAGGTGGCCTGGGAGGTCAGTATCACGGAGCCCATCTTCTTCATAAAGACACCACAAAAATGGCAAAGTCTAACAGTGCTATCTAATGTACACAAAAAATGAGAAGACAGAGAAATGTAACATAAATGAATCAACAAGAGAAATATTCAGAAAAAGAATTGAATGCGATGGAAGTAACCAAAATACAAGATACAGAGTTTAAAACTATGATTTTTCAGATGCTCAAAGATCTTAGAGCAACAATGAATGGACATAATGAACACTTAAATAAAGAGATAGTAAGCATCATAAAGGACATTAAAATCATAAAAAAGAACTAGTCAGAAATAACAAATACAATATCAGAAACAAAGACTGCACTAGAAGGAATCAATAGAAGGCTGAATGAAGCAGAGGATCAAATCAGTGATTCAGGGGACAAGATAAACAAAAGCATGAAAATAGAGCAGAATAAAAAAAGAGGCTCAAAACAACTGAGGAAACTCTAAGAGAGCTCTGGGAAAACATAAAGAGAAACAACATCCGCATCATATGGGTTCCTGAAGAAGAGAATGAGGAAGATATAGAGAACCTGTTTGAAGAAATCATAGCTGAAAACAGCCCTAAATTGATAAAGGAAAAAGTCACACAAGTACAAGAAGCACAGAGAGTCCCACTGAAGGGAACCCAAGGAGGCCTACACCAGGACACATCATAATTAAAGTGCCAAAGTTAAGAGACAAAGAAAGAATACTAAAAGCTGCAAGAGAAAAGAAGTAAATTACCTACAGAGGAGCCCCCATAAGGATGACATCTGATTTCTCAACAGAAATACTTGAGGCCACAAGGGATTGGCAATAAATATTCCAAGTGATGAAAAACAAAAACCTACAACCAAGACTTTTTTTATCCAGTAAGGCTATCATTTGAACTAGAAGGAGAAATAAAAAGCTTCCCAGACAAAACAAAACAAAACAAAACAAAAAACACAAAAATTCTCAAGGGATTCATTACAACCAAACCAGTACTGCAAGAAATGATAAGAAGCCTGTCATAAAAAGAACAAAGAAAAAGAAAATCTAGAAAAAGAGGATTCTAGATTTAAAGACTAAAATGACAATAAATAAGTACATGTCAATAATAACCTTAAATGTAAATGGATTAAATGCTGCAATCAAAAGACATAGGGTAGCTGCAGGGATAAGAAAACAGGACATGTACATATGTTGTCTACAAGAGACCCACCTCAAAACAAAAGATACACAAAGACTAAAAGTGCAGGGATGAAAAAAAGTTTTTCAAGCAAATGTAAATAAAATAAAAGCTGAGATAGCAATACTTATATCTGACAAAATAGACTTTAAAACAAAGACTATACTAAGGTATAAACTAAAGACTATCACTACATAATAATAAAGGGAGTAGTTCAACAGGAGGATATAACTATTGTAAATATTTATGAATATAATATAGGAGCACCTAAGTATATAAAGCAGCTTTTGATGGACATGAAGTGCAAGATCAACAGCAATATGATAGTAGTAAGGGATTTTAATACCCCACTAACATCAATGAGTATATCCTCCAGATAGAAAATTTATAAAGAAACAGCAGCCTTAAACAACACACTAGATCAACTGGATTTAATTGATATCTTCAGAACTTTTCTCCCCAAAAAAGCAAAACATACATTCTTTTTAAGTGCTAATTGTACATTCTCTAAGATAGATCACATGTTAGGACACAAATGAAGTCTTAATAAATTTAAGAAGATTGAGATCATTTCAAGCATCTTCTCTGATCACAATGACATGAAACTAGAAATCAACTACAATAAAAAAACCTGAAAAACATTCAAACACTTGGCAGCTAAATAGCATGTTATTAAATAATGAATGGGATAACAATGAGATCAAGGAAGAAATAAAATATTTCATTGAAACAAATGAAAATGAACATACAACAACTCAAAATTTAGGGGACACAGCAAAAGCATTTCTGAGAGGGAAGTTCATAGCATTACAGGCATAACTTAAGAAGCAAGAAAATGCTCAAATAAACAACTTAACCTTGCATTTTAAAAAACTAGAAAAAGAAAAACAAATAAAGCCCAGAGGAAGTAGATGGAAGGAAATAATAAAGATTAGAGTGGAAATAAATGACATAGAGGCTAAAAATACAATACAAAAGATCAATAAAACCAAGAGCTGATTATTTGATAAGGTAAACAGGATTGACAATCATTTAACCAGACTTATCAAGATAAAAGAGAGAGGACTCAAATAAATAAAATTAGAAATAAAAAAGTAGAAGTAACAGCTGACACTGCAGAAATACAAAGAATTGTAAGAAAATACTATGACAATCTATATGCCAAAAAATTGGACAAGTTAGGTGAAATGGCCAAATACCTAGAAACATACAATCTTCCAAGAATCAATGTGGAAGAATCAGAAAACCTAAACAGACTGATTACAATGAATGAAATTGAAATAGTTATCAATAAACTCCTAACAAACAAATGTCCCAGATCAAATCGCTTCACTGATGAATTTTACCAAATATACAAAGAAAACTAACACCTATTCTTCTCAAGCTATTTCAAAAAATTCAAGAGGAGTGAAGACTTCCAAGCTCCTTTTATGAGGCAAGCATTATCCTCATTCCAAAACCAGGTAAAGACACTACAGAGAAAGAAAACTATAGACCAATGTCCCTCATGAACACAGATGCTGACATACTCAACAAAATATTAGCAGACCAGATTCAGGAATAAATTTAAAAAGTCATACATCATGATCAAGTGGGGTTTATTCTGGGGAGGCCAGGCTGGTACAATATTCACAAATCAATCAATGTGAAAGGATAAAAATCACATGATTTTATCAATAGATGCAGATAAAGCATTTGATAAAACCCAGCACCCACTTATTTTCAAAACTCTCAGCAAAGTGGAAATACAAGGAACATATCTCAACACGATAAAGGCTATCTGTGACAAACCCACAGCCAACCTTATACTCAATGGGCAAAGCTTAAAAGCAATCCTCATGAGACCCAGAACAAGGCAGGAGTGCCCTCTTTCACCACTCCTATTCCACATAGTTCTGGAAGTTCTAGCCACAGCAATGAGACAAAAAGAAGAAATAAAAGGCATCCAAATTGGAAAATAAGTAAAACTATCATTATTTGCTGATGATATGATACAGTACATAGAAAACCCTAAAGTCTCAGTCAAAAAACTATTGGACCTGATAAATGAATTTGGCAAGATGGCAGGATATAAAATTAATATTCAGAAATCAGTGGCATTTTTATATACCTACAATAAAATTTCTGAAAGAGAAATTAAGGAAATAATTTCCTTCACTATTGCAAAAAACAAACAAACAAACAAACAAAAAACTACCTAGGAGTCTAGGAGTAAATTTAACCAAAAAGGTAAAAGACTTGTACTCAGAAAATTATAAGACATTGAAAAAAGAAATTAAGGCAGATACAAACAAGTGGAAGCATACACCATGTTTATGGATAGGAACAATAAACATCATTAAAATGTCTATATTACCCAAAGCAATCTATAGATTCAATGTAATTCAGCATAGTTCAAAGTTATAGAACAAATATTCCAAAAATTTATATGGAACCAAAAATGAACAAGAATAGCCTCAGCAATCTTGAAAATGAATAAAATGAGAGGTATCACACTTCCTGATATGAAGTTATACTACAAGGCCATAGTAATCAAAACAGCTTGGTACTGGCATAAAAATTCACATATAGATAGATCAATGGAAAAGAACAGAGAACCCAGAAATAAACCCATGCCTTTATGGTCAATTAATATTTGACAAAGGAGGTAAAAGCGTACTGTGGTAAAGACAGTCTCTTAGTAAATGGTGTTGAAAAAATTGGTCAGGTATATGCAAAAAACCAACCAAACAAACAAACAAAAAAAAACTAGACCACCAACTTATACCATTCACAAAAGTAAACTCAAAATAGATAGAAGACTTAAGTGTGAGTTATGAAACTATAACTATAAACTTCTTGGAAGAAAACATAGGCAGTAAACTCTCTGATATCTCTCAGAGCAATATTTTTGATGATTGATCTCCACAGGCAAGTGAAATAAAGTACAAAATAAACAAACGGCACTATATCAAACTAAGAAACTTTTGCACAGTGAAAGATACCATGAACAAAATAAAAAGGCAACCCACACAATGGGAGAACATATTCATCAATACATCTGATAAGGGGTTAATAACCAAAATTTATAAAGAACTTCTAAAACTCAACAGCAGGAAGGTAAATAATCCAATTAAAAATTGAGCAAAAGAACTGAATAAACACTTCTCCAAAGAGGACATACAAATGGCCAATAGGTATATGAAAAAATGTTCAATGTCACTAATCATTAGAGAAATGCAAATTAAAACCACAATGACATACCACCTCATATCTGTCAGAATGGCGCTCCTTAACAAATAAACATACAATAAGTGCTGAGGGTGTGGAGAAAAGGGAACCCTGCTGCACTACTGGTGGGAATGCAGACTGGTGCAGCCACTGTAGAGAACAGTATAGTGTTTCCTCAAAAAATTAAAAATGGAACTGCCTTTTGAATCAGCTATCCCACTTTTAGGAATATATCCTAAGAACACCAAATCACTGATTCAAAGAATATATGCATTCTCATGTTCATTGCATCATTGTTTACAATAGCCAAGATCTGGAAACAGCCCAAATGTCTGTCACTGGAAGAGTGGATTAAAAAGCAGTGATACATATACACAATGAAATACTATGCGGCTGTGAAAAAGAAGGAAATCTTACCTTTTGTCATGGCATGGTTGAACTTGGAGATTATTATGCTAAGTGAAATAAGCCAGGCTGAGAAAGACAAATATATTATCTTACTTATATGTGGAATCTAATGAAAATAGTGAACTCAGGAATAAAATAGAGGCATCGGCAGGGTCACAGGGAGCAGAGGGAGAGCTGTCAGAGGGAAGGGGGATGAGCGGATGAAATCAGAAAAGGTAAAGGGATTAGTGAAATTGTATATACAGCCAACAGGACAGCAAAACTGAAAGGAAAGGGGGGAGAAGGGCTATGAGGGACAAAGGGGTGGAGGTGAGGGAGTTTATTGAGTGGGACACTTGAATTCATGTTAACACAATAAAATACAATTAATTAAAAATTAACAACAACAAAAAAAGAATCTAACCTAAGATAGTTGGTATCAGGATCAGTTTAAGAAGTAAATACTAACAATGGAATTCTGGAGTTGAATCATCCCAATGTAGCTGAGAATTATGATTTCATTACTGGTGGAAAGTGGAGTTATATAAGTGCAACTGTTAAAAATTTTAACTGTGTTAAATTTGGTGAGATACAGTGAAAGGAGACACTCTAATTTGTGTAATCTCTGGTATTGCTAGGTATGGGGGGTGATTAGAAAGCCTATGAAATTGAATTGCTCTATGTGAGTCAAATTGATTATTTGAATAAAGAAAATCACAGGTTTAGGAAGATTAATCATAAATTAAGGCTAAATGTGAGTCAGATAGTGTACCTGGCAGCATTTAAAGAGCCATTAATCTCCTGTAGATGAATCGTAGACAGAAGTCTGACCCCAGGATTTCATTGTAAGGTAGACATAAAAGGCTAAATTATTAGCTTTGGAAAATCTCCGATGTCAAATTGAGGCTATTGCTATAAAAAAAAGTTGGACTCTGATATATGAAATAGGGATATCTGGATAAATACCCTAAAAATCTTGAACCCCAAATCTCCTAAACTTTTGGAGTCTTCAGAAGTTACCTACTCACCCTTGTTGGAAGATGGAGACCCTCTAATCTTTGAACGCAAAATGGGACAGGTGCCTTAAAAGATAATGTTTCATTTAGCAGAATTTGTTTTCAATGACCCTCTGGTTGCCAGACTCACAATGAGGGTCAAACCTGAGCATGATTTAAATGAAGAAGTACTGGCTTTGCTAAAGAAATATAAGAAACATCCATAAAGGAGTTAGCAGCTGGCTAACATATACTATCACATGTAAGGAGAGTTTTCTAATGGTTGATCCTGGGCTGGGTAAATCTAGGGGGATAAAATATAAAGTTGGATAAGTAAGATTCTTCATCTGAAAACATCCTTGCAAACACACACAGAAATAATGTTTAACTCAAGCACCTCATATTCCAGTCAAGGTAACACATAAAATTAACCATCACAATGACAATGCCATGTATATAGAAAGAAGATAGAGCTAACTTCCATGCAATCTTTTGAATCGTTTAGGTATAAGGAAAAATCTATGGTAGATACCACAAACACCATCAAAAAGCTTAGATGTTAGTGGCAGGTCAGAAGCCACTGTGCTGCCTGAATAATTGTTGGGCCAAAGAATGTGATGCTCAACCCAGAGAAAGTTTTGGGGAAAGAACAAGTGGTAGGTCCAAAGAAGAATAAAGATCTGCAGGGGTCTTCAGCTTTGGAGATCACCAGGGACAATTACTTCAAGGAATCCAAGTAAAACACATACATAAGGCAGAAAAGCTATAAATGTCAGACAAGACCACACTGAACAAAAATGAGTTCATAAAGCTCTCAACAAAGTATCTGTAGTGGAATAAAGTTGGGAGACTGCTACCTTCTTATGCTCCTCCTCCTTTTCACTAATAAGAAAGGAGTTTATTTCTAAAATAATGTTGAGAGAGAAGTTGTCACAGAGCTACATTATACTTTATGTTAACTATTTTGAATCATCAAGGCTATAAATCTAGCCTGCACTGGGAGGGAATAAAAGGAAAAATTTTGAACCACGTTTGAAATTAAAGTTGTAAAAGTGTACAGAACCAAATACTTAATGACAAATACAAATAGTCTGCTTATAAATATTTTCTTAAAATTATAGAATATGATCACAATGTTATTAAGGGGCTTACTACCCAGTGGGAAATGATATTAAGGACAATGTAATTGAGAGTGGGAATTGAGTTATTTTTAAGTTATTAAACCATTTGTGTTTATTTTCTAGTTGAGTTAAATTTAACAATAAAATGCTTAAATTAAGAATATAATAGAAAGTTACTGTGTAACACACTGAGCATGTGGAAAGGCTAGAGAATTCAATAGAATTGATAGGAAACAGAACAGGTATACTCCAACTTTCATATCACTACCACACAAAATAAATGGTTTCCAATTTTAGCTTACTTTCTGTGTCATTCAGCTCAAGATTCAAGTACTGTGTGAATTCTATTTGGCTAAAGTTAGGTCTATGACCTAACTGTTGACCATATAAGGGTGTTTAGGGAAGATTTTCATTAGGATCTTTGAGGGCCATTTATTTTTGTAGCAGAATAATAAAGCACTTGGATTTACTGAACTACCCAATGGTACAGAGTGTTCTAGAATCAGATTAGTTTTCTATTAGAAAGGGGAAATAGAAAATGAAAAATATTTGCTATCTAGAATTAGGCAGTAAGAGAGTTGAAATAGACAGCGGATGCCAACATTACTGATACTAAACTCTAATCAAAAACTAATCTGTGTTTATACTGCAGATTCTTTTTTCACCTAGTCTGAATCTGCTTTCTAATCTCAGGTTTACAATTATTATTATTTATTTACTTTACAGTAACACAATTTTACACTCAAATAAATAGATGCTAATATAATATCAATTTGGGCTCAAACTTTATAATGGCATTGAGTTTAGTGAAATTTCATTCTTTTGGAAAGTTTTCTCAGTTGTATATAGCTCATGAGAGTCTTTTGGAAGTGAAAGTCCAAAGTACTTGCTTAACTAAATACAAATTTTTCATAGAATTAGTCAGACAAAATTAAAATTTTGTCAAAAAGTGTGTACAATCCAAGTAGTTAACTAACTGCCTTAGGCATTTAATTTTTATATTGACAAATTAATTCTTACATTTTCAAACAATCCTCGTAATTTCCATACCTTAGTTTCAAAGAGATTTTTAGTAACATGCTTTATATAACCTATTAACACTTAGAATATTTCTGGGTGTAACACCATCGTGTGTACATCATACTTTGATTCTATGTGGCAGGTTATAAATTGTGTTATGAATTAGCTCATATAAATTCAATTTACATAAGCAGTTAGGTGATTGGAAAAGGCATTCAGTGGGTTTTGGTGATGTATGGAGAAATATATTAGCCAAGGATCAGAAACAAACTAACAGGGTGTGTGTGTGTGTGTGTGTGTGTGTGTGTGTGTGTAGAGAAAGAGAGAGAGAGAGAGAGAGGGAGAGAGAGAGAGAAAGAGAGAGAAAGAATTATAGCAAGAGTTCAAAAGTGAGAACTAAAGATTTTAAGGAATTGAAGGAAGTGGTGCTCACAAAATTGTGAAGGTTGGCCAGTCCAAAATCTACAGAGAAGGCTATGAGTCTGGAGATTCAGGGACGAGCTGATGTTGCAGACAGGCAGAATTCCTCCTTCTTTGAGGAGTCATTTTTCTTTTAAAGCCTTCAACTGATTGGCCCATTCAGTTATGGAGTGGTACACCTGAAAGTTATGTAATGTTATTAACCAATGTCACCTCAATATAGTCGATTAAAAAACAACAATGCCAAAAACAAATTATGAAAGGTAATCTATTTTATTTAAAGTCTACTACAGCTAGTGCTTGACTTGTGACCATGATTGGTTCTGACAGATCGGTTGTAACATGATTTGGTTGTAAGTTGAGTAGGCTATATGTACAGTACTGTGAAATGATGTTATAAAAATCTTTAAGACATATTTTATCATAGTTTTCTTTCATTATTATTATATATCATAATTTACTTTGTTCATTTTATGCCATTTGTATGATCTCTACACCATTTGTTTCTTATTTTTACATTCATCAGGTTTAAGTAAAACACTGCATTACCAGTACAACTGGTTTATTATTAGCAAAGACAATTTCCTCTTGGTAGACATCTTAGTAGGGGTTTGATGAAAAATATCCAAGACACAAAACACAAATTGCTGTATCAAGTCTGGGATAACAGTTGAAATGGTGCACACAGAGATGGTAGTGCTGCCGAAAGCTGGTCTGCACTGTCGAACGCCCAGCTGGGCAACGCTTGCACTGCCAGACATGGAGCAGTCGGGGCTTGCTATTGTGGTCGTAAAGTCGAATGGTCATATGTTGCATAGGTCGTAAGTTGATCAATATTTGTACTTCAAATGTTGATCTCATCTAAAAAATGCCCTTACAGTAATACTGAGATCAGTAGTTGGCCCAATATCTGGGTACCATGGTCTAGCCAAGTTGACAGATAGAATTGACCACAAGAACTCTTTCTCATGAAAGAAACTTTCTTGGATAGATCCTATCTTACATACCTTTAAGATATTAGCATATCAGAACTAAAAGAGGCTTCATTCAGAATCCTGGCTTTCAGTGATAATTTTGGTAATATTTTTTTCTCTTTCTGTTCCTGTACCTTTAAATTATATGAAAACATATTCTTTTAGAACTATTATAAAGATAATATATATATTCAATGTGTGACATTTTAAAATATTTAATGCCCACTAAGACTACCTTTGAATTAATTCCTTCTTTCACATTTTAACCATTATTTACCAGTGTTCTGCACAACAAAAAAATATTCAGGCCCTGGCCGGTTGGCTCAGTGGTATAGCATCCTTCTGGCGTGCAGGAGTCCCAGGGTCGATTCCTGGCCAGGGCACGCAGGAGAAGCGCCCAACTGCTTCTCCACCCCTCCCCCTTTCCTTCCTCTCTGTCTTGTTCCTCCCCTCCCACAGCCAAGTCTCCATTGGCGCAAAGTTTTCCCGGCGCTGAGGATGGCTTTGTGGCCCCTGCCTCAGGCGCTAGAATGGCTCTGATTGCGGCAGACTCACGCCCCAGAGGGGCAGAGCATCGGCCCCTGGTGGGCATGCCAGGTGGATCCCGGTCTGGCGCATGCGGGAGTCTGTCTGACTCCTCCCTGTTTCCAACTTCAGAAAAATACAAAAAATAAAATATTCATGCACATTTGTTCATATAGTCTCCTTCCAACACCACAGAAATTATCATTAAAATATTCTGAAAGACATAAAGTATTTAAGAATAACTTACTTTGCGTTCAGACTCTGTCGCAGAAAAGGGCTGGACAAAAGTATTTTTCCAAGACAAATATATACACTATACTATTTTGCAAAACATCCTCCCTTTTTTGTAGTATATTGCTAAGTAAATAATTAATGAAATGATTAAAATTGCCATATGTTCTGAATTTGCTTGAAATATATATATATTTAAAAAACACTTTAACATACCACATTTGTACAGTAAAAAGATGTCAATGGTATTTAGATAAAAATTTGGTTATCCCTGCAAATGCATTAAGGAGTATTTTACCTGTATAAATTTTCTATTTTTTAACACAGTCTAAAAATCTTACTATATATCTATCATCCATATCTTGCAAACCTGGTTTTTTGTTCCTTCAACATCTAGTTTACCTATTTGTCTTGAGTGTGTTTTACATTCTATTTGATATCAATATTTGCTGGGATCCATGATTTTTCAATTTTGAAAATATGTGAGGTAGTTGTAATTTGACTGTGAAGGACTTGTTGCATTTGACAGAAAACTACAAATCTGCCCCAGGGACTGCTCTAAATCTGAGGAGTAAGTCTGTGATTTCCCAGGAGTTTTTAGAGATATATTTTATAATGTTAGCATTGCTTATTCCCAACTGAGGCATATTTTGATGAATGTAAGAGGTAGTGTGGCATTGTAAAAAGAACACACTGATAAAAACCCAATTTTGGCTTCTTGTCTAGGATCTGCCATACTGTGAATTTAGGTAAGTGAATACACATTTCTAAATTTTTACTTTATAATCTCTAAAAAGAATGAGTAGAGGTGGTAGTAATGTTCGGAAAGGACAATCTTCCTGCTAATGAATTATATTTTTCTACTGTCCTATAAGCTATTTCTTTTTTAAAATATTATTGATTGGTTGATTTTAGTGAGAGAAGAAGGGAAAGAGAGAGAGAGAGAGAAAGAGAGACATTGATTTGTTGTTCCACCTACCATGTATTCATTGGCTGATTCCTGTATGTACCCTGAACATGAATTGGACCTGCAACCTTGGCATATTGGGTTACATTCTATCCAACTGAATTGCCTGGCCAGGGCAATATTAGCTATTTCTAACTTTGTTTGCTATATTAAGGCAGTGGTTCTCAAACTTTTTGAAGTTGGGGCACATTTAAAATCCTACAAATAATTGTAGGCACACTATATACAAATTTCTGAGAAATATGTTATAATAATTAAGTCAAAAATTAAAGAAAAAAATATGAAATCCAAGCATGCTTTTATAGTAATTAAATAAAATAAATACAACAAAATTAAATTTATTCTGACATTAGAAAACATTTTTATGCTACATTTTTTGAGTTATACTTTTTAGAATTTGTAAAAAGAGGGGTTAAAAACTAAAAAAAGACAAAAAGTTATGTGTTTTTTTTTTACAGAGACAAAGAGAGTCAGAGAGAAGGATATATAGGGACAGACAGACAGGAATGGAGAGAGATGAGAAGCATCAATCATCAGTTTTTTGTTGCGACACCTTAGTTGTTCATTGATTGCTTTCTCATATGTGCCTTGATTGTGGGCCTTCAGCAGACCGAGTAACTCCTTGCTCGAGCCAGCGACCTTGGGTCCAAGCTGGTGAGCTTTGTTCAAACCAGATGAGCCCGCGCTCAAGCTGGCAAACTTGGGGTCTCGAACCTGGGTCCTCCGCATCACAGTCCGACGCTCCATCCACTACGCCACAGCCTGGTCAGGCAAGTTATCTTTTTATATATATAGATACATTCTTAGTAAGATTTAGTAAATTCAGCAGGTCCTAGCACAAATGTGTTAAGTTTTTTTCACTCTTGTGTTTATGAGAAACATGAGCCTGATGTGTCCCAGTGAATTCTTCAATGTTTGGGCATATATTTGAAAGACGAACTCTCATCTCCTCGTCAATACATTGAAGAATTCCTCTTTTTTTATTCTTAATTGTGTTGAGGGTAAAAAATCCTGATTCACATAAATAGGATGTTGAAAATTGTAATAAATTTTTCAAAGCTTTTTTAGATATTGCCACATATTATTCTTTTTAGAAATCCAAAAGGCTTCAAGAGACAATTCCTTATGTTTAATCATCAAGCCACAATGAGTGGATATAGCTGCCAGTTCTTCTACTGTTAATGTCAAACCAAAAACGCTTAAACTTCCATGAATGGGTTTCTAATCCAATCGTATTGTTCAATGTTAAGTAATGGAAAATGCTATAAATTAAATAAATTCTGCCCGTCAGCCTTCAAGTCCTATTTTATTTATACTTCCAGAATCAGATTCTTTAATATCACACTTCTTTTTGAGAAATCTATTTTATTTGAGTACATTTATCTAAAAATAATATAATGATGTGTTAATAATAAATATAATAATGATGTGTTGACAAAAAGAGCAGTATTTCTGTAATGAAATGATATAATAGAGTAACTATATTTATTTTTATATCTGAACACATGCCATGAACCAGCGCAGCTAGTAATTCCAGGTTCCAAGTGGGAATGGTGCAGAATTAAGAAAATACGCAGAATTAAGAAAATACGGGGTCAGGAGAGCCCCTTAATTGCTTCTGGCAAGAACAAAGCATGCCCCAAAACTACATCTTGCTTTATTTATAGAGCAAAGTGGGCCATAAGCAAATCAATGAGATCTTTGATCATGTTTCCAAGGCAACCCAAGAATTTTACCAAATGCAGAAAACCCCCACTATACATATCATCTTAACTTTACACCAAACGAAGATAGAAAAAACTTGCCTCCAGTCTTTCTGGGGAACATGGGGAGTAGTGTAAACAATCCAGCACCACAGCTTAACAGCCTTTTGCAACCTAATTAGGCAAGTGAGGTGGGGGGTTGGGCAGACTGTCAGTTTACAGCCAATTCCCCACACATCTGTCCCCCCAAAATCCAAAATCCAAAAACCCTGTTAGTTTTTTTGGGTCCCCAACTAGCACATATTTCTCTGGAATACCATAGGGCACACTTGGAAATCTGTTAGGGTGAACCAGTGTGCCCTGGCACACACTTTGAGAATCACTGTATTAAGGTTTTGACCACTGTGCTTATATTTGAAAAGTCTAACATTTGTGAAAGATACTTTATCAGAATCATTTTAATATAAATATAGCTAAATAGGCATTTTAGATCTGTTTTTGCCCATGTGAAATATTGGCATTCTATATTATTTTAGTATTAAACATTTTGGCCTTAAGTGAAACAAAATACCCTTTCTCTACCTTCATCTGAACATAGATGAAGAGATAATGAACTTGATGAAATCTGTTGGTTTGGTAAATAAAGTTGTTCCAGCTCTCTCACACACATAATTGCATATACATTTATATAATGTGTTTTAGTTGGTATAATTTCAAAATATGACCACATCAAAACTACAAATATTTATTGTTTTCTATTCATAAAGCAATCACTGTTGCTCCTACTCTGTTTTATAACATTCATTTATTCATTATTTTACTTAATCATTTTATTCAGGGTCAAGAATTCTTAGAAAACATTTAACAAACCTTTGTCTTTTATTATGCATAAAGTTGATTTCTTCAAGCAAATTTGAATAAAATTATTTTAATCTGTTTTATTGAGATATAGTAACATAATATAAATTTAGTGATTTTACATGCACAAGACAATAAAACTTAACAAGTACGCATTGTTGTTTAATCAACAAAGTTATGATATATAATATTACTATCTCCCAAAAGATTTACTCATACTCTTGTTATCAATTCTGTCCTCCCAACCCTCATCATTTACAACCATTGATATGGTTGTTACTCTAGTATTTCCTTTTCTAGAGCTTTATATAAATGGAATCCATACAATATATGGTCTTTATAAATGTTTTTGTCAATTAACATAATGTTTTGAGATTCATCCATGATAACATATATTAGTAATTGGTGACTAATCTAGGTCATGAATATTTCTATATGTATTAAAGAATTAGCTTACCAATTAAAAAAACTTTCTGGGAATTAATTTAATTTATATTGAATCTATAGAGCAAATTGAAGATAATTGACATTTTAACACTGTTGTATCTTGTAATTTGTGATTATAGAATTTTTTTCCACTTCAAGTTTTTTTTGATATCTATCAGCAATGAATTACAATAGTGTCATAGCCTAGCACGTTTTATTAATATTTATTCCTAAGAATTTTATCATATTTGATGCTATTGTACATGCTATATTTTTATTTCATTGTTTATTTGTTCATTGGAATTGTATAAAATAGAATCTAATTTTGCTTATAGATATTGTTTATAGTGATATTGCTAAATTCACTTATTATTTTTCATAGTTTTCCTGTGTATTTCTTAAGATTTTTGAGTAGATCCTCATGTTATCTATTAATAAATATATATTATTTATTTCCAATTTGTATGGTTTTATTCTTTTTCTGACCTGATGAGAATCTCATTTTTTTCTTTTAATAAATTTTTATTAATGGTAATGGGATGACATTAATAAATCAGGGTACATATATTCAAAGAAAACATGTCTAGGTTATTTTGTCATCAAATTATGTTGCAAACCCCTCGCCCAAAGTCAGATTGTCCTCCGTCACCCTCCATCTAGTTCTCTGTGCCCCTCCCCCTCCCCCTAACTCTCTCCCTCCCTCCCTCCCATGTCCTCCCTCCCCCCCCACCCTTGGTAACCACCACACTCTTGTCCATGTCTCTTAGTCTCATTTTTATGTTCCACCAATGTATGGAATCATGTAGTTCTTGTTTTTTTCTGATTTACTTATTTCACTCCTTATAATGTTATCAAGATCCCACCATTTTGCTGTAAATGATCTGATGTCATCATTTCTTATGGCTGAGTAGTATTCCATAGTGTATATGTGCCACATCTTCTTTATCCAGTCTTCTATTGAAGGGCTTTTTGGTTGTTTCCATGTCTTGGCCACTGTGAACAGTGCTGCAATGAACATGGGGCTACATGTGTATTCACGTATCAATGTTTCTGAGGTTTTGGGGTATATACCCAGTAGAGGGATTGCTGGGTCATAAGGTAGTTCTATTTGCAGTTTTTTGAGGAACCACCATACTTTCCTCCATAATGGTTGTACTCCTTTACAGTCCCACCAACAGTGAATGAGGGTTCCTTTTTCTCCACAGCCTCTCCAACATTTGCTATTACCCGTCTTGTTGATAATAGCTAATCTAACAGGGGTGAGGTGGTATCTCATTGTAGTTTTGATTTGCATTTCTCTAATAACTAATGAAGCTGAGCATCTTTTCATATATCTGTTGGCCATTTGTATCTCTTCCTGGGAGAAGTGTCTGTTCATGTCCTCTTCCCATTTTTTTATTGGATTGCTTGTTTGTTTGTTGTTGAGTTTTATGAGTTCTTTGTAAATTTTGGATATTAGGCCCTTATCTGAGCTGTTGTTTGAAAATATCATTTCCCATTTAGTTGGCTGTCTGTTTATTTTGATATCAGTTTCTCTTGCTGAGCAAAAACTTTTAATTCTGATGTAGTCCCATTCATTTATCTTTGCCTTCACTTCTCTTGCCATTGGAGTCAAGTTCATAAAATGTTCTTTAAAACCCAGGTCCATGATTTTAGTACCTATGTCTTCTTCTATGTACTTTATTGTTTCAGGTCTTATATTTAGGTCTTTGATCCATTTTGAATTAATTTTAGTACACGGGGACAGGCTGTAGTCGAGTTTCATTCTTTTGCATGTGGCTTTCCAGTTTTCCCAACACCATTTGTTGAAGAGGCTTTCTTTTCTCCATTGTGTGTTGTTGGCCCCTTTATCAAAGATTATTTGACCATATATATGTGGTTTTATTTCTGGGCTTTCTATTCTGTTCCATTGGTCTGAGTGTCTATTTTTTTGCCAATACCATGCTGTTTTGATTATCGTGGCCCTATAATATAGTTTAAAGTCAGGTATTGTAATGCCCCCAGCTTCATTCTTTTTCCTTAGGATTGTTTTGGCTATTTGGGGTTTTTTATAGTTCCATATAAATCTGATGATTTTTTGTTCCATTTCTTTAAAAAATCTCATAGGGATTTTGATGGGAATTGCATTAAATTTGTATATTGCTTTGGGTAATATGGCCATTTTGATTATATTTATTCTTCCTATCCAAGAACAAGGAATATTTTTCCATCTCATTGTATCTTTTTCGATTTCCCTTAACAATGCTTTGTAATTTTCATTATATAGGTCCTTTATGTTCTTTGTTATGTTTATTCCTAGGTATTTTATTTTTTTTGTTGCAATCGGGAAGGGGATTATTTTTTTGAGTTCGTTTTCTAATATTTCATTGTTGGCATATAGAAAGGCTATGGACTTTTGTATGTTAATTTTGTATCCTGCGACCTTACTGTATTGGTTTATTGTTTCTAATAATCTTTTTGTGGAGTCCTTCGGGTTTTCGATGTATAGGATCATATCATCAGCAAAAAGTGATACCTTTACTTGTTCTTTTCCGATATGGATGCCTTTTATTTCTTTGTCTTGTCTGATTGCTCTGGCAAGAACTTCTAGCACCACGTTGAATAAGAGTGGAGAGAGTGGACAACCCTGTCTTGTTCATGATTTAAGGTAGAAAGTCCTCAGTTTTATGCCGTTTAATAGGATGTTGGCTGATGGTTTATCATATATGGCCTTTATCATGTTGAGATATTTTCCTTCTATACCCATTTTGTTGAGAGTCTTAAACATAAAGTTGTGTTGTATTTTATCAAAAGCCTTTTCTGCATCTATTGATAAGATCATGTGGTTTTTGTTCTTTGTTTTGTTGATATGGTGTATTACGTTAACCGTTTTGCGTATGTTGAACCATCCTTGAGATTCTGGGATGAATCCCACTTGATCATGATGTATTATTTTTTTAATATGTTGTTGTATTCGGTTTGCCAGTATTTTGTTTAGTATTTTAGCATCTGTATTCATTAGAGATATTGGTCTGTAGTTTTCTTTCTTTGTGCCATCCTTGCCAGGTTTTGGTATGAGGGTTATGTTGGCCTCATAAAATGTGTTTGGAAGTATTGCTTCTTCTTCAATTTTTTGGAAGACTTTGAGTAGAATAGGAACCAAGTCTTCTTTGAATGTTTGATAGAATTCACTAGTATAACCGTCTGGGCCTGGACTTTTATTTTTGGGGAGGTTTGTAATAGTTTTTTCTATTTCCTCCCTGCTGATTGGTCTGTTTAGGCTTTCTGCTTCTTCATGACTCAGTCTAGGAAGGTTGTATTGTTCTAGGAATTTATCCATTTCTTCTAGATTGTTGTATTTGGTGGCATATAATTTTTCATAGTATTCTACAATAATTCTTTGTATATCTATGATGTCTGTGGTGATCTCTCCTCTTTCATTTTGGATTTTATTTATTTGAGTCCTGTGTCTTTTTTCCTTGGTGAGTCTTGCCAAGGGTTTGTCAATTTTGTTGATCTTTTCAAAGAACCAGCTCCTTGTTTTATTGATTTTTTCTATAGTTTTTCTGTTCTCTATTTCATTTATTTCTGCTCTGATTTTTATTATCTCCTTTCTTCGGCTGGTTTTGGGTTGTCTTTGTTCTTCTTTTTCTAGTTCCTTAAGGTGTGAAGTTAAGTGGTTTACTTTGGCTCTCTCTTGTTTGTTCATATAGGCCTGAAGTGATATGAGCTTTCCTCTTATTACTGCTTTTGCTGCATCCCAGAGATTCTGATATGTCGTATTTTCATTTTCATTTGTCTGTATATATCTTTTGATCTCTGCGCTTATTTCTTCTTTGACCCATTCATTTTTTAAAAGTATGTTGTTTAGTTTCCACATTTTTGTGGGTTTTTCCCCCTCTTTTTTGCAGTTGAATTCTAGTTTCAAGGCTTTATGATCAGAAAATATGCTTGGTACAATTTCAATTTTTCTAAATTTGCTGATATTGTCTTTGTGGCCCAACATATGGTCAATTCTTGAGAATGTTCCATGTACACTAGAGAAAAATGTTTACTCTGTCGCTTTGGGATGAAGTGTCCTGTAGATGTCTATTATATCCAGGTGTTCTAGTATTTCGTTTAAGGCCACTATATCTTTATTGATTCTCTGTTTGGATGACCGCTCTAGAGCCGTCAGCGGTGTATTGAGGTCTCCAAGTATGATTGTATTTTTGTTAGTTTTTGTTTTAAGGTCAATAAGTAGCTGTCTTATATATTTTGGTGCTCCTTGGTTTGGTGCATATATATTAAGGATTGTTATGTCTTCTTGATTCAACTTCCCCTTAATCATTATGAAATGACCATTTTTGTCTCTGAGTACTTTTTCTGTCTTGTAGTCAGCATTATTAGATATGAGTATTGCTACACCTGCTTTTTTTGGGGTGTTGTTTGCTTGGAGTATTGTTTTCCAGCCTTTCACTTTGAATTTGTTTTTATCCTTGTTGCTTAGATGTGTTTCTTGTAGGCAGCATATAGTTGGATTTTCTTTTTTAATCCATTCTGCTACTCTGTGTCTTTTTATTGGTAAGTTTAATCCATTTACATTTAGTGTAATTATTGACACTTGTGGGTTCCCTACTGCCATTTTATAAATTGCTTTCTGTTAGTTTTGTATCTAGTTTGATTCTTCTTTTTTGTTTTTCTATCATTTGTTTTTGTTTGTTTGTGTTCCATACTTCTTTCCTCTGTTGCTACCTTTTTTAAGTCAAGTGTTTTTGTGGTGGTTTTTTTAAGGGTGGTTACCATTAAGTAATGAAAAGGGTATCTACCATATTCATTGTAGTACCCTATCTTATAAGTATTTCTGCACTTCATCATCCTTTGCTACTGTTAATCTCCATCCTCTCCCCCCTTTTTTTCCTTTGTTGTCACAGTTTAAGTTTGGTTTTATTGTGTTCTTGGTGGAGCTGTTACTTGTGGTGTTGTTTTCTTTTGTTCTTTGAATCTGGTTGGAAAACCCCCTTTAGTATTTCCTGGAGTGGGGGCTTTCTGTTGATAAATTCTCTCATCTTTTCTGTATTTGTGAATGTTTTTATATCTCCTTCATACTTGAAGGATAGCTTTGATGGGTATAGTATTCTTGGCTGAAAGTTCCTCTCTTTCAGGGCTTTAAATATTGGGGTCCACTCTCTTCTAGCTTGTAGAGTTTCTGCTGAGAAATCTGATGATAATCTAATAGGCCTTCCTTTATATGTTGTACTCTTCTTTTCCCTGGCTGCCTTGAGAATTTTTTCTTTGTCATTGGTTTGTGTCATCTTTATTATCATGTGCCTTGGAGTGGGTTTGTTGGGGTTAAGAAAACTCAGTGTTCTGTTTGCTTCTTGAATTTGAGGCTTTAGTTCCTTCCACAGGCTTGGGAAGTTCTCGTCTATTATTTGTTTGAGTATATTCTCCATTCCATTTTCTTTCTCTTCTCCCTCTGATATACCTATTATTCTTATGTTATTCTTTCTGATGGAGTCAGACAATTCCTATAGGGCTTTCTCGTTTTTTATTATTTTTGAGTCTATTTCTTCTTCTCTCTGTTGTGCCTCAAGTTGTTTGTATTCTATTTCACTAATCCTATCTTCAATCTGGGCTGTTCTGTTAGCTAAGCTTGTTACCTCGTTTTTCAGCTCGTGAATTGAGTTTTTCATTTCTGTTTGATTTGTTTTTATAATTTCAATTTCCTTGGTAATATATTGTTTGTGTTCATTGAGTTGTTTTCTGATCTCCCTATATTGCCTTTCTGTGTTTTCTTGTATATCTCTGAGTATTTTTAAGATTTCTATTTTAAATTCTCTGTCATTTAGCTCCAAGGCTTCCAATATGTTAAGTCTTTTCTCCATAGATTTTTCCACATCTATTTGTGTTACTTCTCTTTCTTTTGTATCCATAATATTCGATTTCCTCTTTCTTATCGGCATCTGAGGGTGGTCTTATTGATAGCACTAATTAGAATTAATAAAGAGTAAAAAGTAAAAAAAAAAAAAAAAAAGGTAAAACACCCCACAAAAAAAAACAGTAATAATTTTTTATTTCCCCCTTTTTTTCTCTCTTCTCTTTCCCTCCTCTCCCCTCCTCAGGGACATATCATGCCTATAATGGAGGGCCTGATTTGGGGTGAAGAGTTCAAGGGCAAAAAAAAGGGAGTAGGGACCTACTAAATGCAAAAAAAAAAAAAAAAAAAGGAAGAAAATCTTAGACAAGCATAAGATGATTTGCTTGTATGTGATGGTCAACTAAGAGATATAATGAGAGGGATAAGAGGGAACCAGAAAAAAGGATCAAAAAAGAATAATAAAGAAGAAAAAATAAAAATAATAAGTAAAAATCTGTTGTATTAAGTGGAGCGAAGACTAAATACAATGGAGACCTTGGGTTGGGAGGACCCAAAATGCCACAAAAATAAACAAACAAGAAAAAAAATAAAAACAAAAGCAAAAAAGAGAAATAAAGCCAAAAAAAAGCCTTGAGTCCCAAATTAACTAATTTGTTCGTGATTGAGGATTATATGGGAGGAAAGTAAAATGAGAAAAGAAAAAACGAATAGAAAGGAAAAAATAAGAAAAAGAGAAAAACGAAGGAAGAAATAAAATAGGAAGAGAAAAAAACAAAATAAAGCAAGACAAAAAAAAAAAAAAGAGGAGAGAGTGAGAGTTAAGTGTTTTGGAGTATAACCTTAAAGGAGGGTGAGGATGAAGAAGAAAAATAAAATGCAACACTCATGGGTAGTGTAGTTCAAGAAAGGGGAAGCATAAGATGGGCAGAGAATAGAAGGACCGAGGTGGAGGAAATAAAGGCAAAAAGATAGAAGAAACAAACAACAACAACAACAACAACAACAAAAAATAGTGGATCAAGTTGTAAAGTCTGTGGGTTTTTCTTGATTTTGAGAGGTTAACTTCTTCCTTTTTCTTTTCTCTCCCTCTTCCTGGTCGGTGACTCTGTACCCCAGGCTCTGCCCCTGTGTCACTCTTAGGTAGGGATTTGCAGTTGATGGGATTCTATGGCAATGTCATATAATTGGCTTTAGTCTTGCTGGAAGTAAAGGCTTGTTGGCGTTTGCAGGGTCCAACGATGAGAGAGTTTGCTTTCCTGGATTCTCTCTCCTAGTCCCCCTTTTCTGAATTAGCAGCCTGGTGATCCAGCTATAAGGCTGCAACTGCTTCTGCCTGGGGAGTAAGAGGCTCAAAGAGCTGGGAAATCCCCACTCTATCCCCACTCAGTGCAAGGCTTTGGGAAAGGCTCTGAGAGTCAGGGCCTCCAGTGTAATCAGGCGGGGGTGGGAGTCAATTGTTGTCAAGGTGACTGTTCAGCGCCTATCATTTAGTTGGACCTCTCAACCCAGGCTTTCCACACTTTGTAGCCTGTTTTTGCAGGGAAGAAGAGGCACTAGTCTCTGCTTATTACTAGTGTAGTATAGACCTTATTATCTGCCAAGTCCTTCTTGTTAGCGTTTATCCCTAAATATGGAGGCTCTATTAATGAGAAGTTGCCCCCGCCCCTTTAGCGAGAGGCACTAAAAAATATCATGCCTCTTGTCTTGGAACGCTGAATTGAGAGAGATCTTATCAATTAGAACCGAGGGTGTGCAGATTTCATGGGTTAAGCTAATTTCAGTGATTGGGTCACAGCTGTGCTTCCGAAGGTATTTTAGGCTGCCTGCACGCGCCCCTCCCCCAATGCTTGATTGTTAGCTTGAATGGCTGGGTGAGGTGCCCCGCCCACGGAGAGAATCTCCCAAGCCTCTCCCGCTCGCCCCGCCGCTAGCGGCTGGACCACACCAGGCGCAGGATAATGGAGCCCCCTGGGTGTGCGGGCCAGCAGGGCGCCCTGGGCGCGTGGAATGCCCAAGGCACGCGCGCGAAAGGGGCGCTCCGGGCACCGGTGGCCGGCGACCCCCACTTGCAGTGTGCGGACCGCTGGGAACGTCAGCGGTGCTCAACTGGACCGGGCGCGCGTGCGGTGGCTCGCGGCGGCGGCTCGTGGTGGCCGCTCGCAGCGGCGGTTCGCGGCGGTCGCTCAGCTCGCGGTGGCGGCTCGGGAGGGCTCGCGGCGGCTCGCAGTGGCGGCTCGCGTCAGCCGCTTGCGGCTGCTCGCGGTTCCCAAGTATATGGGCTGACTCACCACAGGCGCACTTCCTTGCGGTTTGAAAGAACGTCCCTGTGGTAGATTCCTCCACACCCTCGTCTCTCAGATTCAAGTGATAACAGTCCTTTCGCTATCAGTTTGTGTGGCACTCCGGAATGCTCCGAGGATAAATTTTTCTGTTTCTAGTTGATAAATTTGTTGTGATTTAGGGGAGAGCTGTCGGAAGCGCTGCTCACGGCGCCATTTCCATGACGTCACTTGAGAATCTCTACTACAGTTTTATGTACATGTGATGGTAATGAATATTATTATCTTGTTTATCATCTAATGGAAAAATAATTGGTCATTCAAATGTATGGCTATATAGATGTTTTAATCAAATAATTTTGCTTGATTTTTTAAACCATGAATGGATGTTGAATTTTAATAAATGCTATTTCTTTATCTATTTTGAATCTATTGAGATGGTTATATATTTTTAACCTATTAATAAAGTATAATGAATGATTTTGAATGTTTAACCATCCTTACATTCCCTGGATAAACTTACCTTGCTGATGATATATAATCATTTTGATATTTGCCTGAATTAAATTTACTAAATTGGAAATAAGTATTTTAGAATCTATGTAAAGAAATATTTGTCTGTAATATTTTATAATAACAATTTTTAATTTTATTATCAGATTAACCTTCCTTTAAAAATTAGTTAAGAAGTGTATCCTCCATTTTTATTTCCCAAAGGAAATTATAGAACTGTATTTCTTTTTAAAATATTTATTAGACTCCACTTGTAATGAATTCCCCAAAGTCTTTGACTAATGTAAGCTATTTTAGTCTATAGAAGATAGTGTGGAGAGAGGGAGTTATATTTTCAACAATTGTTTTTGTGTTAAAATCTTGTTTGTAAGAGTGTGGTGGTTACCAGGGGTGGGGGGAGGGAGGACATGGGAGGGAGGGAGGGAGAGAGTTAGGGGGAAGGGGAGGGGCACAGAGAACTAGATAGAGGGTGGCGGTGGACAATCTGACTTTGGGCGAGGGGTACACAACATAATTTAATGACAAAATAACCTAGACATGTTTTCTTTGAATATATGTACCCTGATTTATTAATGTCATCCCATTACCATTAATAAAAATTTATTAAAAAATAAAATAAAATAAAATCTTGTTTGTGTAGCAAGAGCAAATATTTATTGTTTCTTGTTTAATAGTCCTATAGACCACTGTTGTGTCTCTTTTATTTGCAGTATAATTTATACACGGTGATGGAATTACTCTCTAAAACACCCCCTTTTGTCACACTTACCTCTCCTTCACACCTTACACTTGTATAGCAAGTGAAGATTCACCAAAGCCTTTCAGATAAAGACTTGGACATAATCTTTGTAAAAACTCTAGCTAGAGGGGATGTGGTTGAGGTGTCGATTGAACAGGGTGAAGGGATGACGCAAAAAAAGAAAGTTCATAAAAATAGACAATGGGTGGTGATTATGGGAGGGAAAGGGGATAGGGGCAATTGGAGAGGGGAAAGGGGGAGATAAATGATGGTGGAAAGAGACTTCATTTGGAGTGATGAATGTGCAATACAGTGGACAGATGATGTATTGTGGAATGATACAACTGAAACTATGTAATTTCATTAACCAATGTCACCCCAATAAATTCCATTTTAAAGAATAAATAAAATGATTCCAAGAATTTGGTGTTGAGGTTCTATGGGCATAGAATTTCTTTCTAGGTAGTCTTTTAATCACAAATTCAATTACTTTTAAATATGTAGGGTTATTTAGGTTATGTATGTTATTTTAAGTAAGTGAGCTTGGCATTTAGGTTATTTTGAAGTACTTGCTTATTTTATCTTAGTTATTCAATTGACATAAATTGTTCAAAATATTCCCTTATTATTTTAATGTGGAGGGATATGCAGTACTGTTCATTTTTAAAATTCTGATATTGTTCATTTGTGGCTCTTTTATTTTTCTCAGTTTACTGAAAGTTTTTTAAATGTTGAACTTAAAAAAATCCATGAGTTTAAGGGTTTTTTGACCTCATTGTTTATCTGTTTCTATTTTATTTCTTCTTACCTGCATTCCTGGTAGTGCCTTCCTTCTGATTATTTTTGGATTAATTTCCCTATCTATAATCATTTTATATTCACATAAAGCAAAATTATAGGACAATGATATGAGAACTTTCTTGTTTTAAATGCTATAAAAATTTCTTTTAAAACTGCTTTAACATAATCCTACACATTTTAAATGTTATGTATTCATTTTTATTCAATAAAATATATTGACTCATTGACTAATTGGTTATTTAGAATGCATCATTTAATTTAAGAATATTTGATTTTTAGATAATGTTTGTTACTAATTCCAGTTTAATGTTTCTGGGATCAGAAAATATACCTTATACAGATTTTTTTAAAACTTATAACAATTTTTATTGTTCAGAATACATGTATTTAAAAAGTGTTCCATTTGCATTTAAAAAATGGATATTCTTCTGCTGTTTGCTGGAGTATTTTATAAATAATGATTCATTTAGTCAAGATTATTGTGTTATATCCTGACCAGGTGATGGCGCAATGGATAGAGCATTGGACTGGGACCTGGAGGACCCAGGTTTGAAACCCCGAGGTTGCCAGCTTGAATGTGGTCTCATCTGTTTTGAGCAAGGCTCACCAGCTTGAGCCCAAGGTCGCTGCTTGAGCAAGGGGTCACTCGGTCTGCTGTAGCCCTCTGGTCAAGGCACATACGAGAAAGCAATCAATGAGGAACTAAGGTGCCACAAAGAAGAATTGATGCTTCTCATCTTTCTCCCTTCCTGTCTGTCTGTCTGTCCCTATCTGTCCCTCTCTCTGACTCTCTCTGTCTGCCACCAAAAAAATAAAATAAAATAAATAAATAAAGATTATTGTGTTATAGAAATCTATTACCATATTTCCCTATGTATAATAAGATGCACCTTAATTTTGGGGCTTGAAATAAAAAAAATGTATTACATAAAATTACTGAAATCAAGTTTTATTCATCATAAAATTCATACAACTCCTCATCCCTGCCAAAACTCCCATCCATTAGCCTGTCCTCATCTATGTCTGATGATGAATCAGTGTCTTCATATCAGTTCCATCTATGACATTTGAAATACCATACTTCTTGACATCCTCAGTTTCATCTATGACATTTGAAACACCATACTTCTTGACAATGATCTCAATTCTGATATTATTATCCCAGGATCTTTTCACTCAGGTACAAACTTCTCCTATAATAGGTTTCTTCACTCTTCCTTCTGGTGTAAAATTGTCCCCAGAAGACTTCATCCATCTTTCATGGCAGCATCGAAGGGTTTGTTAATGCTGACATCAAGTGGTTGGAGCTGGGATGTCAAGCCTCCAGGTATGATGGCAAGTTTTGTTTTTTACTCTGCAGCAATCTTCTTTGTGTTTTTTGTTATGTGTGCCCTGAACGGATCAAGCACCAATAGGGCGGGTTTGCATAAGAACTCACCTCTCCTTCTCCAAACTTTCTCAAACCAGATCTTCATCCCATCCTGATCCATCCAACTCTTGTCATGAACATGGATAATCACTCCTTGAGGAATGTCTTCTTTGGGCATTGTTTTGCATTTGAAAGTTAGCATAGAAGGCAGCTGGTTCCATCTACACAATAAGCTAGAACAACTGTATAATGACTCTTTTCTTCACAGTTACCATTTTCACCCCCTTCTTATCAACAGTTCTGTTACTTGGGACATCAAATTGAAAGGGGACTTCGTCCATATTTACAATCTGTCCCAACTCAAACTGATGTGTCTTCCAACACTGAATAACAAAACGATGAAATTCAAAAACCTTCTGCTCATAACTTTTAGGCATTTTTTGAGCAAGTCTGGTACATGTACGCATGCTTAGTCCATTCTGTTTCATAAACGTGAAGCAATATTTGTGTCCTCATTTGAAATCAGTAACTTCTTTTTCATCAGCAATTCTTCTTGCCTCATGCTGAACAATCTTTGTGGACATAGGAATTCCAATTGCCCTTTGCTCTTCAGTCCGTATCTTCAATTCCCTCTCTAATTCAGGCCATTTTGCTGACTTGCCTCTCACGGCCTTCTTCTGTCATGGCATTTTCAGTAGGGTTTCTTCTTCCCGTAACCAGTCTCGGATTGATTTCTCACTTGGAGGAGGACCAAACTTATGTTCAGCAGCACAATTTCCATACACTTTTGCAAACTGGATCAGCACTTTTAACTTCAATTCAGCACTGTACAAAAATCTTTTCTGAGCCATTTCTAGGCAGAACGTGGCAAAATGTAACTTACCGTATATACCAATAACAAGTGTGAAGCAATGAGCACAAATACAAGTGTGAAAAAGTGACAAATGCAAGTAAAAAAACTACAACAATGAGTGCAAAAACAAGTGTAAAAATGCGAGTAAAAAATCTACAACCACTGTATAGGACACAACCAGTTTTTAGACCCCAAATTTTTTGTAAAAAGGTGCATCTTATACATGGGGAATATCTTATTGATTTTCTGTCTAATTGTAATGCTCTGAATTACTCAGAAAGAAATGTTGAAAATTTTCAACTAGCATTTTGTCTTTGTATATTTTTCTTTTGTTTTACAAGTTTTTGCTTTCTTTGCTTTGAAGTTCAGGTAGCAGATACATACATTCTTAGGACAGTTTCATCCTCCTGATTAGTGAACTTTTTATCATTATAAGATCTTTCTCTATCCCTTTTATTCTTCCTATGAAATCTACTTTTTCTGATATGTATGCCACAACCCCAGCTGTCCTATATAGCAAAGTATACCTATTTTTCCATCTCATTTACTTTTAATATACCTGTCTTTATATAAAATGGCTTTTGTTTTCATTAGATATTATATGATCATATCTCACTTATTTTAAATCCAAGATGACAATGTTTAATTTTAATTAGACATTTAAAAATATTTTTATTTGATGTAATTTTCAAAATGACTATATTTAACACACATATCATATATCTTCTGCTATTTGTAGTTTTGTTTTTCTCTTTACTTTTATTCTTTGACAGGATTAAGTATTTTTATAATTTTAGTTTATCTTCATTTTGATTTATTTGATATTCTTTTAATACCTTTTAACAGTTGTCTTGTTAAAGGCCTCAGTATCCACATTTACCCTAATACAGTCTGCTTTCAGATAACAATGTCAATTTATGATAGTGTGAGAAATTTAAAACTGCATGCTTTCATTTCTCTACTCCCCCATTTTTCATGGTGTCATTATCAGGCATTTTATTTTTACATATTTTATTAACATTGCTAATTTTTTTTCTAATACTATAAAATTACTACACCTGTTGTGGCTTAAAACAATGAAGATAAATTCTCTTATGGTTCTGGATATCAGAAGATCAAAATTCATCTTTAGGACTTTGTTCCATCTGGAGATGCTAGGAGAATTTGTCTCTTTGCCTTTACCAAGACGCTGCCTATATTGTTTGGCTCATCACTTCCATCGTCTTCAAAGTGTGGCTGCTTCCTTTAACCTCTGTTTCTGTCGTCTGATCTCCTTGCTTTTTTTTTTTTTTTATCTCTCTCTCTCCCTTCTCATAAGGAGCCCTGTGATTAAATTAAATCCATCCAGATCCACGATTATCCATTTCAAGACCATTACTTGCATTACTTGCTCACATCTGAACCCTACTTTTGACTTTAAAGCAATACATTCATGCATTCTGAGATTAGAAAGTGGACATCTTTAGAGACTAAATATTCAATCTACCACACTCATGATGTATTGCTATTATTTCACTTTAGGCAGTAGATTATCTTTTAAAGAGAATGAAAATGAGAAAAAAAGTCTTGTACATTTCCCCACCTATTTACCATTTCAAATGGTTTTTGTAATAGCTTTGTATAGATGCAAATTAAGTGTGGTGTCATTTTTATATCTAACAATTCCTTTTATGTACATCTATTGGTAAAAAATGATCACAGTGATCACTTGCCTGACAACATTTTATTTCATTATTTTGCCAAATAAAAAAATGCAGATTAATAGTTATCTTAAAATTTTTAGTCTTTAAAAGATGTTGTTCTATTTTTATCTCATTTGTGTAGTTTCTGACAAGTCTGCTATAATCCTTAACCATGTAGTATGTCATTTTATTCTCATGGGTTTTAGACTTTTCTCTTTCTGACTGTTTTTCAGCAATCTAACTATGGTATGCCTTGTTGTTTTTATCTTTCTTTTGTCTTGGTTTTAATGGGCTTCTCAGGTCTGTAGTTTTTATACTCTATAAAATCAGAAAAGAATTGCCATATTTCTTCAAATATGTTGTCTGCTACTCTTCTCAGACTTCTATTGCATATATTTTAGATTGCTTGATACTATCAGAGTTCACTGATATTCTTGTGTTTTATATTCAATATTTTCCCCTTTTCATCATTTTTAATAACTTCTTTTTAGTTTGGTTTTTGTGCTTCCTTCTTTATTTATTTTTTTGCTATCTTAAGCTTCCTTATCTTTTACTCTGCAGGAATTAGTATGCTCTATGTTATTAATTATATTTAGTGTATTTATAGTCAGACATTGTATTTTTTAATCTCTAGAAGTAGCAGGGTTTTTTTTTTACATAACTCTAGTTATTATAGTCATATTTTTCTTTAATTTATCAAAGATATGGGAAATAGAAGCTTTAATAACCTTATCTGATAATTTTGTATTAATTGAGTTTCTCCAGCTATGGTTAATATTTTTCTGCTTTGTACATTGGGAGGTTTTTTAATGGATAAGTGACAATGCAAATTATATACTGTTGTTGCTGGTTTTTGTTGTATTCCTTTAAATAATGTTTGACTTGGTTCTGGAATGAGGCTAGCTCTTATGGTTTATTATAACAAATACAGAATAGCTTTAAATCTTGGACTAATTTAACCCGATACTTTATGCTTTACCTATTTAAGGTTTTTTTCTGATGTTTCTTATATTATTATTTCTTTCTTCTTTTGCTGGTGGGAAAATGTATATTCATGATCTGTGTTATAAATATCCCAAGAATTATAAGGCCAGAGGTTAAAATGAACACTTCTGCTTATTTCTGGAGCTTTCACTGTCTCTCCCTGGTACATATTCTTCAGTATTATGTTCACAAATTACAATCACCTTGGCTTTCCCAATTTTCAGTCTGTCTCTCCAACTCAGAGAGTTCCTTGGGATCTGTTTTACATCCCTTTCCTTAGGCTGTTGACTGGAAATTGCCTTTAGGCAAGAAGCTGGGACAATCAGAAGGCTCACCTCATTTGTTTTCCTTCTCTCAGTGATATTATTATCTCAGGAAGTTTATTTTCAATATTTAAAAATATTCATGTGATATATTTTGTTTCTTCTTGATTGTTTGTTATTGGAGATGGGAAGATAAATCAGTTCTCTTACTCTATCATGGTTAGAGACAGAAGTCGTGAAGTAATTTTTAAATGTTTTTTTATATATATAATTATATATTTGCAGCTTTTTTTTGTACATAACTCACAACAGTAAGCATAAATGAATGCAGTTACATCCTTAGGCCCTATTATCACAGATTTATTTAGAGAGCATAACACTTGCTCAAATAATTTTACATTATTTTTGTTTTTCCAAATTTCATTCACAATGTCATTTAGAGTGTTTTGTGCATTCCATTGTTTTAGTGATTTATGAAACCAATATATGAAGTCTATAAATTGCAAAGAGTTTTTTTAAGTTTTAATTTTAGATTTTAAAAATTCTTTGGTTAATAAATATTACTTGGATTTTTAAAAATTAGCATAGGTATAGGGATCATTATATCAGGATTTTTAATTATTAAATTTAGAAATACATAATTATATGTATAATTATAGCACCCAATAATGATTTGTGTTTTTTACAAAAAATGTCTTTCTTATATAGATTTATTTGTATGCATGTTTATTCATTCCTTCATTCTCCAATCACTACTCTTGTTTGCCTACTATGTAGTATAGAGCCCTAAAGAAAAGGTAAAAATAATATAATTTCTAAAGTTTAAATTTTATTGCACTTTGCCTTTCCATTTTAAATCTGTTTGTATCATCAGTGATCTTGTTGGTTCCCCAAAACTTGAAATTAATATATTTGTGAAGGTCTAGATCTCCTTCAGTCTACATGTTGATTGATTTCTGATTTTATTAGCTTAATAACATGTTGCAAAGTTTTGGAGTCTTATGGCTGTCCTATTATATCAGTGATTTTAATTTTTTACTTCTAACTATGGACTTAACCAGTAGTGGTCACAGGTAGTGTCAAGATTACATGTTGCCAATTGAAATGCAAACAAACAGCATTCATAATAGACACTCAATATTGATTGTTCCTTCATAATGGAATGCTGATGGTATTTGAGGGGAGTGTTCCATATGTGTGATAGTCTGGTTCCCTAAGAAACCAGTTTGAAACGTAGGTAGATGAAAGGGCCATTTCAAGTGAACTCTTCAATGGTTATTTCTTAATCCAAGGGTGGAAGATGTGGATTAATTTCTTAATTGCCTATAGTTAACATTTCATAGCTCTTCAAAGTTCTTTTTTTTTTTTTTTCATTTTTCCGAAGTTGGAAACGGGGAGGCAGTCAGACAGACTCCCGCATGCGCCCATCATAGTTCTTTAAAGTTATTTTTTAGTCTATAAAGAATCTTTCCTCAGAAATAAATTCTGCCTCTGTTCTCAGAACTTCCTTAACAATTTTTTTGAAGATTTTATTTATTTATTTTAGAGAGAGAGGAGAGAGAAAGAGAGAAGATGGGGGAGAAGAAGGAAGCATCAACTTGTAACTGCTTCTCGCATGTACCTTGACTGAGCAAGCCCCAGGTTTCAAACCAGTGAGCTCAGCACTTCAGGTCTACACTTTATCCCCTGCTCCACCACACATCAGGCAACCTCTTCATCTACTCTGACATTTTTTTTTTCCAATTATGACTCTTTTATCTTCTTTCTCCTGCTCCTTGTGAGATAATAGAGAAATCTCTTGATCTGGGTTTCAGCTGGAATCCTGTTCTCCTTTTAAATCTTATTCTATACCATTAGGTCTACTTGAGGTTCTAGGAAAGTCACAACATAATAGTGATTTTTATACACTCCAAGGCAAGTATATATGTTTATTACTTATGTAAGGATGTCATGGATGAGAGTTGTTTTTTTGTTGTTAGAATTCAAAGAAGAAATACAAAACTCAGTTTTTTTTAATTACAGCTTTTATTCTGCTATTGCTTTACAGTACCCCAAATTTTTAGTACTTTTATTGTATGCCTACTTTAGTCAGGGATTGTGCTTAGTACTGGGGATATAACAGTGAACAAACTACATATAATTGGGCACCTAGAAGTTCATTTAGTAGATGTTGAATGAAAAGAAAATGCATAAACACAGAGTTTAGGAGATGGATATTTGTGAAAAATTGGTACTTCTGTAAAATAAAATGGTATTTGTGTAAAAATCTAATGTCTCTTGGAGAAGTCCCTACAATTCATTTAACTTGTGTATGGTATTTGCTAGAGCGATAGCAAATAGGAAAAGAGTACTTTTCCTATGTTTTTGTTTTTATTAACATAAAGTTAATAAAGTTTCAGAGTTAAAAAAGTGCAACAATAAGGAACTGAAAATTTGGTATTACGAAAAGGTTATTGGCATTGGCTTTGTAAGATCCATGGTGTGGTTGAAAAAATATCTTGCTATATATCTAGTTAAGTATAATACTGTAAAGTTCCCAGAAACAAAATTGATGTATCTGAAATGTTATCTAGGATGTACTCTCATGCTATTTTTGCAAGCTGATTTAATCATACTTAGAAGGATTTATCAAGATGCTTACCTGTTGTGAAATTCTACATGATTTCTTGAGGGTACAATCTAAGGTTGAGTTATATCATCTCCTCTTAGCTTTGCTATATCAGTGCCTAAGTGATTGTAATTCTTTCTGGACCCTTCTTATTCAGTGGTTGCCGTACAAAATGTGGGACAAAACAAATGCATGTCATGCTCTAAGACTACTGTATGTCATGTGTATTCACCAAGAGTTAAAAATAAATTAAAAAGAAAATGTGCAGGGTGTATCTTAATGTATAAACTTATTTTAAGCCTTACATAAAATTTCATTTTTGGCTGGTTTATATGCAAGTGGGGCAAATAGATTAACCTTTTTGTTATATTGTTACATATGCTGAGCTGATTTATCTTAAGTTGGAATTTCTGAAGTAAATGCTTTATTATTAACGTTAAGCATTTTAAAATAGAAAAAAATTTTAATATCCAAATTACTATCAACACATCATCATCTGTGTATCATTCTTTTTTTATATTCTTTTGTAAATATACCTGGAGTGTCAAGGAAGAAATATTGAAAAAAATAGGTAGCTGACTTGCCAATTTATGGGGGGACACAAAAGTAAGTTTACAATTGTATGTGAAGCACTAGTATATTCTTCTATTATTATTTATTAATTATTGTATTATTTTCCACACAAACAACTGTAAAGTTACTTTGACCAAATACTGTATATAACTATATACAAACTATTGGTCAGCCAAAGAGAAATGACATTTAAAACACAATCTAGCTGTTATAAAGGTGTCAAAATTTTGTCTCTATTGGTATTTTGCCAAATAACTGCATGTTAATTAGGAAATTGACCAGAAAACTCTTATTCCAGGTTTATATAGGATAAGGCTATGAGTTACTCCTCTAAATATTTAAGAATTCTCATATCCTGCTTTCAAGGAAGTTCTGAATTTCTAAAAGTAATTTTTCTTTAGTAATGCAGATTTTATTTCTAAAAGGCTATGAGAAAGCTGTGACATGCCAACATTTATAAATAATGAGTCGATGTATCCATAAAATTTGATATATCATAACTATGTGCATTCCTATTTCTTCAATAGAACAGAAAATATTTTATTGTTTTCTGCATGTAAGGTAGTACTAGTATTAACACACAGATATTTGAGTTATAGAATAAAGCTGTTGTATTTCTAAGTAGTAATACAAATTAGTAAGTATTTAAAAAATAAGGAGATGGATAATTTAAAACACTCAATATATTATCCTCATCTCCACTTTTCTTTCATCAAATGCATTCTGCTTTTTCATCCTCTTTATTCTTCCATTCCCCATCTCTACTGGCTTGCTTTGCTTCTTTCTTCTCTTATCTCTCTCACTCTTTCCCTCTGCATTGAAGTACACTACTTTGAAACATACCTTTTCCTTATCTTATCCTTTATCTTTTTTTATCCTCACAGCTCTTTCCTATTACATTTTGAGTAAGTTTCATGGAAATCTTTATTTGTTGCAGAACTCTAAATACACCTGACCATGGTATACCATCTCTCAGAACAAATACATAGAATGTAGAAGACCTGAATGTGTAGTCCAGCAGTGCAGCATGGGGTTGTTAAGATTGGTCAGAAGTTTTGTAATATAGTAGATGTAAGCTTTATTCACAATGCATTTTCTCCCTATGGAATAAATCTATTTCAATAGTTTTCTGCTGCCTGTTGCAATCCATTTAAAACATACACCTCAATATGGCATGACTGTCTCCATTCAATTGCTTACCTTTTCTTAGCATGTGCTACATACTTTTGCCTTCATCTGTGCCTGAGGTCAGTGACCCAGATATTCTTCCTGCTTCTGGCTATGTGTATTTATTTTTTTCTATGCTATTATCAGTTTTATTCCCTTATTGATTTTCCATCCCCATTGTTGACATTATGCTTTATAAGAATGACTATATTAATCATATTTCTAAAAATGTAATATTCCATCTTGTGGTCCAAACATATTAATTTCACCTAATTTCACTTCTGTGTTCACTCTTGACTTCCATTCCAAACAGTGACATTAGGAACTTACAGTGAGATCCAAAATGTTAAGGTATAAAACTATTAACTTTTTGGTATCAACCATCTCATTATTTATTGCCATTTATTTTGTGATTATTTCTTAGGGAAAAAAATATCTGCCATTGCTTCTTGTCAGCTTTAACTGAAGCAATGGATTTAAAGATGAATTCAGACTTCAGACTTCCCCTGAGGCTGATGGACTTCTCCTTTCAAAGTAGGGCACTTCTATCTGATGGCATTAACCATAAAATCCCCCATTTCAAGTCTGTGATATCCTGAAGGACAACGGCTCATTTCATTTCTTATCAAGAAATCAGGCAGATCAGTCATATTTCCCGAATAAATGACATTTCAGAAAATTCATTTGAACCAAAAATGCGGTTTTCTCTCTGCATACTCCAATTAGTTTAAAAGTGGTCTCTGATGAAAAATTTCAAAATAATTGAGTGTTACATAAAAAAGTTCATATTTGTATGTATGTGACTATATCAACACACATTTCACACATACATATAAAGCAGTGATACACGCACATACACCCATCCATATACCCTTGCACACACACACAAACACTCTTGCAGGCTTCCCAATAGTTATAGCTAGCTACCCTCCTAAGCATTATAAATCTTTAATTTTAGTAATCAACATGAATAGTAAAATACTTCAGATCTTTTCTCCCTCCTTTTTTTTTTTTTATCCCATTACCCGAGCTATTCCAGTAGGAGTGTGCTCACTCATTCGTCCCCTAAGTACACAAAATTAGCTGCTTATCGGTTGATCTTCTTACATGATCCTTTAAAAATCCTTTGTGTTTGCGCACGGGCACTTAGGCAGCGTCCAAGGCCACTTTTGCCTCTAGAGGAAGCCCAGACAAGCCACCCCCAGCCTTTGCCTTACCCACTCACAAGGGGCTAAGGCCTAATTAAATTGCTCTCAAAGACAAGAAAGGATGAATTTTCTTCTTTCCATCTCCCTTGTCACCCATTTAACTCAGCTGACATTCACTGATTCCGTTTTACTTATGTTAAAAAAAAAAACTATAAGTGAGCGCGCGCGCATAACACACACACACACACACACACACACACACACACACACACAAGTCCCATAAAGACAGGATTTGTAGAGAGAGAGAAGTCGTGGGTAAACTTTTAATATGGTTACTCCCTGTGATTTATAATTTCAGAAACAAACAATAGAAAGAAGATAGAGCGAACGTGTCAGAGAAGGGGTCTGATTTCTCTCATTAACTTCAACTTTATTCCATTAACCTAACAATGAAAAAGAAGTAAACACACACAGGGAGAGAGACACACACACATCACTGTTTCTGGTCAATCCTAGATGCTCCTTTTATTCCTCTATTCCTCGGCTGAGATTAATGAGGGGTGTTTGGGAAGCCAGAATGAGCAGAGCCTGTTAATGGGGCTCTGCCCGAGAGGGGCAGAGGGAGCTGAAGCCACTTTGGCCCGCCTGCTATTGATTGGAACGCAGGTCACCCGGGAGCGGTTTCTGGAGCTGCATTTCTGCAGCCGGGGTTCTGGGAGCGGCTGGAGAGCTTTGGCTGGACCAGACAACGGGAGCCCCGAGCAAGTCAAGCAACACTAAGGACCTAGGAAGAGCCAGGCAATTAGCCTTTGAAGGTCATGGAAAGTTCCCTCCCCCTCTTCTCTCTCTTCACCACAGTATCCAGCCTTCTTCCCCTCCTCCTCTTTTCTTCATCACCCATACTCCAAACACATCTGAGGAATCCATTCAATTAAAGCTCTCTCAGCTCCAGCTGTCTCCTGAGTGAAAGGTCAGTGGAGTTCAGGAGGGGGAAAGAGATGCAAGTTGGAGCTGGAGCTTGTGGCTGCCTCTGACCCTGCCTTTGCTCTCTCCCTGCGCCCTCCCCACACCTGGCTGCGCGCCCCACTTCCTTTCTACCTACATCTCTAATGATACCCGATGGTGATGGTCAATCACTCCCCAGCAGTATGAGAGATGCCCTGAAGCATCATTGTGGTAGAGAAAGATCGATCAGGTTTTTTAAAGATGATAATGATAACCTGTGGACATAATGTCAGTTTGCGGTGCTTCTTGGAGGCCCATCACTGTTGGCCTGGGCTACTCGAGCTGCTTGGAGGGGCTGCTGAGTCTGTATTTTTTCCCTCTCCGCATTTGTCTGGCCTTAAAGAGACCTAATTAGACAGAGGGATACTCTGCTGGCTTGCCTTTTAACTGGTCTGCTTGGGTCCAGAGAAAAAGGTGAGGGGCTGATCCATTTTTTGCAAAAGTGTATGCTTCAATTTAACTGAGAAGCAGCCTATCTAAATATCTATGGGGAAAAAATACATAGATTTTGTTTGAAGGATTCAGCTAGGTATGTAGAGATTATTAAATGTCATATTATGATTGTACAGTTTAAATGTTAAAAATTAACAAAATAGTTTAGTGAAGGAATTGAATAAACAAAAGTATCTTAAAAACAGAAAGTTGACAGAAATTTTTTAACACATATACACACGCATTGTTATACACACAAAGATGTAGTATTCATTTTTACCCTTTTCATTTTAAGGAAAAATAATTACCTCAGATCAATTGTTTCTTCTTATTATGAGCTAAATATTTATTTAAAATAATGTGGAAAGTCACATGCACATTGGGTTATACAAGGTGAGAATCATTAATATCAATTTGAACAAGGTGTGGTCTTTCCCTCACATGACTTAGAATCTGTCACAATTAAATATTTAGGCATACATATTTTATGTGTGTTGTTGTATTATTTTTTAGACTTAGTGATCTTACTGTGTCCATACACTTTTATTGTACTTCCGTTCTCAAAGCTTTGTATTTTCCTTATTTGCTAAAGTGTGGGGAATACAGATTCTACTGCAACTAATTTCTTACATGCAATCAGAATTTTTGGTTGTCACATTATTTTCTGCATCATTTGATGAACCAAACTACATTCTCCTATATTCTTATTAAACTATTTGATGATGCTTCTTATTTTGTTGTATAATTGGGTGAGCAATCATGTGGTAAACATAAATTTGGTATGAAATTGAAGAAGCAATGTTAAAAAACAATGAATATATTTTCAGGAAATTTTCTGAGATGTTAAATCTGTTAGAAGAATTGTAAAAAGAGTATTATCATTTTTTTTGTAGATTTTATGACTACAGAGGTACAACTCTGAAAGATATCTAGTATACTTAATGGCTGGGTTTTCTTTTACAACCTAATATTATGCTTTTTGAAATGTGTGTGAGATGTGAATATTTATATATTTAGCTAAATTAAAAGTGAGTATGTGGGTAAAAGGTTAAAAATTATAACTAAAAAAATCTATATTGATAAGATATGCTGCATACTTATATATAAGACATACTTCACAAGGATTCCATGAGATAGCACTTGTGTTCATGGGCTCAGACAAGAGTGTGGTGATTGCCTGGCAGGGGAAGTGGGATTGGGAGAGGAGGAGAAGAGTAAAGGGGGATAAATGGTGATGAACAGAGACTTGACTTGAGGTGGTGAACATACAATACATGGCACAGAAGATGTGTTGTAGAATTGTGCACCTGGAATCTGTATACTTTTGTTAACCAGTGTCATTTGAATAAATTTAATTAAATATAATTTTTTAAAAAAAGATTCTAACCTGAGATTGATAATAGAAGGCAGTACTATTTTCTCAAGTTAAAAAAAAAAAAAAAAAAAAAAAAAGGAAAAAAGAAATGATAGCAAGCATAGTAGAGACACACAGACAGACGATGTAGGATTTTTCCAAGTAATAGGTTCTAATATAAAATTATAACAGATTTTATAATTAAACTCAGGAAACAGTTTTCTTCAGGAGCCAAGAAACTATAGCCACAATCACTGTTCATCTTAACAAAGTATAACATATAAGATACATTGATATGTGTTTGTGTGTTAGTGTGTACACACCTTTCTCCACCAAGACACAAAAAAAGAGTATAAGCTTTTTTCATAAGATTGACTTGCCTCTGAGGGCATAAAAAACAAACAAACAAGCAAACAAACAAAGGACAAAATTTTTTACATGTAATGGTTCAATTAAAAAGGAAAATTGTGGCCCTGGCTTGTTGGCTCAATGATAAAGCGTTGGCTGGCATGTGTATGTCCCAGTTCGATTCCTAGTCAGGGCACACAGGAGAATCCCCCTGCTTCTCCACCCCTCTTCCTTCTCTCTCTCTCTCTCTCTCTCTCTGCCCCTCCTGAAGACATGGCTCTGTTGGAGCAAGTTGGCTCCAGGCACTGAGGATGGCTCCATAGCCTCCATTGGGCACTAAAAAAAAAGAAAAAAGAAAAAAGCTCGGTTGCCGAGCAACTGAGCAACTTCTCAGATGGACAGAGGGTCGTGGGCTAGTGGGCTTATGAGTGGATCCCCGTCAGGGTGCATGAGGGAGTCTGTCTCTGCCTCCCCTCTTCTCTCTCACACACACAAAAATTTCCAGAATATAAGAAATGCTTAACAAATTTTAGCAACAGTTATGATGGTTGTTATTCTTTTCCCCCACAGTGTTTAGCATGATGCTTAAAAGTCCTTTTTGGGTCATTATGTTTGCTTGTGGGACATACACTAGATCAAAAAGAGTGAGGACGTTGACAGGAGCTAATTGGGGAAGGTTAAATTAGGTTGAAGATGGTTGAAATGGAAAGAAGTGGGTGGACTTGAAAGATACCTTAGAGTCACAATCAAAAAGGACTGTTTAAATGCACAGTGGGGTTAGGATGTGCCAAGAATGACAAAAGCCTTATAATGACATGCTAATACAAGTATGAAACCTCCCTTGTTTTGCTTTTCTGCTCACCCAGCATCCCATCTTTTCCTGCTCTTATATCTCTTTGGTTCCTTCCCATAATAAATAAACATAAGAAAAATAAAAAAAACATGAGCCAAAAAAAGCACCACATATTTTAGCATTAACTGTGTGGTAACATCTAAGCCAACACAGGAGACTCCCTCCCTTTACCTGAGTTTTGGCTTTTTGATACCACTATGTGAAGAAGGCATCATAATTGGGAAGGAAGAGGTGGTATAAGACAGAAAGGGAAAAAAATAAGTAGAATTAAAATGTCTTAATTAATTTGAAAAAAATAAATAAGTAGCATAAGCTAAATAAAAATAAAATGCCTATAGTGAAGTTGACCTCCTGGTGTAGGCAGCAGGTGGAGTAAAAAGGAACCAGACCCGCTGTGCCTGTGAAGGGTATGGACTGGGACCAGGTACTGAGCAATGGGAATGGAGAAAACATTCTGGACACAGGGGCAGGATAGATGGTTTCTAGCTCTAGCTTTGCCATGAGTCAACATTTGAAAATAGAGCCTGTCCCCTCAATGATTCCATAAGATAGCACTCATGTGTTGCTGACGTTGGGTAAGCACAACCAATATGGATAATCACGTTCCTTCGTTGGCAGAATCAGGTAATTCTGTACAGGTTGGGGGCTTGCACACAAGTGCAAACAAATATCTATATAAGATATGCTGCATATTTCTATATAAGATATACTGCATAGATGATGCCTCACAAGGATGCCATGAGATAACACTTGTGTTTATGGGCTCAGTAAAATTGTAAGAAACTCTAAGAAAAAAATAAAAATGATCTGAATTGGAGTTTTGTTTTTTTTTTTGCTGGACAAAGATTGCAGAAAACACATGGGGAAAAGTGCCATATGCAGTCATGTGCTTTAAATTTAGTATTTTTTTTTAAGTACACAAAACAATACTCAGTGCCATTTGGTATTTTATGAACAATCTGTCTAGAACTCTTCAATTTATATGTATATAAAATAGTATGCATATCTTATATGAAGATGTCTGTTGACGAGTGTGTGCATGTCCCTACCTGCCAACGAGGAATGTGATTTTCCATCTTCGTTGTGTCTACCCAGCTTAGGTATCTCAAGAAAACTTTCAGTAGCTAAAAAAGTTCTTAAGTCATTCTTTCAACAAATATTTATAAAGCACTTATTATTTATTGGCACTATGCATATTACTGAACCTACAGAAATGACAAAGATAGAAAACACATATCTACTGCCCTTATGGAGTCAGAGTCTTACAAAGAAGAGAAATTTAGAATATTATGGAAGCATATTTGACTAAATCTAGTCAAAATATCATATTTCTGCATCATTAGTCCGTGATTAAACCCCACATTTACTCCTATTTAACTCTGGATTTCTGCACATGAGGCAAATAACTGTAGAAGTCCAAAAAACCTTCTCTTTAAAGGAGTTGAAGTTGTGAGTCATCAGATATAAAAGTGCAGGCATCCTGGAAAAGGATATAAGGAAACAGAATCACAAGAACAATTTGAGGGCATCTGAACAAAGCACCAACATTGTCTGCTCCAGGCATCAAACAGAATTCTACAGTACATGTATTTTTTTCTTAATTTTTATTTTCAATTTATTGTGTTGACATGATTTCAAGTGTCCCATTCAATATATCACCCTCTATCTGCCCCCACATCATGCCCCTTGGGCCCCATGCAAAGTCGCTTTCCATTCCATTTCACTCTCTTTGCCCCCTCCCTCTACTTCCATCCCTGTTTCCTTCTGGGATTGTCTGTCTGTATCTATGTGTTTTATTATATATATATATAATTTGGCTAATTCCTTTACCTGCTTTGATTCAGTTTATATCTTTTTATAAACTGAACAAGTGAGTAGTGATTTCAATGGCCAATATAAGGAATATAGGAGAAGGAATATGTTGGGCAAAAAGCAAAAATGTACATGAAATGATAAATTAAGTTTTAGATTGGTTAAGTTTGAAGAATTTTTGATTCACTACTTAACAATGTTCAGTAAACAGTTGGATATGTGAATCTAAAGTGTCCAAGAGAGGTCTGGTGTAGATATCGATTTCACTAGTTGTTTTATAAAGCTAGTAATTGAAACCTGGGAAAAAATAAAATTGTCTGGGGAAAGTTAGTCATATGAAATAAGAAATAGATTAAAAAAAAAAAAAACTACCCTGAGTAATATCAGTATTGAGTGGTCAGGAAAGTAAACAAATTGCAAATAAGATCGAGAAGGAGTAGCAAAGAGTAGGACAACCAGAAGAGTCTGGTCTCCAAGAAAGTTAGTAAGCAAAACCTAAATATGCTGGATTCCAAATAAAATATAAACTTAAATTATTTATTGGATTTAGTATTCAGGACTATAGTGATATTTCTCATGATAACATAAAATATCATGGCTATAATATTGCTTTACTAATCACTATTGCTAGTAAACTTTTATAAAAATTATTTACTCACTTATAAAGTGGCCCATAGGTCCATAGGTATTATCATGGTCATATACTCATAGTCTCAGTGTAAGGAGTTTAAATATTTAAAAATACTAGGAAATTGACATACTTTAATTATGGAGAAGATGATAACAATAAGGAAGAAAGGAGGGAAAGAATTGAGCAGAGAGAATAAAGAAGAAAAGAAAGAAAAAGAGAGGGTATGGTAGAGGAAAGAAGGGAAGGAGGAAAACTTTTTGCTTTTGGGAAACTGTGTATCTCTATTCTCAGCCATGTATTATGGGGAGGATTTATTTATTCATTCATTGAAAAGTTGTTAATTGAGTGACTTATATGTGCCAGGCATTATTCTAGAATCACAAAATATGGAAATAAACAGCAGATAAAAAATGCCATCTGTCTTGATGATAAAAGTTCATAAGATAAAAAAAAAGATGTTTTAGTAAGAGAAGCCCTTCCACTGGATTTAAAAGTGTACAGATAAAACCTGGAGTTTCCCACAGGCTACTTTACCATTGTATAGGGAGACGTCTTGGTAGTAAAGTCAAAACAGAAGACAGTGCTAAAGGATTTGGATGAAAACAAACAACACAACACAAAATAAAATCAAACCTTATAGCATTTTTGAGATGCTAGATTCATCATACTTGAAGTCAGAACTATGCCATTACTTTATGTGAATTTCACTATTAAGCCATAAATGGTTAGTCTTTCTAACACTCGCAACTGAAAGAATCTTAATTTATGGATTGAAATTTTCAATATTTCAAGGTAGACCCTAGTCAATTTACTCAATGGATAAGCATTGGCCTGGTGTGTGGACATCCAGGGTTTGATCCCCAGTCAGGGCACACATGAGAAGGAACCATCTGCTTCTCTTTTCCTCCTTCTTCCCCTTCTCTCCCTCTTCCCCTCCCACCGCCAGTGGCTGAATTGGTTCAAGCATCTGCCCATGGCATTGAGAATAGCTCTGTTGATTCAAACATCAGCCCCAAATAGGGGTTGCTGGATAGATTCTGGTCCAAGTACATGCAGGTCCAAGTACTGTCTCTCTATCTCCACTCCTCTCACTTGAAAAAAATTTTTTCAAGGTAAAGATCAAAATATCGGTCAATATTTCCTTGTATATGTCTGTGAATTCCTGACAAAAACTAGACTATATTAACATTGTTTGCACTAAGATAAGTTTTTAAATGTGTTATGCACATAGCAATGATCTCTTCAAGTCTACTACATTTTCCTTCTATTTTTAAGATAGCAAAATTGAGTGAAAAACATTCTTCTTGACTATGTATAGGCAATTGGAGCAATTAATATTTAAGCCCTTAAAATTGTATTTTCTATGTTTAAATTCTTATTGGATTACACAATTTCTGATTTTTCATTATATTTGTAGAGTTGGTTGAGTCTAGGCTTGGTGTTGTCTGCCTCCAGTTTTCAGTTGTGTTATTTCTAGGTCTTCTTGGGTTGGTATCAGCTATTATTTGAATCCACTTTCTAATTTGGGCAGCTTTGAAGTCTTGATTTGTTTGTTTTCTTAACAGGTGATAGTCATTTTTTTTACTGATCTCAGCAGGGGGCTTCCTTGAAACTGTATCCAGAAATGCGATGGGTGTAACCTGAGACTCTGAAGGCCTCTTTCACCAACTAATCTCTCTGGGGGCAGGGTGTTTTCTCAGCTTCAGTAGGGGGAGGTGAATCTCAGATCTCCATGGAGACCTGAGTTATTGCCGCTCCTCCCCACATCTTGTTTTCAGCTGTGTCTTGTTGCACTGATTGGAGCTGGAGAGATGTCTGGAGATCTCTGATCTGGAAGCAATTCAGTACTGTTTTGTGGAAGGATCAGTCCCTCCCCCAGCTATGGCTGCCTCCAGCATGAATGAGTCAGCTTTTTTAGGTTGTCTTCTGCATTCCTTAGCCCCTCACAGTCTGTTCCTCTCTCTCTCCTTTCCACTTGGGAGATAAACTGGTCTTTTCAACACACCTCACTCCCTGGTTGCCAGGCAAGTGGCTGTGAGCAGTATTTTCTGCTCTTTTCCCTAGAGTGAGATCCCCTATGGGCTCTCAGCCTCACCCCCCCCTCCGTTCCTGTAAGCAGGGGAGATTCAGGTGCTCTCTACCAGGTTTGTTGTGGCTTCTTCTTTGCTCCTTGTTTTTTGAGAGCTGTTCTTGTAGTCTAGAGTTGGTTTTTCATGCTGATTTTTCTTAAATTGATTTGTATTCCAGTTTGGTGGTGAGAGCTGGGCATCTGTGCATTCGCCTACTCCACTGCCATCTTCTAATCTGATTTTTCATTATAAATCTGTGGTTTGGGTTGGTAAAAGTTAAAGCTCTTACAATTTTAAAGATCACCCGTCTTTTAAAATTTTTGTATCTGGAATAAAGCTAGAGTCAAACTACACCTGTTATACTGTTGATGCCTAAATTAGCTACTTTCAGATAAACATGAATTTGTCAAACTCTTAAATTAATGTTAACATATAGAATTCTCTGGTCTGTCTTTAGTCTAAATTTCCACTGTACTTACTGCTTCATCAAATCCTCTTCACATCTATGCTAAATGGGACCAAACTTTTAAGAGTGCTCTCTAAAGATAACATGCAGATAACTGATAGACATATGTAAACATGCTCTCTGCATCACTAATCATCAGAGAAATGCAAATTAAAACCATGGGATTAACTCACATGCCTCAGAATGGCTATCATCAATAAATCAGCAAACAGTAAGTGTTGAAGAGGATGTAGAGAAAAGGGAACACTTAAGTGTTGTTGATGGGAATGCAGATTGGTGCAGCCACAATGGAAAACAGTATAGAGTTACCTCAAAATATTAAAAGTGGATCTGCTGTATAACCTAGTGATTCCACTTCTGGGGAGATATGCAAAGAAACCCAAAACACTAATTTGAAAGAATATATGCATGCTATGTTCTTTGCAGCATTATTTACCAAAGCCTAGATATAGAAATAGCCCAAGGGCCCATTAGTAGATGAGTGAGTAAGAGAATGCCCTCAAATTGTTAATTTACACAATGGAATACTACTTCGGTATAAAAGAGAAGGAAATTTCCCTTTTGTGACAGCATACATGGACATGGAGAGTATTATGCTAAGTGAAATATACCAGTCAGAGAAAGACAAGTACCATATGATTTCACTGATATGTGGAATCTAACATACAAAATGAACTAACAAACAAAATAGAAATAGACTTATAGATACAGAGAACAGACTGTCAGCAGTCTGAGGGGAGGGTAATGGGGAGCTAGGTAAAACAGGTAAAGGAATTAAGCCAAAAAAAACCCCAAAACTCATAAAACAATATGGTAATTACCAGAGAGAAAGGAAGTGTGGGGGAAGGTAGAAGAGAATAAAAGGAGATAAATGTGATGGAAAACTTGACCTGGGGTAGTGAGCATGTAATACAATATATGGATGGTGTATTATAGAATTGTATACCTGAAAACAATATTTTTATTAATCAATGTCACCCCAATAAATTCAATTAAAAAACAATGTATTTTGTACAGTTTCTTATAGATTTTAACTATTTTTTCCTCTTTAAATTGAATTACCTATTGTTTTATTTATATTTAAAACTGCTGAACTTGATGTCTCAAATGGGAAATTGTAGATTTCAGAAATATTGAATTACACATAAAATGGGACCAGTGGTGAAATTGTGATTACAGAATTTTCAGACATACTGTTGTTTCCATTTACAACATAAGGTTTGTTGAATAAATGTTCTGAATGCTTACCATAATATTTGCATCTTGCTTATAACAAATTGCTAACCGGTAAGTTTATGGGGTAACATATGGGTCTCAGTTCTTTAGTTGGCGACAGTTAAACAAATTCTACACTTTTGCACACAAATAAATGCTTGAGAAAGAAACTACCCATTTTATGTAATCATATGTCCATTTGGATGTAGGTCAAGAAGGACTTGCTAGTATGCTAACAGCCATAAAAAACCTGCCCCATGCTAATTACTATTTAGTTGCAGGGGTTGGTTCAGCTTGCTATGCATATGTTATGGTCCATATGTACAAACCTTCCCATTTGTAGAGAGGCCAGATGGGCCCTCCCTAAGCATGAACCTTCCCTGCTACATGGATTAACTATGAAAGTTTTAAATTGCTAAATTACTTGCTTTTGTTTTTTTATAAAATGATTCCTTTTAGTGCCATATTTTTTATAGTTATTTGGGACTTTTAATACAGGAAGAGTAGCAATCCCTATTTGTTCATGCAGATTTCTGCAAATGGGCCATCACTTTCACTTTGAAGTGCCCATGAAACCATCACAGTTATTATTTCGCAGATTTGTTTTTCATGTGGATTTTAGATCAGCTTGTTCAAACTAGATACTGTGGGAGTTATATATACTCTTTGTATTTATCATACCAAACAGAATATATGCAGATAAGGGTTTATGGCCTTCAAAAGTTAATTTCTATAGAAGAGTAAAATATTAAAATTTGATAAAGATGAAATTTGTAAACTATTATTGGAGATCACTTATCTGGGAAAACATTTCAGATACTAAAGTAAATAATTTTTCTCTATCATTTGAAATAAAAATTATGCTCAGAATAAATAATTCTGCAAAAAAAAATCAACAATGCAAAAAAACAAACACCCAAACAACTCCTTGGCTTAATTCTTGCCATTATATTTGAATATGATATATTTTAATATATATTATCCTGATTAACACATTTCAAAATTTTATTACAAAAGCTATTATTTTAAATTAATATTTACTGCCTAATATGTTTTATGTTGTTTTCAATAAGTCATATGGCGTATTATTTAGTAAATCTGAAAACCTATAACTACTGTATTTCCCCATGTACAGCAAGTGCTGAACTTACGACCACAATTGGTTCCGACAGACCAGTCATAACATGATTTGGTCGTAGGTTGAGTAGGCTATATGTACAATACTGTGAAATGATGTTATAAAAATCTTTAAGTCATATTTTATCATAATTTTCTTTCATTATTGTTATACATCATAATTTTCTTTGTTCATTTTATGCCATTTGTATCATCTCTACACCACTTTGTTTCTTATGTTTACATTCGTTAGGTTTAAGTAAAACACTGCATTACCAGTACAACTGGTTTAATATTTGCAAAGACAATTTCCTCTTGGTAGACATCTTAGGAGGGGTTTGATGAAAAATATCCAAGACACAAAACACAAATTGCTGTATTGAGTCTGGGATAACAGTTGAAATGGTGCACGCAGAGATGATAGTGCTGCCGGAAGCTGGTCCGCACTGTCATATGCCCAGCTGGGCAACGCTTGCGCTGCCAGACATGGAGCAGTCATGGCTACCGATTGTGATCATAAAGTTGAATTGTTGTTAGTTGCATAGTTCCTAAGTCGATCAATATTTGTATAAGATACACGTTTTTTTTAAAAAAATTGGGGGGTCTAATAACTGGGTGCGTCTTATACAATGGTTGCATTTCTCACTTTTTTACATGGATGAGGAGTTGTGTGAATTTTTTTTTTTGTATTTTTCCAAAGCTGGAAACAGGGAGGCAGTCAGACAGACTCCTGCATGCGCCCAACTGGGATCCACCTGGCATGCCCACCAGGGGGCGATGCTCTTCTCATCTGGGGCATTGCTCTCCTGCAACCAGAACCATTCTAACACCTGAGGCAGAGGCCATGGAGCCATCCTCAGTGCCCAGGCCAACTTTGCTCCAATGGAGCCTTGGCTATGGGAAGGGAAGAGAGAGACAGAGAGGAAGGAGAGGGGGAGGGATGGAGAAGCAGAGGGGCGCTTCTCCTGTGTGCCCTGGCTGGGAATCGAACCCGGGACTCCTGCATGCCAGAACGATGCTCTACCACTGAGCAAACCGGCCAGGGCCGAGTTGTTTGAATTTTATGATGAATAAAACTTGAATTCAATAACTTCATGTAACACATTTTTTCCCCAAATTTTGGGCCCCAAAATTAAGCTGCATCTTATACATGGGAGTGTCTTATACATGGGAAAATATGGTAAATAATAAAATTTCAATGATGTGCTGTATTATGTAACTACTGAACTATCAATGTCTTCAGAATCATTCACATTATATACTCAAATTTATTGAAAATTGATAGAATTTAAAAAAATTTTTATAAGGAAAGCAGTTAAGCAAGTCAATTATTTTATCCAAAGTAAGTCACCAAGCTCAAAAACAAAACAAATCAAAACAAAAACCTCTAAATGTAAAACTCTAGTTAAAATTTGTATGTTTACCAAATTTCTGTCATTAAGTCTCTGAATAGTTAGATATGATATCCACAATTATTAAATATTTTTATATTCAATCCAGAAAATGCAAATTAAAATTTGTTCATCTTATAGTTACAAAGAGCCTTACTGATGGATTCAGAATATAAAATTTATTAGTTCCCAAAAGTATATAATACTCAAAATTAACAAATAAGAAAACTTTAGAAACCTCTAGTAATTGTGTAGTAATCTATTATGAGAGTAGAAGTGCTTTGCCTTTTATGAACCATTTACCTTTTGACATTAGTTTTCTTTTTCTTGACTAGTATTTTAGAGAATAGGTTAGTGAAATGCCACAACTTTCCATAACCAAATTTTTTTTTGTTTTAAGAAATAAATAAAAAGCAAAAAGAGATTCATGAATTAGTCATAGATAATTCTGAGTTTATAAAAGAACACCTCCTTTTGTAATATTATGACAGTTCTCTTCCTTAAATATTGTGTTCATAAATTAGTTAAGCCAGATAATGAAGTTATCATATATTCTATGTTTTATATGCTTTTGATTAAGAAAAATTAAGTTTATTAAATAACACATATTTGTTTTATTTAATAGATTTAAATTTATCAATACTTTAAAATTTTCTGATAAAACTGGAAAAATAGCCTAATTATCCTATAATCCTATTAATCCACATGTAACAAAAGGAACATTTTACACAAATAATATTGAATGATCATATAATATTATCTTGGATATAATAACAACCAGAATTTATCTCACAGTGTTTCTCAACCTCAGCACTACTTACATTTTTGGTCAGTAATTTGGTGTTGTAGGGAGCTATTGTGCACATCATAGGACATTTAGCAGCATTTTGGCCTCTAAACACTAGACACCAGTAGCACTTCCCTGTTGTTACAACAAAATTATCTCCAGATATTGCCAAATGTTCCCTGTAGGGTGAAATCATTCTCAGTTGAAGATCATTGACCTAAATACTGTATCACTATTGATAAAATTTTATAGTTTTATATTAAAAACAAGAAGCCAGTGATAGCCACAAAAATCTTTAAAAAATTGTTTTTTTATAAAACATAAAGAAAATTTGCCACATCTTCTATTTTTATAACTTAACAGAAAGTACCATGACAATTTTTATTTATAATATGTTCATAAGTATGGAGAGTTCTTAAATCATCAAAAATAATTAAAAATAAAACACATTTTTCATAGTACACTTACTAAAACAAAAAAAATGTTGACACTGGCAGAAATGGAAAAAAGCCAAATCAAATATTGAAACTCCCACTTAAGAAATCAGAAAAAGAAGAGGAATTTAAATACAAATTAAGTAGAAGAAAAAAAATATTTTTTTATTTCTTTTCATATTTGTTAATATTGTAATGGCCACAGAAAATTAAGAGGTATTTTTTATTTTAATTTTTCTAGTTCCTGTTTCATAAATATCTTAATTTTCATAACTATCTGCTTAATGTAAATAAATTAAGTTTCAGCTCCTACAGATTATGGCATGGATTTCCTCCCCATTGGAGATTCAGAATAAAACCTCTAAGATCTACATCTGGTTCTAATACTCCACTGGACCATTTTGACTTCAGCTTTGAGTCACTAAACATTAAGATTTGAGTTCTGTTTTAGTTTCTGAAAATTGTGATTTTAACCTTCTTTGGTGGTTGGTGTCTTATTTAAATAACAAGAAACTGAAAAAAATAAACAATTTTTATCTATTTTATTTAATATTTTAAAGTGTATTTTGGAGAGGAGAATTTTCCATATCAGCTCCTTCTCACACATCAACTATAAACTTATTTAACCTCTTTAAATAAGTTTCTAGATCTGTAAATTGGAGATAATCACTACTAACTTAGTGGGTATTTGTGAAAGCAAATTAAATTGTGAGGTTAACGATAACATTTTGCTTAGTAAATTATAAATATTGAGGAAATGTAATTCATTGGGATTATAATTCTAAACAACGTACATTTAAATTATGACAGGAGAAGCTTACAAAACTAAGTAATTAAAGCTTTTTGAAATTATTCATTTTTAAGTTTTTCTAATCAAAGATGGATTAAATAATTTTTCCTAATATCCAAAATGTAGAGCAAAATTATACAATAGATTTGAAAAGGTTTGTATTATATTATAATTTTGATAAATTTTTTTAATATATACTGAATTTTCTGCAGGTGGCATAATGTTTGGGGTTACTGTCAGAGTTTTGCAATTTTGTACAAAATTTCATAAATAAAAGGCTTCAGTGTTCTGGATTCTGTTAGAAGACATTTTGAGTAGATATATTTTTAATTCTCTTTACACAACATTGATGTCTAATGAATGGATTTTGAAATCTTATAATAGTAAGACAGAAGTGGTTAAGATGAGAACAGAGGATTCGTGATTTTTTGATAATTCAATTTAATGTAACTAAAAATCTATACATACAGGCCCTGGCCAGTTGGCTCAGTGGTGAAGCATTGGCCTGGCGTGCGGGAGTCCCAGGTTTGGTTCCCGGCCAGGGCACACAGGAGAAGCACCCATCTGCTTCTCCACCCCTCCCCCTCTCCTTCCTCTCTGTCTCTCTCTTCCCCTCCCGCAGCCAAGGCTCCATGGGAGCAAAGATGGCCCTGGCGCTGAGGATGGCTCTGAGGCCTCTGCCTCAGGTGCAGGGATGGCTCTGGATGCAACAGAGCAATGCCCCAGAGGGGCAGAGCATCACCCCCTGGTGGGCATGCCAGGTGGATCCCAGTCGGGTGCATGCAGGAGTCTGTCTGACTGCCTCTCCGTTTTCCAGCTTCGGAAAAATGCAAAAAAAAAAAATCTATACATACATATTATGTTTTTCTTTAATTAAAATAGTTCCAAATCATTTAAAGAATGAACACAGAAGCTTGGTGGAATGCTTTTCTTTAAAGGAATGAAAAAGAGAGAGAGAGAGAGGTGAATTTATTGAGTTAAATTAGTAAATAAGAGTGGTTAAAACAAAAATGTTCACACATTTTTAATTTAAAACATGTTTAATTCTTTTAACATTCATTTGAATCTGCAATTATTTTAGCTATAAGCTGTGTACTGACGAAAAAGTAAAACCATGGATTTTATGAATGTTGCTGGAGGTGATATATAAATCCAATTGATCAGTGCAACAGAGAATTGATGCCGCAATTTGTACCCAGTGGCATTTTCTTTTCTCTCTTACTCAACTGTTTCAGAACACTATAAGAAAGTCAATATGATATGCCAATATAGTGCAATACTTTCAGTCATAAGTCCCTTGTTCAGATTAAAACTTAGGTGCTCACATTGTGGATAATAACAGACAGCCTGACCCCATATCACTATGTACCATCCAGAAAGGGCTTGACTCAACTTTATTTCAAGTTTCCATGCATCTATCAAAGTTCCTAAGTGCCAGCAAAACTGGCAACATAGGGCATCTATCTCTTCAAGTTAAAAACATAGAGGTAAAGGATAATATGGACTTAGTGCTGCAGTTTGGCGAAAGACCTCCCTCTCTGACTGCCTTTCATGATGTTCTGATCAAGTTACCTTTAAAATTCACTTGATTCCACACTTTGATTCTCTTTCTCTTTTAATTTATTAATGTATTTACCATCTATCTCAGCATTATCTTTATAAGCTTGCTCTTTCCTAAAACAGTATTGGGGAAGTTTTACTGTCTTTTATTTGTTGTATACAATTTTAATTCTGAAGAACTTTTGTGTCACTTAGCTGTTTATTTTCTAACAGCACACATCTCCAAGAGAAGGCCTCTAACTTTATATTTTGTCCTCAAAAAATGTGTCCAAATTATTGGCAACTTTCAGGCAGAGTATGTTTTATTATATTATAATAATTTTTGATTCCATAATCTGTTATACAGCATATTCCAGACAGGCCCCATCTAAGCTTGGTTAAAGAAATATCCTATAACACGTACTGCTTACTATGTCTGCCTACAGTGAAGATGATTATTTCTGTAACAGACTGGTGAGGCACAGCTGGTCCAGATGTTTATCAATAATCAGTCTAACATAATTTAAAATTTTAGGGGGCATTAGAAAAGCAACATAAAGCTTACTTAGAAAATGAAAAGTATATACAGTACAGTATATTTTTGTAATTAAGCTTTTAATAGTCATTCATTCATTTGTGCACTTGATTTGAAAATATATGCTTAATGCCTAATAAGGACCTAGGCACTGTACTGGGTGCTAGAATGCAGCTAGGTAATAGAGACAAAATTGGTACTCTGCATGGGATCTATAATTGAGTGTGCAATACAATCAATTAGCAAGCATAAATAAGTATATAATATATCAGGTAAAAATGAATGCTGTAAAGAATAGGATGATGAAGGAGAAAAGAGTTTGTATTGGAAAAAGCTGAGGACAGAAGATGGTCATGGGAGACTTCCCTGATCACTTGCTATTTGAGCAAAGACCTGAAGGGAGTAAAGGAGTGAACCAGGTTGACACATGAAAAATAACATTCCAGCAAGAAAGAAAAGCACCTGCATGTCCCCAGCATTGTGACAAGTTGGCAAGTTCGAGAAAAAGCAAGGGCATGATTGTGTCTAGAGGAGAGTAAACAAAGAGAAGGAGCTTAGTTTGCATTCCTCTGAGCTTCAGATTCATGTTCAGGTAATTTATTTAAAAATTGATAAAGAGGAAGGAAAGGTAGAAAAGCTAAACATGTATGCAATTTCAGGTAAAGTCATCTCCTCATGTTCTGGATGTTCTCAAGTATAAATTACTTTGCAGTGTTTGTTGAGGTAAGAGATCTGGGCTTTCAAAGCTCTGCAGCCTCCAGGTATTGGATGTGGGAAGCCCAGGGAAGACTTAAACTCCTGGACACTTCTGGATAACAGTGCTTCTGGGAAAAGAAGCTTCAGCAGTCCAAGTCTCCTGATAAAGGCTGTAGGTGCCACACATGCATAAGCTGTCAGAATGGGTACATAGAACCAAAAGTATTTTCACAGGAGATCTGAGAGAATGTGAAGTCAGACACTGACCAATATCGAGCTTTGTTGGATTTCGATGTGGTCCTGTGACTGAAATGCAGCAAATGAAAAGTAGAACTTGTGTTCTTAAATGATCATGTGGAAAAGAACTCACTTATTTAAACAAAACCAATTTAACTATGACATTCATGTTTATAAAATTTGTATTTGGTATGTTTTAACTTATTATAGAAAAGGTTAATTTGTTATATCAGCATCTTTTTTTTTTTCCTTTAACTGGTATATCTATATTTGAAATCGAGTCCTCTGGCTATAGTAAAAACAAAAGACCATAACAGAACAAGATATAAATCAGCAAGGATGTTTTGTTAAATACTCATATCTCAAATTTTCTAAGTTTAAGGCCCTGAATAAAGCTGCTGACATTTTGTGAGAGTTAAATGACTGGCTTCTGAACATTTTATAAAGCAACTATTTTCTCCATCCTTTTGATATAATCCTATTTAACTATGAGATTGAAATCTCAGAATAATCTCATGCCTCAGAGATTCCCATAAGAAGTTATACATTCACTGTGCCTCTAGTAGGTTACATGGACCTTTCATGTTTCAAACTGCAACCCTTTCTATCATTAGATTTTAAAGTGTTCAAAAATCTGGGGAAAAGTTTTCTTTCTTATCATCCATTACATTGCCTCTGGGCTAAGGAAAAATGTAGGTAAAACAAAAGATTTTTGTCTACCTTGAACCCAAAGGAAGTTAAAATGGAAACCTCAAGTGCAATGACTTTAATGACTATTGCTTTTTTATCATAATGTATGCTTAATAGTTCATAGAATATTTAGTTCAGCTGGGCATAATTTTAAACTTCAGACAGAAGACATATTTCTGTAGGGAAACTTTTCTAGAGGTGGTAATTTCTTTATATTGATACTTAAGGTTTAAGTAGATTGCAAGGTGGAAAAGCAATGCCTGAGAATAACTTAAGGATGATCAAACTTCTGATATCTAATAACTAAAGTCTACATCCTCTAAGATGTCCACATTAACCTGAATAAAACTGTAATTAATATTTTTCTTATGTATTAATCTGCCCAAGTAATTGCAAACCTAGTTAGCAAACAGATTAAAACACTAATAAAATATGATGTCTTATATAACATGGTAGGCAAATTGAAGCAACAAATACTCATCATTTTGTTACATTAACACAATATTGCATGTATGTGTGTTTGTGTCTACACACATAGAAGAGCTAAACTAGTTAGCAAGAACCTACTAATAAATTTTCAGGAATTTTGTGAGCTGCTTGTTAAACTCCATCATTATTCATATCACTATTTCTATAGCTCTTCTTTAACATTTCTTATGTGTTAACTTATTAGACCTAGGTACCCTATTTTATACAGAGCTTTTGATAGTTGCTTTCTGGTCCTTTAAATATAGACTGCAATTAAAGATCACTTATGCTCTTTTTTTTTAATCCAATAAACTAACCTGGACAAATTTCCATTTTTCTTCCCATTTGTAAACTGTTATGATATAGATGGCAGTCAGGAGACTAGGATTTGAGAGCAGGTTCTTATTACTTCTTCATGTGACTCTGCCAGTTCTCTAAAGTTTAGTTTTCTTTTTATCACATTGAGAATTTTGGCTTAGATCAGTGGTTGGCAAACTTATTAGTCAATAAATAGAGCCAAATATCAACAGTACAATGATTGAAATTTCTTTTGAGAGTCAATTTTTTTTTAAACTTAAACTATATAGGTAGGTACATTGTTATTAACTTAATTAGGGTACTCTTAAACTGACCTTTGCTAAAAACATCCTCAATCTGATTATGGTACGTTTGCTGAGGTCGACCCCTTCCAACTCTCCCATCCACACTCATCTTGTATACTTGTTTAGTCTATCTCCTTTCATTCATCCTCTCTATATGTCCAAACCATCTCAACATACCTTTCTCAATCCTCAACACTACTTCTCCTTTCACTCCACAATGCTCCCTAAAATTAAGTTAATAAACTTTACTTAAAGTTTTAAGTCTTAGTTAAACTATAAGTACATTGAATAAAACTTGATATCATACTTAATAATGATATTATTTATTGATAAAATTAAATTGTAAGGTATCCATAAAATTAAATCATGACTATGACTGACAAACACTAATGTGAACAATGGCCTTGCATCTTCTTGAAAAGTTTGGGTAAGTCAGGTTTAGATGCTGTTGTTTTTAATTTTAGGCACAATTCCAAGTTCTCATCAATAAGATGACTTCTCAATTTACTCTTGATAAGGTTCATGCTTAAAAATGATTGTTTGCATGAATATGTAGACCCGAATAAGGAAAGAACAGCAAACACTAGTTTTTTCAGTTGATTATGAGTCAGGAATACTACTATACCAAGTGTTAAAAATCAGCATATCTTTCTTCTCCAGGTCTTTCAAAGCAGACCACTTGTGCTGTGAACTAAATTTACATTTTTCTCCAATATTTCTATATTAGCACAAAGACATTCAAATTTCAAGCTCCACAATTCTTTGTTTTTTAAATCCAGCAATTGCATTTCAAAGTTGCCAATGTCAATATTAAAGGGAGAAAATTTTAATTCTGTTACAGTAGCATTAAGAGGTTTTTTAACAAAGGTTAACATCGCTTTGCTGTTTCTGAATTCCTGAAACCTGTTGAGAAAAGCTTCCCTCATATTTAAAAGTGTTATTTTGAAATAGCAAATGTCAATATCAAAATTATTTTCTTGGCAATGTTTTAACAGGCTTGGAAAATGAATCAAAGTTTTTCTTTCAAAATCTTGAGCAAAAAGAGATAATTTGTTTTCAACTGAAATAACTTCTAACATCAAAAAAATTGTGTTTCCTTTCCCCTGTAGTTTATGATTATGCTGATTTAGATGAGACATAATGTCTACCATGAAATAAAATTTTTAGATCCACTGATCATTCATTAGTTTTCCATAGTAAACACCCTTCTCAAGGAGAAATGCTTTAATTTCTGTTAATAGGAAGTGAAACATTTCAAAACGTTTCCTCTTTATAACCAACATAACTTGTTATGCAGCAGAAGATCTGCTTACTCATTCTCCATTTCAACTAAAAATTCTTTAAATTGGCAATGATTAAGAGCTTTAGCTATAATGGAGTTGATAATCTTAATCACCAATTCCATAACTTTGCAAATTTTTTCTGGAAATGCCTGCTCACAAAGCACTTCTTGATGAATGATGCAATGGTAAGTAAGTATCTTGTGATTTTTTCTTTCAAAATAGCAAAAACCTGTTTCTTATACCAGTTATATTTTCGTCCCGTCTGTTGAAATTGGGACAATTTTATTGAGTGGAATATGATGTTTTTCCATGCACTCAATTGCAGCATTTGCTATCCTCTCCATGTGTTTGACCTTTGAGTGGCAATAATCCTCAAAGTTCTTCTTTAGGACCTGTAGATGAAATAAATCATACAAAAAGTGAAACTTGCACTATATCATTTATGTCACAGGACTTGTCAACTGCTATTGATAAAGCTGAAACCAATTTAAGATCTTCTACTTGCTGGTTGGTTATGTTCAAAGACATTTCGACTGTTCAATCTATCTGTTGTAGCAGACAATGGTAGCTCTTTAATTTTTTTTTTTTTTTTTTTTTTTTAGAATATCTGCTTTGTTCTTAAAATCCTGAAATAGCTCTTTGGATCATTTATAAAACAACATTTTATGTATTCGCCATCTGTATATGGTTTTCCTCTCTTAGCAATCTCTTGACTAACCACAAAACTTGCAATATTAACATTGTTGGAAGATTGCATCCAGTAATTAAATACAGAACTTGACTTTTCTTGACTCTTCTGAAGTTCCTCAACTGCTTTCTTTCTTGCATCACCGACAGAATATTTAGTACTAAATGACACGTGTTTAGTTGTAAAGTGTCTCTCCAAATTTGATTTCTTGTTATGCGCTAACTTTTCCTGACAAATAAGATAGGTCAGACGGCCATTTAAGTTTTGAATAAATGTGAAAGACTCACTCCATTCAACTTTAAATTCACGGTTTTCGTCTTCTATTTTTCTTTGCTTCTTCTTTGTAGCCATGTCAGATAGAGCACCTAAAAAAATGTTTTGAGCCCTGGCCGGTTGGCTCAGCGGTAGAGCATCAGCCTGGCGAGCGGGGGACCCGGGTTCAATTCCTGGCCAGGGCACATAGGAGAAGTGCCCATTTGCTTCTCCACTCCCCCTCCTTCCTCTCTGTCTCTCTCTTCCCCTCCCGCAGCCGAGGCTTCATTGGAGCAAAGATGGCCCGGGCGCTGGGGATGGCTCCTTGGCCTCTGCCCCAGGCACTAGAGTGGCTCTGGTCGCGGCAGAGCGTCGCCCCGGAGGGGCAGAGCATCGCCCCTGGTGGGCGTGCAGGCTGGATCCGGGTCTGGCGCGTGTGGGAGTCTGTCTGACTGTCTCTCCCCGTTTCCTGCTTCAGAAAAATACAAAATAAATAAATAAATAAATAAATAAAATAAATGTTTTATTTTATAATAATAAAGCCCTCAACACAAAATAATTACAATTCTTAAATTGATGACAAAAATACCTGTAGGATTTGCTGCTGGTTGGAAAAATACAGGTAACTTTATGCTTCGAGTTGGTACTTTTGTCACCCGCGCAGTTTGCGGACACGACTAGCACTAACCATTGCACATGAGACTACTGACTGACTGGCTCACTCAACTCGTGCACGAATCACACGCGCCTCCCCTGCACTGCGTCTCCCATCGCCCGACTGAACGACACCCCTGCGCACGGTATTTTTGTGGAAGAGCCACACTCAAGGGACCAAAGAGACGCATGTGGCCTGCTAGCCATGGTTTGCCAACCACTGGCTTAGATAATTTGATTCCTTTAGCTCTAAATCTGCCCTTGCTTTATTCTCATAATTTGTTTTCTTTTTTTGTGTCCAAGCAATACTTGAGAGGGATGCCCACCCATAACATTGTGTGCTCTGCCAGAGATATGGGCTTCATGTCTTCAAGACTTATCTCCCACACCAATTTTAGTTTAGTTATCCCTTTTATCTAACCTCCTCTTTTCTTCTCTCTCTCCTTCTCTCAGTCCCTCCCTCCTTTCTTTCCTTCCTTCCCTTCCTCCTTCCTCCTTTCTTTCCTTCTTCTGAAACATGCTTTCCATCAGATACTATTTGAGAACTGCATCTCACTGGATATTTTATCATCAGTTCTAACTCAGATACACAGACCTGCCAGTTTAAAGGGCTTAGATTGTAAAATGAACTGGCTATATCAGGGCATGATTTTTGAGAATACTCTTAAAAGAATAAAAGAGGTTTTTGAATTAAAAAAAACACACCTCTTTAAAGATTTTATATTGCCAGATTTATCTCTACAAATGCAGGCTGTATACTTTTAGAGACACCCTTTCTGCTCACAAATCAGTTATTAGAGTAAGGTTAGTACATGGATTTACATGCGATTCCACACAAGCCTGCAGTCTATCAGGAAAGGCTTTGTGGTACATTAGAAGCATGTTCAAGGAATGTCATCTCAACACTTTAAGGGGTTTTTCTTTAATAAAAAGGGCAATAGGGATCAAACCAACCCACTAAATTTGCATGTTTTCCCCTCACATTGCTGAAAACATCTTTTCAAACCAGTTTCAAACTAGAGCAATTAGATGGGTAATTGCCCTAGTGTGAACTTAGCCTTAAAAGCTTATTCTATGAAACTAGAGTAATTAGACTTACTTCTTATTCTTTTTTTCTTCACCTCATTGTTCTTGTGCATTAGGCTAATGCTACTGTGCTCGGTTCACTTCAATGCAAAGGAATAGGGGCTGGGATGGCAGAATAGGAACACTTAAATGGATAGGAAGCCTGGCAAACAAAACCGAAACCCAGTTTGTGACAGCAATCATAAAAAAAAGTTTGCATTCTGATTCTAATAGGGTTTGTTAAACAGCATTTTAATTAATCTGAAATTTGCAACATACTTGCTTGTCACTGTCCTTTGTAGTTTATGTTTCTAAAATAGATATATAAAATAACCTCATGTTTTGCCAAATTATTTAGCAATGCTTTGCTATATCAAATTAATCTTAGTTGCTAACAGGATAACAGTTTTAGTTATTTTTTTCTTCACTTTATCATATTACAATCATTACGAAAAAGGAACATACCAGGTCAAGTGTTAACAATATGTGCTTTGCAAAAATAAAAGTTAAGATTTACCATCTGTTCGAAAATGATACCATTACATTAGATTTTTCAAGAAAATTCCTTTTAATCTAAATAACATTAAATTTTTGTTTTAATTTTTAAAACTACAGATACATTTTTGTGAAGCAGAAGTATAATATACAATTAATAAATCAGAATTAAAATGTGGTAAGGCAAATACAGTGTACCTTTGTGTCAATATTTAAAGTAGATAAATTAAAATGTAGTTTCTTGGGATGTGTTCCACAGATATGAATTCAGAGCTGGGGAAGGCACATGTAATGTGATACTCATTAAATATTTGTTTAGTTCAATAGATTGCAAGATTAAAAACTGTAATATTGTTTTTGTGTTTGCATTTAAAGTGTTGATCAAAAGTTACTGACTGGTTCTCACCGCACATCCCTCCACCTCTCTCCATGTTTTATGTGATATGCAATGGCTTCTTGAGACTTTTTGATGTGTCACCCTACATATCTGATGTTTCTATATATGTAACTGGGCCATAAACAGATAACTGGACCCACTCTTCCTGCTCAGGCATACATGCCCATTTCTTTTGCAGTGTTGGCTTTGTTGTTCACCTGCATAAAATTTCTTCCTAGCAATCATAATGGTGATATTGTTTGGTTAATTTAAGTTTCCACCCCTTCAAAAAATGACCATAACATCCACAAATGCAAATGTGACATTAAATTTTTATTTTCAGATGTATCTTTTTAGCTGCTTTAAAATTGGAAAGGGACAGTTTGAGAGGAGACCATATTCAAATTTAGTTTATTAATTAGATTGAAAGGAAAGGCTTCCATTATTTTTTCCTTTCAGCCCTGTGTCCTGAGCCAAACCACAGCTATACTGTTAGAGGAGGCCACTTGCACTCCTGAATGGGCAAGGTTAGCTTTTCACAAGATAAATATATATGTTTTCCACACCAAATTTTTCTCTAATAAATGGCTCTAGGAGGTATTGTAGATAGATATTAAATTTTAGCAACTTTTTAAAATCATTAATGGACACTAAAGAGTGTGAACTGTTACATGATTATCGATCTACTGTACTGTTTGTATGTGCTTGAGAGACGGCATGGGAAAGAAAAGGAGTTTGGAGTATGAGTCAACAGATAAAAATCTTGCCTATGCTTCTTATTTGCTGAGCAGATTTAAATCACATTTTTCTCATCTGTATAATGTAGTCAATAATACCTGTTTCCTAAGATTGCAGTGAATGTTAAATGATATGATGTACAAAGCCCATGAACAATGCTTGTTTTACAGCAAAGTTATAAAGGGTGGTCATGAAGTATATCATCCCCCATACACTAGGACCAATCACTCTGTTGTGAAATCCTTGAAAGCAGGCACATTGCAATTCATAGACTCTCTAAGACCCATCACTGTGCCTAAAATACAAGAACTTACATGTTTTGCTGAGAAAATGCATTAATGGTTGTATGAATAAGAGCTTAGAATGCAAAAGTATGTACAAACAATATAGTAAATCAAAATATGTAAACTGTTTACTCTTCACTGTGCATTACCTACTTCATATAGGATAAAATAGCTGCTTTCTCATGGAGCTGCAGTAGAATGCGAAGGTTCTTGGAAAAGGACCCGAGGGCCTGACTGGACCACCAACTAGCTGAGAGAATTCAGAACCAACCTAAATTTGTCTAGGATTTAAAATCCTCATCTGTAAAATACAAACTTTGCATAAAATTGTATCTTAACATGACACCTACCCTTCTAGAGTTTATGAAGCTCTTCATTTTGAAGGCTACCAAAGTTGGTGAAAAAAGTACACCAAGAACTCCAGGGAAAAACAGTTCTAATTCTCCTCACTCTTAGATCTCCAAGCTCAATGTCTTTCATAAGCAGATTTCAGCAAACAAGTTTACAAGATAAAAAATGTTTAAGGAGACAGAGACACTTTGCATATGGATTTAGTTTATAAAGTAACTGAAAATAATATAGTAGAATATGCTTAATTAGCACAGATTCTGAAAAAATATAATGTGTTAATTAACCACTCATCTTGATTATCAAAAGGTCGTGCCCATATATACAATATAGATACCAGAAATTAAAAAGAGATATTGTGCCATCTATTTCCTCTTCTAAAAAACTATTTCAAGCTTTTAATATAATTTATAGGAGATGTATACATTGAGATATAAGTGCTCTGGTGTTTTTTTCTTATCAGAAGCCTGAGAATCATTTTGATTATTGTAGTGTTTTGCACTATTTTCTTTTTTTACAAAAAGATGTTGATTAAACTTTATTTTTCTGTTTACCATCTAGTTATGCAATAACTCTTTTCTAAAATACCCACTTCTTGCTTTTATTATTACTGTGTTGCTCATGTAACCATCTTGTTGAGGAATCAGAGCTTCAGATTTTAACTTTCTCATCCAAAATAAGATAACCTCATTTAGCAGTTGTAGTAGAACAAGAAAGCAGCATGATGCTCAGGAAGGTTACACAGTGGGAAGTTCATGCTGGCAAATCCAATTCACACCTGTTTTAGGTCTACAGACAACATCAGGGATGCTATTTAAATGGACACTGTGTGCAATTTATCTGTTATTTGGAGTCATTGAAATGAACTACACTGATTCTTCTCCTTGGCAATTATTTCAATTATGTGGATGCACCATTTATCAGAGTGCTGATTATGTAGATTTAGTAGCAGACATCAAAGAAAGACTGTGAGAAAAATCCATGATAGTGACATTCACACTCCTTCAAGTTTCTCTCACACTCACAAATGTCTTATATTATATGGAAGGCCCCTCAGAATATTCCACAGAAAAATACTGCAGAGACTGGGAATAAGAAAATAATGAAATATTTCATGTGAGCACATTGAGACTTCAAATTTCAACATGAGGAAAGATAATTTAGTGTTGAAAATACCTGCTGTTCTTGGTATTGTGTGTTTAAACCTGTAATTTTCTAATTTTAACAAGCTTTTCTTCTCTGAGAAAAGAGTAAAATTTTTTTTACAATGCTAGCTTACATTTGTTTGGAGAGTACACAAAGACAGCTTACTATAAATCAATTAGCATCATATGCTAATGATCTAAACTGAGAAAACAGATTTGTTCCTCCCCACTTTGACATTCTACATTATTAGAATAACTCTTTGATTCTGTTTCATGTTAAAATTAGTTTTGAATAATGCAAATTTTAATTTTTATTATGATTATTTTATAGACCAACTTATTCCATTGAATGTCTGATTTCTCAAGATATTTCTATTGAAAATCAAACATATAATGGCACATTTTTATAAATAACTCAATTAATTTAAAAATAAACTTAGAAAAACAGTGAATTCAAATGCATAGAAATTGAACTGAATTCTGAAATAGAAAGTAAAGATAATATTTTCAAACAAGGAATTTAATAATTTCACTATAATATTGATTCATAATATTGAGTTAGTCAATAGATACATTTTAATTGCTTTCTTTACTGGACATGAGATATAGAATCTTTGGTAGATTGGTTAAACTATTTAAAATTTAGTAAAATAAAACACACTAAAGACACTTTTTAAGTAAAGAAACAGACTTATCCTCCTAATTTGGCACTAAAATAAGAAACAAAAATTTGAAATACAAATAACATCATGTTAAATAATAAATCACTTTTGAGTGACGTCACGGAAATGGCGCCGTGAGCAGCGCGTCTGACAGATCTCCCCCAAATCACAACAAATTTATCAACTAGAAACAGAAAAACTTATCCTCGGAGCATTCCTGGACTTCAACACAAACTGAAAGCGAAAGGACTATTATCACTTGAATCTGAGAGATGAAAGTTAACTACTGCAGGGACGTTCATTCAAGCCGCGGAGAGAGTGCGCCTGTGGTGAGTCAGCCCACACTCGGGAGCGGGAGCAGCGAGCAGCCGCCGGCGCCCGGTCCGGTTGCAGAGCGAGCACTGCTAACGTTCCCAGCGGCCCGCGCAGTGAGTGAGAGTCCCCAGCCACCAGTGCCCGGAGAATCCCATTCGCGCGCGTGCCCTGGGCATTCCACGCGCCCAGAGCGCCCTACTGGCACGCACACCCAGGGTGCCCCATTATCCTGCGCCCAGTGCTCTCCAGCCGCCAGCGGCGGGGCAAGCGGGAGAGGCGCCAGGGTGGTCTTCCCTACTTGGGAGATTCTCTCCGTGGGCGGGGACCTCACCCAGCCATTCAAGCTAACAATCAAGTGTTGGGGGAGGGGCACGCAGGCGGCCTGAAATACCTTCGGGAGCACAGCTGCGGACCCAATCACTGAAATTAGCTTAACCCATGAAATCTGCGCACCCACGGGTTCTAATTGATGAGATCTCTCTCAGTTCAGCGATCCAAGACAAGAGGCGTGATATTTTTTAGAGCCTCTTGCTAAAGGGGCGGGGGCAACGTCTGATTGATATAGCCTCCATATTCAGGGATAAACGCTAACAAGAGGGACTTGGCAGATAATAAGATCTATACTACACTAGTCGCAAGCAGAGACTAGTGCCTCTTCTTCCCAGCAAAAACAGGCTACAAAGTGTGGAAACCCTGGGTTGAGTGTTCCAACTGAATGCTAGGCACTGAACAGTCACCTTGACAACAATTGACTCCCACCCCCACCTGATTACACTGGAGGCTCTGACTGCCAGAGCCTTTCCCAAAGCCTTGCGCTGAGTGGGGATAGAGTGGGGATTTCCTAGCTCTTTGAGCCTCTTACTCCCCAGGCAGAAGCAGTTGCAGCCTTATAGCTGGATCACCAGGCTGCTAATTCAGAAAAGGGGGACTAGGAGAGAGAATCCAGGAAAGCAAACTCTCTCATCGTTGGACCCTGCAAAAGCCAACAAGCCTTGACTACCAGCAAGACTAAAGCCAATTATATGACATTGCCATAGAATCCCAACAACTGCAAATCCCTACCTAAGTGTGACACAGGGGCAGAGCCTGGGGTACAGAGTCACTGACCAGGAAGAGGGAGAGAAAAGAAAAAGGAAGAAGTTAACCTCTCAAAATCAAGAAAAATCCACAGACTTTACAACTTGTTGAACTAATTTTTTTTGTTGTTGTTGTCTGTTTCTTCTATCTTATTGCCTTCATTATTATTATTTCTATTTCCTCCACCTCGGTCCTTCTATTCTCTGCCCATCTTATGCTTCCCTTTTCTTGAACTACACTACCCATGAGTGTTACATTTTATTTCTCTTCTTCATCCTCACCCTCTTTAAGGTTATACTCCAAAACACTTAACTCTCACTCTCTCCTCTTTTGTTTTTTTTTGTTTTGCTTTATTTAGTTTTTTTCTCTTCCTTTTTTTTCTTCCTTTGTTTTTCTCTTTTTCTTATTTTTTCCTTTCTATTCGTTTTTTCTTTTCTCGTTTTACTTTTCCTCCCATTTAATCGTCAATCACGAACAAATTAGTTAATTTGGGACTCAAGGTTTTTTTTTTGTTTTATTTTTCTTTTTTGCTTTTGTTTTTGTTTGCTTATTTTTGTGGCAGTTTGGGTACTTTTTACGTTGCTTTTTAACTCACTAGCATTCCTCCCAACCCAAGGTCTCCATTGTATTTAGTCTTCGCTCCACTTAATACAACAGATTTTTACTTATTATTTTTATTTTTTTCTTCATTATTCTTTTTTTTTCTCCTTTTTTCTGGTTCCCTCTTATCCCTCTCAGTATATCTCTTAGTCGACCATCACTTACAAGCAAATCATCTTATGCTTGTCTAAGATTTTCTTCCTTTTTTTTTTTTTTTGCATTTAGTAGGTCCCTACTCCCTTTTTTTGCCCCTTGAACTCTTCACCCCAAATCAGGCCCTCCATTATAGGCAGTTTTTGTTCCATTTAGCATAATATAATTCACAGGTCATCACGATATTTCCCTGAGGAGGGGAGAGGAGGGAAAGAGAAGAAAGAAAAAAGGGGGAAACAATAAATTATATATATATTATTGTGTGGGGTGTTTTACCATTTTTGTTTTTTTTTTTTTTACTTTTTACTCTTTATTAATTCTAATTAGTGCTATCAACAAGACCACCCTCAGATGCCAATAAGAAAGAGGAAATCGAATATTATGGATACAAAAGAAAGAGAGGTAACACAAATAGATGTGGAAAAATCTATGGAGAAAAGACTTAACATATTGGAAGCCTTGGAGCTAAATGACAGAGAATTTAAAATAGAAATCTTTAAAATACTCAGAGATATACAAGAAAACACAGAAAGGCAATTTACGGAGATCAGAAAACAACTCAATGAACACAAAGAATATATTACCAAGAAAATTGAAACTATAAAAACAAATCAAACAGAAATGAAAAACTCAATTCATGAGCTGAAAAACGAGGTAACAAGCTTAGCTAACAGAACAGCCCAGATTGAAGATAGGATTAGTGAAATAGAAGACAAACAACTTGAGGCACAACAGAGAGAAGAAGAAAGAGACTCAAAAATAATAAAAAACGAGAAAGCCCTACAGGAATTGTCTGACTCCATCAGAAAGAATAACATAAGAATAATAGGTATATCAGAGGGAGAAGAGAAAGAAAATGGAATGGAGAATATACTCAAACAAATAATAGACGAGAACTTCCCAAGCCTGTGGAAAGAACTAAAGCCTCAAATTCAAGAAGCAAACAGAACACCAAGTTTTCTTAACCCCAACAAACCCACTCCAAGGCACATCATAATAAAGATGACACAAACCAATGACAAAGAAAAAATTCTCAAGGCAGCCAGGGAAAAGAAGAGTACAATATATAAAGGAAGGCCTATTAGATTATCATCAGATTTCTCAGCAGAAACTCTACAAGCTAGAAGAGAGTGGACCCCAATATTTAAAGCCCTGAAAGAGAGGAACTTTCAGCCAAGAATACTATACCCATCAAAGCTATCCTTCAAGTACGAAGGAGATATAAATACATTCACAAATACAGAAAAGATGAGAGAATTTATCATCAGAAAGCCCCCACTCCAGGAAATACTAAAGGGGGTTTTCCAACCAGATTCAAAGAACAAAAGAAAACAACACCACAAGTAACAGCTCCAAGAACACAATAAAACCAAACTTAAACTGTGACAACAAAGGAAAAAAAGGGGGGAGAGGATGGACATTAACAGTAGCAAAGGACGATGAAGTGCAGAAATACTCATAAGATAGGGTACTACAATGAATATGGTAGGTACCCTTTTCATTACTTAATGGTAACCACCCTTGAAAAAACCACCACAAAAAACACTTGACTTAAAAAAGGCAGCAACAGAGGAAAGAAGTATGGAACACAAACAAACAAAAAGAAATGATAGAAAAACAAAAGAGAAGAATCAAACAAGATACAAAACTAACAGAAAGCAATTTATAAAATGGCAGTAGGGAACCCACAAGTGTCAATAATTACACTAAATGTAAATGGATTAAACTTACCAATAAAAAGACACAGAGTAGCAGAATGGATTAAAAAAGAAAATCCAACTATATGCTGCCTACAAGAAACATATCTAAGCAACAAGGATAAAAACAAATTCAAAGTGAAAGGCTGGAAAACAATACTCCAAGCAAACAACACCCAAAAAAAAGCAGGCGTAGCAATAGTCATATCTAATAATGCTGACTACAAGACAGAAAAAGTACTCAGAGGCAAAAATGGTCATTTCATAATGATTAAGGGGAAGTTGAATCAAGAAGACATAACAATCCTTAATATATATGCACCAAACCAAGGAGCACCAAAATATATAAGACAGCTACTTATTGACCTTAAAACAAAAACTAACAAAAATACTATCATACTTGGAGACCTCAATACACTGCTGACGGCTCTAGATCGGTCATCCAAACAGAGAATCAATAAAGATATAGTGGCCTTAAATGAAATACTAGAACACCTGGATATGATAGACATCTACAGGACACTTCATCCTAAAGCGACAGAGTACACATTTTTCTCTAGTGTACATGGAACATTCTCAAGAATTGACCATATGTTGGGCCACAAACACAATATCAGCAAATTTAGAAAAATTGAAATTGTACCAAGCATATTTTCTGATCATAAAGCCTTGAAACTAGAATTCAACTGCAAAAAAGGGGGAAAAACCCACAAAAATGTGGAAACTAAACAACATACTTCTAAAAAATGAATGGGTCAAAGAAGAAATAAGCGCAGAGATCAAAAGATATATACAGACAAATGAAAATGAAAATACGACATATCAGAATCTCTGGGATGCAGAAAAAGCAGTAATAAGAGGAAAGTTCATATCACTTCAGGCCTACATGAACAAACAAGAGAGAGCCGAAGTAAACCACTTAACTTCATACCTTAAGGAACTAGAAAAAGAAGAACAAAGACAACCCAAACCAGCTGAAGAAAGAAGATAATAAAAATCAGAGCAGAAATAAATGAAATAGAGAACAGAAAAACTATAGAAAAAATCAATAAAACAAGGAGCTGGTTCTTTGAAAAGATCAACAAAATTGACAAACCCTTGGCAAGACTCACCAAGGAAAAAAGGCACAGGACTCAAATAAATAAAATCCAAAATGAAAGAGGAGAGATCACCACAGACATCATAGATATACAAAGAATTATTGTAGAATACTATGAAAAATTATATGCCCCCAAATACAACAATCTAGAAGAAATGGATAAATTTCTAGAACAATACAACCTTCCTAGACTGAGTCATGAAGAAGCAGAAAGGCTAAACAGACCAATCAGCAGGGAGGAAATAGAAAAAACTATTACAAACCTCCCCAAAAATAAAAGTCCAGGCCCAGACGGTTATACTAGTGAATTCTATCAAACATTCAAAGAAGACTTGGTTCCTATTCTACTCAAAGTCTTCCAAAAAATTGAAGAAGAAGCAATGCTCCCAAACACATTTTATGAGGACAACATAACCCTCATACCAAAACCTGGCAAGGATGGCACAAAGAAAGAAAACTACAGACCAATATCTCTAATGAATACAGATGCTAAAATACTAAACAAAATACTGGCAAACCGAATACAACAACATATTAAAAAAATAATACATCATGCTCAAGTGGGATTCATCCCAGAATCTCAAGGATAGTTCAACATACGCAAAACGGTTAACGTAATACACCATATCAACAAAACAAAGAACAAAAACCACATGATCTTACTAATAGATGCAGAAAAGGCTTTTGATAAACTACAACACAATTTTATGTTTAAGACTCTCAACAAAATGGGTATAGAAGGAAAATATCTCAACATGATAAAGGCCATATATGATAAACCATCAGCCAACATCATATGAAACGGCATAAAACTGAGGATTTTCTACCTTAAATCAGGAACAAGACAAGGTTGTCCACTCTCTCCACTCTTATTTAACGTGGTGCTAGAAGTTCTGGCCAGAGCAATCAGACAAGACAAAGAAATAAAAGGCATCCATATCGGAAAAGAAGAAGTAAAGGTATCACTTTTTGCTGATGATATGATCCTATACATCGAAAACCTGAAGGACTCCACAAAAAGATTATTAGAAACAATAAACCAATACAGTAAGGTCGCAGGATATAAAATTAACATACAAAAGTCCATAGCCTTTCTATATGCCAACAATGAAATATTAGAAAACGAACTCAAAAAAATAATCCCCTTCACGATTGCAACAAAAAAAATAAAATACCTAGGAATAAACATAACAAAGAATGTAAAGGACCTTTATAATGAAAATTACAAAGCATTGTTAAGGGAAATCGAAAAAGATACAATGAGATGGAAAAATATTCCTTGTTCTTGGATAGGAAGAATAAATATAATCAAAATGGCCATATTACCCAAAGCAATATACAAATTTAATGCAATTCCCATCAAAATTCCTATGAGATTTTTTAAAGAAATGGAACAAAAAATCATCAGATTTATATGGAACTATAAAAAACCCCGAATAGCCAAAACAATCCTAAGGAAAAAGAATGAAGCTGGGGGCATTACAATACCTGACTTTAAACTATATTATAGGGCCACGATAATCAAAACAGCATGGTATTGGCAAAAAAATAGACACTCAGACCAATGGAACAGAATAGAAAGCCCAGAAATAAAACCACATATATATGGTCAAATAATCTTTGATAAAGGGGCCAACAACACACAATGGAGAAAAGAAAGCCTCTTCAACAAATGGTGTTGGGAAAACTGGAAAGCCACATGCAAAAGAATGAAACTCGACTACAGCCTGTCCCCGTGTACTAAAATTAATTCAAAATGGATCAAAGACCTAAATATAAGACCTGAAACAATAAAGTACATAGAAGAAGACATAGGTACTAAAATCATGGACCTGGGTTTTAAAGAACATTTTATGAACTTGACTCCAATGGCAAGAGCAGTGAAGGCAAAGATAAACGAATGGGACTACATCAGAATAAAAAGTTTTTGCTCAGCAAGAGAAACTGATATCAAAATAAACAGACAGCCAACTAAATGGGAACTGATATTTTCAAACAACAGCTCAGATAAGGGCCTAATATCCAAAATTTACAAAGAACTCATAAAACTCAAGAACAAACAAACAAACAATCCAATAAAAAAATGGGAAGAGGACATGAACAGACACTTCTCCCAGGAAGAGATACAAATGGCCAACAGATATATGAAAAGATGCTCAGCTTCATTAGTTATTAGAGAAATGCAAATCAAAACTACAATGAGATACCACCTCACCCCTGTTAGATTAGCTATTATCAACAAGACGGGTAATAGCAAATGTTGGAGAGGCTGTGGAGAAAAAGGAACCCTCATTCACTGTTGGTGGGACTGTAAAGTAGTACAACCATTATGGAGGAAAGTATTTTGGTTCCTCAAAAAACTGCAAATAGAACTACCTTATGACCCAGCAATCCGTCTACTGGGTATATACCCCAAAACCTCACAAACATTGATACGTAAAGACACATGTAGCCCCATGTTCATTGCAGCACTGTTCACAGTGGCCAAGACATGGAAACAACCAAAAAGCCCTTCAATAGAAGACTGGATAAAGAAGATGTGGCACATATACACTATGGAATACTACTCAGCCATAAGAAATGATGACATGAGATCATTTACAGCAAAATGGTGGGATCTTGATAACATTATACGGAGTGAAATAAGTAAATCAGAAAAAAACAAGAACTACATGATTCCATACATTGGTGGAACATAAGAACGAGACTAAGAGACATGGACAAGAGTGTGGTGGTTACCAGGGGTGGGAGGAGGGAGGACATGGGAGGGAGGGAGGGAGAGAATTAGGGGGAGGGGGAGGGGCACAGAGAACTAGATAGAGGGTGGCGGAGGACAATCTGACTTTGGGCGAGGGATATGCAACATAATTTAATGACAAAATAACCTAGATATGTTTTCTTTGAATATATGTACCCTGATTTATTAATGTCATCCCATTACTATTAATAAAAATTTATTAAAAAAATAAATAAATCATTTTTATGTTAACCTTCTGACCAGGTAAGTTGAAATAACTAGTCTAGAATCACAGAGATGTAAACCTAAGCAATCCTGTAAAAAACTTTTAAGGTACTTCTACAAGAATTCTTCCTCTGTCAAATGCATATTGTTATTTTCTATAAGAATTTTTAGAACCAAGTTTTATTTTTTTTTATCTGTCTAGAATGGTTACTTGCCAGCTACCATGTTGACCGGCCATTATTTTATGGATGTTGGCAAAAGACACAATTCTCCTGGGTCAGAGACAGAGGACATCTTATCACTCATCATAATAGTCACACTAAGCTACCATATTTTTAAGCTGGTTTTCTGAACTCTAATTCCCACAGGGAAACATGAAGAGGGCAGGTAATACCTGATTTTAGGAAACCCAAGTCCTTTATGCTAGACAGTGAACATCCCTGCCTATTACTCCAGAGGGAGACACTGATCCTATTTCTCAAAGCTATAAGCCAAACTTTCCATTGTTTTAGAGGGAGATCCTATTGCAATCTTCCTTGGCTATTTATTATACAATTACATTTGAGAATATACTCCAGAAGAAAGGGAAGTCAGTGTCTCTGCTTGTAAGATATGCATAAACACAAGAGACCCATAAAGAATTGTCTGTCAACACCCACTGATGCAAAGAAAGCAAAGGATTCTGTCACAGGCGTAATCTTTAATATTCTAAAATTTGGAATTTAAAAAAAATCAAGTGCAATCTTCAGAATTCTAATAATTAATGCATTATTTGTTGTATATCTTAGAACAAATGCTCATATAGAGTATATCAGAGCCTAATGATTGGAAATTTTTATCATGATGCATATGCAATATTTTTGATTGAACTCTTTTATATACAAAGTTAACTTACATCTTTGGAGATGGGGTAAATTGGAACACATATAAGAATCCCTAAGCTTGGTACCATATATAGATAGTGATAATTTTCTTTTTATCAGGAACTGATTTAGTAAGTTTATTACATCTGTCAATCAGTTTCAACTACTAGCCAATTAGGTAGCAAGTCAATATACCAAAATCAAAAGAAAATAATAATCAACTTGATGTGACTGATTTGATTTTACTCTCTTCACTTTCATTGATAATATATATTTATATATTATATAATTATCCAAATAACCAACTGCACCAGATATCTGTCTATAGAAATTATTAGGGGACACCATGATAAGTACAATAATTTAAAAAGAACGTAAATTTTTAGACAGAAGGTCCTAAATTTGATTCCCAGTTCTCAATAGTAGTTGTATGACATTAGGTAATATATTAATGGCTTTTTCTGATATTCATTTTCCTTAATAATGACTGCTTGAGAGTGCTGCAAAAAGATTTAGTTAAATATATTTGCAAAGTGTATAATATGGTAGTTGATAGCTATGATTCTCTATTTCTTTTCTTTGTTTATGAGATTTTGGGGGAGGAGGGTGCCTAACTGACATATCATCTTTCTGTTTTCTAGCTACAGTGGTACTTTAAGATACAAACAGACTGCCCTGGCCCGTTGGCCCAGCGGTAGAGCGTTGGCCTGGCGTGAGGGGGACCCGGGTTTGATTCCCAGCCAGGGCACATAGGAGAAGCGCCCATTTGCTTCTCCCCCCTCCCCCCCTCCTTCCTCTCTGTCTCTCTCTTCCCCTCCCACAGCCAAGGCTCCATTGCAGCAAAGATGGCCTGGGCGCTGGGGATGGCTCCTTGGCCTCTGCCCCAGGCGCTAGAGTGGCTCTGGTCACGGCAGAATGACGCCCTGGAGGGGCAGAGCATCGCCCTCCTGGTGGGCAGAGCACCCCCCTGGTGGGCGTGCCAGGTGGATCCTGGTCGGGCGCATGCGGGCGTCTGTCTGACTGTCTCTCCTCATTTCCAGCTTCAGAAAAATACAAAAAAAAAAAAAGGATACAAACAGACCAACATGAATTTTTTAAAATATGAGCTGCGACACAGTCCATATTTTTGTTCAAGATCTGAGCGAAATTCTGAGATACGAGTCGTGATTTGGGAAGCTGCTGCTAGTTGGTGTGTTGGTGCATGGGTCCAGTATCAGCAGTTTAATATACGAGTTGACTGACTTATGAGCTCGGTTAGAATGAATTAAATTTGTATCTCAAGGTGCCACTGTAATTGTATAAGTATCCAGTCCTTTTGGTTTGATTTTTAACTTTATATAGAGCTATTATATAATATATATATATATATATATATATATATATATATATATTTTTTTTTTTTTTTTTTTTTTTTTTTTTTTTTTTTTTCTGAAGCTGGAAACGGGGAGAGACAGTCAGACAGACTCCCGCATGCGCCCGACCGGGATCCACTCGGCTTGCCCACCAGGGGCGATGCTCTGCCCACCAGGGAGCGATGCTCTGCCCCTCCCGGGCGTCGCTCTGCTGCGACCAGAGCCACTCTAGCGCCTGGGGCAGAGGCCAAGGAGCCATCCCCAGCGCCTGGGCCATCTTTGCTCCAATGGAGCCTTGGCTGCGGGAGGGGAAGAGAGAGACAGAGAGGAAGGAGGGGGGTGGGTGGAGAAGCAAAAGGGTGCTTCTCTTATGTGCCCTGGCTGGGAATCGAACCCGGGTCCCCCACACGCCAGGCTGACACTCTACCGCTGAGCCAACCGGCCAGGGCCTATTATATGATATTTTGATAACTCATATACATAAAACCAATTTACCTCTTGAAAATCTTATAATTTATTTGTCACACAACATGGGATAGCAAATAAATATAATTAATGACCAAAGAAACCAAGGAGAGGAAGAAAGAACTTTGGAGCCAAAAAACAAAAACAAAAACTAGAAATAAAATTACCCAAAAGAAATAAAGAATAAAAAAGTAAAAATAGAAATGAGAAGAATCAGAAAAAATGGGTGAATCTGCCCAAAAGAACAGAGTACATAGAGTGTATAAAGAAAATAGCACTGAATCACATCTTTATCTGATTATTGGCGGATTCTTGTTATTTCCCAGGTAACCTTGCAAGGAGTTTGTTTCCCCATTGAAAGGTACCACTAATTTGTACCCTTAAAATGGTTATGATAATAAATTTTATGTTATATGTATTTTATCACAATAAAAAGTTGAAAAACATAATAAAAGATTGATTTTTGTAGAAGTGACAAAAACAGTAATTCTTGACAAAATGGAGCAATAGATGTTTAAACTGATAATATGTAAACTCTTGAGAAGTGAAGTGAGCACTTATGTTTATCACAGGTTTCATCAGAACAATTTATTTCAAATCTGCTCTGTGAGCTCTATGACAAACAGTGGTACTTTCCATAATCATGTCCTACTTCTTGGTGGTAGCTCTCCCTAATTTACTGATAATTTTGATTCTTCATTCTCAGGATTTCTTCTCTACTACAGTGTACTTTGTGACTGCAGCAGCCATGAAAGTGCACTAAGTATATCTCCTGATGGGGGAAGCAATGTTGAGTGAAAGGGCCAACTCTTGCCTCTTTGGTCCTACCACAGAGGTAGATTTAATGGCGGGCACATCAGGCATGCACCCTGGGCCCTAACTTCTGAAGGGCCTCACAAAACCCCAATTTTACACTTTTTTCTAATCACACCAAGTTTGGTTTCATATGTACAATATTAACATTAATAGTACATAATATTTTTTATTTATTTAAGAATATGGTTAACATATTTTTATTTTCTCTCTCTCTCTCTCTCTCTCTCTCTCTCTCTCTTTTTAAGGGGCCCAATATTTTCTTCTGTTCCTAGAACCTCAACTGACCTGAATCTGCCTCTGACCCATCAGTACCTTTATACTAAAGCCAAGCTTTTTTCTGGCTAATCGCAAGCAAAGACTGAGCTGGAAAAAGTGTTCATGAAGGCCTACAACTATGAGAAGTGAGACTCATCTGAACAACTTTGACTCAAGGACCTTCCATTGGTCTGTCCATGACTGTTAGAATTACAGTGTAATCTAATACTCTTCCAACTCAGTTCTCCTTTCTCCCCCTTCTTCTTGCATTTGGTATGAACATTCTCCTTCCCTACCAGTTTGTATTTCCCCTTCCTACACATGGAGATTTTCTCCAATAAAGTTTTTTCTTATCCAATATATTAACTTTAACAGCATATGGAATATTATACATCTGTAATAGAGTAAATCATTTCTTAAAAAATGAAAAAACACTTTAATTAGTAAAATAATATAATCTTGCCCCTTTTCTTTTCATTTTGCAATTCTTTCCACTGAGAGTAGAGTATATTTCTCCATTCTATTTCTATTAGACTTTTTTTGTGTGACTTTGACCAACAGAATATGGGAAAAATGACAGTGCGCTCATTTTGGGCAGAGTTCCTGAATCACCAAGTTTTTCTGCTTGCTCTCTTTTGCTGTTGCCATTCTCCATAAGAAAACCATTGGGCCAATGAGAAAATAAAAGACATGTATAACATTTCTGGTTCAAAATCAGAGTTTTGAGCCAAGCACAGCCAAGGCATAGCTCAAAGCAAAGCCTGACAAATGACTTATAAAGATAAGAAAGATGTTCCAGGATACCAGGATGGCAGCAGAGTAGGCAGATGCACAGACTCCCAGTTCACACCACCAAACTGGATTACAAATTAATTTAGGAACAATCAGCATGAAAAGCCAACTTTAGATTATAAAAAACAGGCCCCAAAAACCAAGGAGCAAATAAGAAGCCACACTGAGCCTGGTAGGGTGTGCAGAGGTGCAGTGGGGCTCACTTGCTTCCAGGAGCAAAGGGGGAGGGGTGAGGCTGAGAGCCCAGAAGGGGTCTCATTACAAGGAAAAGAGTAGAAAATATTTCTCACAGCCACTTGCCTGGGGACATGGGAATGAGGTGTGCTGAGAGGACTGGCTTGTCTCCCAAAAGGAAACTGAGGAGAGAGAGACAGATGGTGATGGGCAGAGGAATGCATGAGATGAACTGAGAAGCTGACTCATCCAATGTGGAGGTGGCCATAGCTGGGGGAGGGGTTGATCCCTCCACACAGCACAAGCCTAAAGTAGGTCCAGGTGACGCACATCCAGAAAGCTCTCCAGCTCCAATCAGCTCAATAAGACACAGCTGAAAACAGGAAGTGGGGAGGAGGGGCAGTAACTCAGGTCTTCATGGAGATCTGAGCTACACTTCCCCCTACTGAAGCAGGAAAGCACCTGCCCCTGGGGAGAAGCTGGCAGATCATGCCTTCAGAGTCTCAGGTTACACTCACCGCATTCCTGAATACAGTTTCAAATAAGCCCACTGCTGAGATCAGTAAACAAGATTACCACCAAGTTAAGAAAACTGAAAAGAAAACAAACAAATCAAGACTTCAAAGTGGCTCTACTAGGTAAAGAGACCACAACTGGAAGATAATGGGAAGGCAGAGAAGCATAAGCCATATGCTTCAACCAGACAAATTTGAAGTAATCAAATTACTGGATGCAGAGTATAAAATAATGATTGTTAGGATGCTTAAGGATCTCAAAGCTACAATGGATGGACTTAATTAACACCTCAGTAAAGAAATTGTAAGCATCTAAAGGACACGGAAATCATAAAGAAGAACCAGAAAGAAATGACAAACACAATATCAGAAATAAAGACTAGACTAGAAGTAATTAAACACAGGCTGAATGAAGCAGAGGATCGAATCAGTGACTTAGAGGACAAGATAAGTGAAAGCATGGAAGTAGAAAAGCAAAAAGAAAAGAGGATTAAAAAGTCTTAGGAAACTCTAAGAGAGCTCTGTGATAACATGAAAAGAAATAACATCTACTTCATAGGGGTTCCTGAAGGAGAAGAGAAAAAACAAGGACTAGAGAAGCTCTTTGAAGAAATTAGAGCTGAAAATTTCCCTAAATCGATGCAGGAAAGAATCACACAACTTCAAAAAGCAGAGGGAACCCATTAAAAAAAAAACCAAAGAGACCCACAACAAGACACATCATAATCAAAATACCAAAGCTAAGAGATAAAGAAAGAATACTAAAAGCTGCAAGAGAAAAACTGTCAATCATCTACAAAGGAACACCCATAAGGATGACATCTGACTTCTCAACAGAAACACTTGAGACCAGAAGGGTTTGGCAAGAAATATTCAAAGTAATGCAGAACAAGAACCTACAACCAAGACTTCTTTATCCAGCAAGACTATATCGTTTAAAAGTGAAGGAGAAATAAAAAGCTTCCCAGACAGAAAAAAAAAAAACCTCAAGGAATTTATTACAGCCAAACCAAAGCCACAAAATATTTTGAGGAGCCTGCTGTAGACAGAACAAAACAGGAAATATATATATAAATATATATATGAATATAGATTTAAAGAAAAAATAGCAATAAACAGCTACATATCAATAATAACTTCAAATGTAAATGGAATAAATGCTCCAATCAAAAGACATAGGGTAGCTGAATGAATAAGAAAATAGGACTCATACATGCGCTGTCTACAGGAGACACAACTCAAAACAAAAATACACATAGATTGAAATTCAAAGGTTGGAAAAAATATTTAATGCAAATGGAATGAAAAAAAAAGCTGGGGTAGCAATACTTATATATGACAAAATAGGCTTTAAAACAAAGGCTATAAGTAAGGGATAAAGAAGTTCACAACATAATGATAAAGGGAGCAATCCAACGGGAAGAGGTAACCATTATAAATATCTATGCACCTAATATAGGAGCACCTAAATATACAAAGCAGATTTTAATGGACATAAAGGGAGAAATTAACAGCAATACTATAACAGTAGGAGATTTCAATACCCCACTAACATCAATGGATAGACAATAAAGAAAATTAACAAAGAAACAGCAGAATTAAGAGACACACTAGATTAACTGGATTTAATAGATATCTTCATAACCTTTCACCCTAAAGCAGCAGAATATACATTCTTTTCAATTGAGCATAGTATATTCTTTAGTATAGACCACATATTAGGGCATAAAATGAGTCTCAACAAATTTAAGAAGATTGAAACCATATCAAGCATCTTCTCTGACCACAATGGCATAAAACTAGAAATCAACTACAATAGGAAAACTGAAAAACACTCAAACACTTGGAAACTAAACTGCATGCTATTAAACAATGAATGGGTCAACAATGTGATTAAGAAATAAAAAATTTCCTTGAAACAAATGAAAATGAGCACACAACAACTCAAAATCTGTGGGGCACAGCAAAAGCAGTCCTGAGAGGAAAGTTCATAGCATTACAGACATACCTTAAGAAGCTAGATAAAGCTCAAATAAACAACTTAATCCTGCAACTAAAAGAACTAGAAAAAGAACAGCAAGTAAAGCCTAGAGGAAGTAGAAGGAAGGAAATAATAAAGATCAGAGCAGAAATAAATGACATAGAGACTAAAAAACAATACAGAGGATCAAAAAAACCAAGAGCTGGTTCTTTAAAAAAATAAACACGATCAATGAACCCTTAGCCAGACTCAACAAGAAAAAAAGAGAAAGGACTCAAATAAATAAAATTAGAAATTAGGGTGGAGAAGTAACAATAGACACAGCAGAAATATAAAGGATTATAAGAAAATACTATGAAGACTTGTATGCCAAAAAATTAGACAACCTCGGTGAAATGGACAAATTCTTTGAAAAATATAATCTTTCAAAAATCAATCTGAAAGAACCAGAAAACCTAAATAGACCAACCACAACAAATGAGATTGAAACAGTTATCAAAAACCTCCCAACAAACAAAAGCCCTGGACCAGATGACTTCACAGGCGAATTCTACCAAACATTTAAAGAACTAACTTCTATTCTTCTCAAGCAATTTCAAAAAATTCAAGAGGAGGAAAAACTTACAAGCTCCATTTACTAAGCAAGCATAATTCTGATTCTAAAACCAGGCAAAGACACTACAAAGAAAGAAAATTATAGGTCAATATCCATGATAAGTTTAGATGCTAAAATTCTCAAGAAAATATTAGCAAACTGGATCCAGCAATACATGAAAAAAATCATACATCATGATTAAGTGGTATTTATTCTGGGGAGGCAAGGCTGGTACAATATTTTCAAATCAATCAATGTGATTCATCACATAAACAAAAGGAAGGATAAAAACCTCATGATAATATCAATAGATGCAGAAAAAAAATTTGATAAAAATCCAGCACCCACTTATGATCAAAACTCTCATCAAAGTGGAAATGCAGGGAATATATCTCAACATGATAAAAGCCATCTATGATGGACCCACAGCTAACATCATACTCAATGGGCAAAAGTTAAAAGCAATCCCCTAAGATCAGGAACAAGGCAGGGTGCCCCCTTTCACCATTCTTATTCAACATAGTTCTGGAAGTCCTAACCACAGCAATCAGACAAGAAGAAGAAATAAAAGGCATCCAAATTGGAAAAGAAGTAAAACTATCATTATTTGATGATGACCTGACAGTGTACATAAAAACCCTAAAGTTGCAGTCAAAAACTACTGGACCTGATAAATGAATTCAACAAGGTGGCAGGATATAAAATTAATACTCATAAATCATAGGCATTTTTATACATCAACAATAATCTGCCTGAAAGAGAAATTAAGAAAACAATCCCCTTCACTATTGCAAGAACAACAACAAAAATACCTAGGAGTAAATTTATCCAAGAAGGTTAAAGACTTTTATAAAAGAAATCAAGGAAGATACAATCAAGTGGAAGAATATACTGTGTTCATGGCTAGGAAGAATGAACATCATGAAAATGTCCATATTACCCAAAGCAATTTATAAATTCAATGCAATTTCTATTAAAGTACCCAGGAAATACTTCAAAGATATAGAACAAATATTCCAAAAATTCATACGGAACCAAAAAAGAACACAAATAGCCTCAGCGATCTTGAAAAAGAAGAATAATGTGGATGGTATCACACTTCTGGACGTCAAGTTATACTACTAGGCCATTGTACTCAAAACAGCTTGGTACGGGCATAAGAACAGGCATACAGATCAATGGAACAAAACAGAGAACCTAGAAATAAACCCACACCTTTATGGACAACTGCTATTTCACAAAGGAGGTAAGAGCATACAATGGAGTAAAGACAGTCTCTTTAACAAATGGTGTTGGGAAAATTGAACAGCTATCAGCAAAAAAATTAAACTAGACCACCAACTTAAACCATTCACAACAATAAACTCAAAATGGATAAAAGACTTAAATGTAAGTCATGAAACTATAAGCATTCCAGAGGAAAACATAGGCAATAAGCTTTTCTCTTATTTATTTATTTATTTATTTATTTATTTATTTTATTTATTTATTCATTTTAGAAAGGAGAGAGAGAGGGAGAGAAGAGAGAGACAGAGAGAGAGAGAAGGGGGAGGAGCAGGAAGCATCAACTCCCATATGTGCCTTGACCAGGCAAGCCCAGGGTTTTGAACCGGCAACCTCAGCATTTCCAGGTCGACGCTTTATCCACTGCGCCACCACAGGTCAGGCGGCAATAAGCTTTTCGATATCACTCGCAGCAATATATTTGCTGATTTATCTCCATGCGCAAGGGAAATAAAAGACAGGATAAACAAATGTGACTATATCAAACTAAAAAGCTTTTGCGCAGCTAAAGACAATATGAACAGAATAAAAAGGCAAACCACACAATGGGAGAACATATTAGACAATATGTCTGATAAGGGGTTAATAACCAAAATTTATGAAGAACTTGTAAAACTCAACACTAGGAAGACAAACAATCCAATCAAAAATGGGAAAAAGAAATGAATAGACACTTCTCCAAAGAGGACATACAGATGGCCAATAGGCATATGAAAAAATGCTCAACATTACTAATCATTAGAGAAATACAAATTAAAACCACAATGAGATATCACCTCACACCTGTCAGAATGGCTTTCATCAACCAAACAACACAGAATAAGTGCTGGCGAGGATGTGGAGAAAAGGGAACCCTCCTGCACTGCTGGTGGGAATGCAGACTGGTGCAGCCACTGTGGAAAACAGTATGGAGATTCCTCAAAAAATTAAAAATGGAACTGCCTTTTGACTCAGCCATCCTACTTTTAGGAATATACCCCAAGAACACCACGTCAACAAATCAATAGGAGAAATGTACCCCCCATGTTTGTGGCCGCATTGTTTACAGTAGGCAAGATCTGGAAACCGCCCAAGTGTCCATCAGTTGACAAGTGGATTAAAAAGCCAGGTACCTACACACAATGGAATACTATGGGGCCATGAAAAAGAAGGAAATATTATTTTTTGCAACAACATGGATGGACCTAGAAACTATTATGTTAAGTGAAATAAGCCAGGCAGAGAAAGAAAAATATTATATGACCTCTCTCATCTGAGGAATCTGATGAACAATATGAACTGAGGAGCAGAATAGAGACAAAGGCGGGATCAAAGGATCCAGAAGGAAAGCGGACAGAGGGAAAGGAGATGATAGGGTGATAGAATAAGATGAGAGCATAAAAGCAAATCCTAGAGGGAAGGGGGAAGGTGGACAGGGGTGATGTACTTGGGAACACGGGGGAGGGGAGGATGTCTTTGAGGGGACACTAGAGTCTATGTAAACACAATAAATTAATAAAAAAAACAGGATAGAGATAAAAATAAATTTTTATTATTTAAGCAATTGAATTTTAAAAGCTGATTTATTATGCAGCATTATCTAACTAATGTAATCAGACAATTTAGCGACCTTAAACCCTGTTTGTAATTATCAACAGTACGAATATCTGTTCAACTTGATCAATTCACTCTTCTGCTCAAACACTAAATTTAGCCATCACCTGGAGTTGTAGCACTTGTAGGATTTTAAATTCTGATATGTTATTTTTTTTAAATCACAGCTCTTATTGTTCTAGATTCCATCCCCATTCTAAAACTCTAGCTCCAGAAACAGATATTTACTATTTAACCTCTTTAAGACCTCTAAGACCTCCTCCCCTCGATGGAGATAATCAAGGGCATTCAGGATTTTCAGGCCCAGTATTCAAATGGGAGAAAAATGCATATATTTGTCCTAAGTTTATCCTTCCTGGACCTTTGTTGGATTCACCATAGGGAATACAAAGGTTTAGCAGGAATTAGTGGCCTACAATTAGTAGTAGTCTTGCTGATCTGGGGGGACAAAACTGAAATTTAGAATCTCAAGTTATCTAAGACTTGGGACACCAAGATCCCAGAAGAAAAAATATTAAAAGTGTTGCCTACATTCATTATGTGATTTCTTTATAAGGCATATGTTGGTACCTCATATAAACATAGGCAGGCCAAAATACATGACCACAAATATTAAGAGGGGAAGGTGAAAAGCTATATTGAAAAAGACAGAACAACAGGATTTTACAGTGTATTGTGACCAAGGGAAACCTTTCTAGTTGAGAATGTAGAAAGATCATCACTAGAAAGAAATTTGAAACAAACCAGACTCAATTATATTATTTAAATGTTACCTGCTGTTCAGAAGGAACAAGTTATCTGTGGAAAAATATAAAAGCACTTATAGCTTTATTATTTTTATAAACATTCATTTTTATAAATTTTATTTATTCATTTTAGAGAGAGGAGATGAGAGAGAAAGAGAGAAAGAGGGACGAACAGAAAGCATCAACTCCCATATGTGCCTTGATTAGGCAAGTCCAGGGTTTTGAACTGGCAACCTCAGCATTCCAGGTTGATGCTTTACCCATTGCGCCACCACAGGTCAGGCTATTTTTATAAACATTCAAAAAAATTATTAAACATGGTAAGAAACAGGGTCAAGTAAAATCAAAAGAAAAAACAGACAATTGAGACAGGAAAATCAGATATTGGCTTTTAAAATAACTACAATTAATATGTTTAAGATAATAAATAAATAAAAAGAAAGAAATTTATCAGAATTTTGAATCTATATGAAGACAAAAATATATAGAATTGTATCTTTGTATTTTTATTTGTAAAAATAAAATAACTAAATATAAGAATTTAATAAACAGATTTAACAACAGACTTAACACAGTAAAATAATGGTTAATAAACTGAAATATGCATCTGTAAAAAAATTATCCTGTACAATCAAAGAATAAAAAAATTTAAAATATTGAAAAGAATATAAATGGTATATGAAACATCATAGCATTTTTTAACATACCATGGAATTTCAGGTCTAGGAAAGACATGACAAATGAAGAAAAAAACATATTTCAACAAAAATTGACAATAATTTTTCAAACTGATCAAAGATATCAATTATGATGATGGCAAAGAATGGTATTCAAAAGTACAGCACAGTAAACTCATTACTAAACTCAAATGCTTCTCATCTCTCTTTGTTCCTGTTTGTCTGTCCCTATCTATCCCTCTCTCTGACTCTCTCTCTGTCTATGTAAAATAAATAAATAAATAAATAAATAAATAAATAAATAAAATAATCAATGAAAAAAAGAAAGTCACATATAATTGACATATATAAATTTAAGGTGTACAGTGTATTTATTGGTACATTTATATATTGCAATTTAATTATTGCTGCAGCCTTTGTCAACACCTTTATCATGTTAGATAATTATTGTTGTTTTTTTTGTGTGGTAAGAACATTTAAGATCTAGTCTCTTAACAACATTGAAGTTTATAATACAGTATTGTAGACTTTAATTATTGAGCTGTTCATTAGATTTTAAAGACTTATTAGTTGCAAGTCTGTACCCCTACACAACAGTTTTTCATTTTTCCCAATTCTCAGCCTCTGTTGATACATATAACTTTTTTTTTGATACATATAACTTTTAAAGGAGAAACAGAAAGCAAACTTTTAAGGAGTAAGATAATATAACAAAATTACAATTTAAAAATTCTGAAAAAGAAATAAATATAAAAAACTTATCAAAATACTTTCAAAATGGAAAGATGAAAATATTTTTGTACAAATAAAAACTGGTATTATGGTTTCCAGCAAGCCCAAACTAAAATTCTAAAGGAATTTCTTCAAGCAAAATAAAAATTGTCAGAGGAATACATTGAAATGTAAGAAAAACAGAAGACCACTAGAATTCAAAATCTCATGAGTAAGCCTAATACAGTATTAAGTTTTTAAATATTTTATGGTTTTTAAAACATATGTAGATTTAAAATGCCTGACAACAATGGCATAAAAATATATTACGAACATTGATTTGTCCAGAAAGTGTAAGAATTCTAGTCTAAGGCAACTTACTAAAAACAGAAAAAAAAACACAACCCCCCCACCAGAGTATAGATTTTTAAAAATGAAATAATATAAGATAGCAAAAATAAACTGAAAAAAAATTAGGCAAATCGAAAACAATGTTTCAGGAGATTTAAAACCACACGTATCAGTAGATAGATGAAATGAAAATGAATTTAGCCCATATAAGCTCAATAATCCAAACAGAATCAGCATTTTCAAAGTAAATAAAGGGGACCACAATATTTACTGCTTAAAAAAAGACAAGACACCTATATATGGACACAGAAAGGACACATGAATTATGAGACTATATGGAAGATTTTACAAATATATTAAAATTTACTCAATGGACATGTATTCAACAAGTTCAGAAATGCCAAAAACAAATGTAAGTGATTTTCAAAAAACTGAAATAGGACAGACTATATTTTCCAATTACAATTGTATTAATTTAGAAATCAATAACAGAAAAATATATGGATATGTTTTCTATGTTATGTGTAACAAATAGGTTACAAAGAAATAAAAAGAGGAGTTAGAAAATGTATTAAATGGAATGGATTTAAAAGCAACATATTATAATGTGTGAGATAAAGCTGACCCAGTGCTGAGAGGTAAAATTGTTTATATAAATGTTTCTATTAGAAAAAAAACAGTAAAATCAATGATGCTCGTTTCTTCCTTAGAAAAGGAAATACAAACTAGCCTAAAATTAAAGTAAAAAAAAAGAAAAAAGAAAAAAATAATTACAATTAAGTAGAAACTGAAGAAAATCAACAGATTCAAAAGCTGGTTCTTTGAGAAAAGTAATAAATTAATATGCTTCTAGAAAGCTTGATCAAGAAACTGAAAATACTAATTACTAATGAGAAGATTGAGAAAGAGACATTACTATAGATTCTACAGGTTACGTAAGGATAAGTGGATGCTGTGAACAAATTTATGACAATACTTTTGACAAGTTAGCCAGACTAACACAAGAAGAAATAAAAAATTTAAAATAAATGCTGTATCTACTTTAAAAATTGAAACCGTATAAGAAACTCTTCTCTTTTTAAACAAAATTAGACAATAAAATGTCTATTTTATTGATTTTAGAGAAGGAATGGAAGAAAGTAGGAAAGAGACAGGAACATTTGTTCTTGTGTGTGCTCTGACCAGGGATTGATGCTTTAACCAAACAACCTGAACTATTTGGCCAGGACAAGAAACTTCAATAAATTGAACTCCAGGTCCAATTATGTCACTGTTGGTCATAAGTTCTATGATAATAATCAACAAACATATTAAATAAGGTGTCTTTAAACAGAAAACATAGACAAAACAAGGTTAAATATTAATTGGTTCATAAAAATGGAACCAGAAACTTAAGTCTGTACTTCCCATAGTACAATGATTCCATATTAGCTGATTTTGGTGACTGTATATAACATAAATACAGCAAATTATAAAAATCAACTATATTAGAATATAAAAGCCACCAACTTAATAAAAAGATAATACAATACGAACTAAAAGAGTTTTTACTGGGAATGTAAAGTTTAACACAGAAGGAAAATCAATGTAATTAACCGTAATAACAGATTAAAGAAGAAAAATATCAGTGATCTATATCAGGGGTCAGGAATCTATGGCTCGCGAGCCAGATGTGGCTCTTTTGATGGCTACATCTGGCTCACAGACAAATCTTTAATAAAAAAATAATAACATTAAAAATATAAAACATTCTCATGTATTACAATCCATTCATTTCCTACTGCTCATGTTCATGGTTGCGAGTGGGTGGAGCCAATCACAGCTGACCTCCAGGAGAACACCAAATTTTTATTGGATAATGCGTAACGTACATGAGTCGTTGTATGGCTCTCACGGAATTACATTTTAAAATATGTGGTGTTCATGGCTCTCTCAGCCAAAAAGTTTCCTGACCCCTAATCTATATAGACAAGAAAAAGCATTTGAAAAATTCAAAATATAGTTAAAATTTAGAAAACTAGAAATAAAGATAACTTCTTCAATTTATTAAATGTATCTATGTAGGCCCTGGCTGGTTGGCTCAGTGGTAGAGTGTCTGCCTGGCCTTGCAGAAGTCCCGGGTTCGATTCCCGGCCAGGGCACACAGGAGAAGCGCCCATCTGCTTCTCCACCCCTCCCTCTCCTTCCTCTCTGTCTCTCTCTTCCCCTCCCGCAGCAAGGCTCCATTGGAGCAAAGATGGCCCGGGCGCTGGGGATGGCTCCTTGGCCTCTGTCCCAGGCGCTGGAGTGGCTCTGGTCACAACAGAGCGACACCCTGGAGGGGCAGAGCATCACCCCCTGGTGGGAAGAGTGTCACCCCCTGGTGTGTGTGCCGGGTGGATCCTGGTTGGGCGCATGCAGGAGTCTGTCTGACTGTCTCTCCCTGTTTCCAGTTTCAGAAAAATACACAAAAAAAATGTATCTATGTATGTATTTGCATATGCATTATACACACACATACATGCATATTGAAAATTCTCTAGTACTACTATCAAAGCTGCAGCTTAATTTCCCCTCCCCTGAATTGGGCAGGGTTTCAGGCTACAAGGATAATATACAAAAAGCATTTTTCTTTTCTATAAAATTGCATGGATGTTAAATATAAAATTAAACAACTTCAACTTAAATTGATATATAAACTGATATTTAAGAATAAGTACAGCCTGTCCTGTTGGTGGCGCAGTGGACAGAGCATAGGACTGGGATGCAGAGGACTCAGGTTCAAAACCCTGAGATCGCCAGCTTGAAAGCAGGGTCGTTGGCTTGAGTGTAGGAATCTTAGACATGACCTTATGGTCACTGGCTTGAGCCCAAGGTTGCTGGTTTAAGCAAGGGGTCACTTGCTCTGTGATAGCCTGTCAATCAAAGAACATTTGAGAAAGCAATCAATGAACAACTAAGGTGCCTCAACGAAGAATGATGTATCTCATCTCTCTTCCTGGCTGTCTGTCTCTATCTATCTACCTTTCTGTCTCTCTCTCTGTTTCTGTCAAAAAAATATATATATAAAGCTATACCATGTTGATAGATTGACAATATTCTGCTCATATATAAATTTAACACAATTACAAACAAAATCTTTGCAGTTTTTTTTTTTTTTGGTAAAAATTGACAAACTGATTCTAAAATTTCTGTGGAAATATAAAGGATCTAGATTAGCTACAAAAATGTTGTTAAAAAAAAGATTGAATAACTTGCACTACATTAATTGAAGAGTTAATATTAAGTCATGATGAATAAGACAGTGTGGTTTGGCATATATATAGAAATGCAACAGAGTAACTATTGTATAAAAGGCCCATACTTCCATATTTAACTGGTTTTAAGCAAAGGCATCAAAACACCCTAATGGGGAAAAAGGTGCTTTATTTGTTTTTGTTTCTTTAACGAATAACCTTTAATAATGAGATAACTGTGTGGAAAAAATAATGAGCTTCAACAGTTGCCATTATACACAAAATTTTCTTTGATTCATACTACAGACCTAAATGTGTATGCTACAACCATGACCCTTCTAGAATAAAACAAAGGTTGATATCTTTATAATTTTAATGTAGCCAAAGATTTCTTAAGAACACGGCCCATTTTAGGAAAAAAATAAATGATTTGGATATTGACCAAAGTTTAAAATTTCTTCTTATCAAAAACATTTTCAAAGAAATGAGTAAACAAACCACAACCTAGGAAATAATATGTGCATTAGACTGTTTATTAATGGACCCATATCTAAAATATATTTTTAAATTATGGCAAATAGATAGTATTAGGGCAAAAATACCAGGAGAATAAGAGGCAAAAACATAACTAAAGGCCTTACTAATGAAAACATATGGGTAGTCAAAAAGCACATAGAAATGCCAACATCATAAACCATCAGATTTTCAAGGATAGAAAGGGATTAGGTTCAATTATAAACGTAAAAGTCTCTCTCTTGCCACCTCCCAATTATTACTTTCTGCAAAGCTAATTATCAGAATGACCAATGTTTTTAAAATTTATAATAAAATCTTTGCCAATATCAAATATTCGCAAAGATATAAAACAACTAAAAGTCTTGTATGTTGCTGGTGGCCATGGAACTGCTAAAGTAAATTTGGAAAACTGTCAATATTTACTAATGCTGAGTATAGAAATATCTTCTGATTCAGCAATTCCACTCAACAGTGACACATGCAAAATGTGCATCAAAATAATTGCACAATAATTTTCTTAGTGACATTATTTATAACAGCTGCAAACTGGAAATAACACAAATATTCATCAATATTAGAATGAATAAATAAATTTTGAGATATTCAGAGAATAGAATAGAAAAAAAAGAAAAACTACTTCAATAATATTGACTTATTAATATTATATATGTATATTTCTAGGTAATTATTGAGCAAAATAAACCCACATCACATAATATATTCTGCATACTTTTATTTATATATCTACAATGATAAAAGTCAGAAGAGTAATTGGCTTCAAGTGAGTATTATTGAAGTGTACAAGAAGAGGTGTTTATATTGGAAGAATTTATCAAACTTTAATCTAGAATGTGTACAATTTATATATGTCATATATCAAAGATATTTAAAAAAATAAAAAAAATGGAAAAAGATATCAAATAATAACTAATAGGTTCTCTTTTGACACACCGTTTTGGGACCTACAGATATTCCCGTGTGTTCCTCCACCTTCTGTTAGCAAACCATAATCTACTACTTAATTGTGCTCAGTTGATAAACTATGCAGCTTATTCTTTCATCCTTTGTGAGATCTGCTTCCTGCAACTTTTTTTTATCTTCTGTATGTGGTTTTGGGACCCTGCAAATAGATTGCTAGATCTGGCTCCTAAGACCTTCCAGGTCATACATTACAAACAAGCAGCTCAGCTCTAGAGTCACAGGAAAGAGTCACAAAATATGAAAGATTAGGTATTTTTTTAAAATCATTTCCAGTTTTGATGGGAATTTAATGCTCAACTTAATATTCATTGTCATCTCAAAGGACTGAAGTACAGCTTTTGTCAAATAGCATTTTCATAGAAAAACCAGAGATCTAGTCTATTAAGGTAGTCTAACTACTCTAACAAACAGACCTAAAATATATAAGGTGTACCGGAAAGTTCTGCTCGTTTCTATCACAACAAGTTTCGACATGTAAGCACATGTTTATTTGGTGCATGTGTGCCTTTCTATTTTTATCACTTAATGTATACATACTGATGTAGCAAATTAACTAAAACAAAGTTGATTCACGTTAGTCTTATGTGTGAAGTAATAGTGTACCCATGGCTACTGATAAAGTTCATTTACGCCACTGTAATTTTTATGAATTTCAACAAGGAAGAAATGCTACAGAAGCATGTCTGTCACATCCACCATATTCCCCGGACTTAGAACCCTCCGACTATCACTTGTTTTTGTCCTTACAAAATTTTTTGAAGGGCAAAATATTCAAAAATAAGAAGATATCAAACAAGCACTGGTTCAATTTCTTGCATCAAAAGATAAAACATTTTTCAAAAATAGGATATACAAATTGCCCTCATGCTGGCAAGAAATCATTAATAATAATGGCAATTTATTATTTAATAAAGTTTATTGATGGTAAGAAAAATTTGTATTTTGTTTTATCCCAAAACCGGACAGAACTTTCCGGTAGACCTTATATAATGTCTTAAGTGTCCAAGATTGTAATGAGTTTGCTCTGGGGAAGGAGTTTGTGCAATTCTTCAGGAATTTAGACTGACTGAGGACTTAACAACTTGTGCATATGGTTTACAAGGTTACTTGGAATTAAAATTAATAAAATTCCATGAAGTAGATATGGATGAGGCCTGGAATTGCTGAACATCAATTCTACTGACAATCTATTAACAAGAATTCTGTCACATTACCACACTAAAGAAAAATGTAAAGTTTGGTTTCCGAGAACAGAGGAAAGTGTAGATTTAGATAAAATTAGTCATCTTCATCAGACCTAGGAAGTGTAATGCTGTTGGAGATTTCAAATATAAATAGTGGATAACGTTTTAAAATATCTGTTACTATAACTTTTGGGCAGAGTAACAAAATACCTTTGAGTTTTTTTACACATATCTTTTATCTATGGTACAAGCCAAAACAATTTGTAAAGAAGAGACCAAATTAAGACCAGTTTTAGAGAGTTGATATAATCAGTCATTTATTTCAGAAAAAAATCAATATAATTAGAATCAAGAAAGAGCCTTTTCATGAAATTATCAGAGTACAAATTATAGCAAACTGGGAGATTATTTTAGAATTGGTAGGAATTGTAGACATAGGGTTTATTATTTGTAAACCCCTCGATCTAAAGGAATAGATAACGATGTATGCACTATTACAAGCATGGTTAATGCTGCCATACAGTCAGTTTAACCTCCACTTCTCAGCTGGGTTCCCTTTAAAGTTGGAGACTGCTGGTACTTCATATAATGACTCTACTTTTTTTTTCTTCCACTTGTTTCAGTAGTTAACATTTTTATCCCGGCCCTCATAACTTCACACATGGATTATTTCAACAGATTCCTATCCTGCCCTCAATTCAGTTTCATGCCAATCCATTCTTCATAGTGCTTGAAAAATTAATCTTGCTGAAACACTGTTTCATTACATCCCTTTTCTGCTCCAGATTGATGTGGTTCCTGGTTCTTACTGAATCAAATATAAGGCTCTCTACTTTTCTCCTTTTGAATCCTGCTGTCATCACCCTAATGGATCTTTATGGATCCTTAAAAGAGTCATGTAATCTTAAAACTTTCCATATGACATGTTCACTTCCATGTCTGTGCCTTCCATTCTTTTATTCTCTCTTTCTGTAAGGTTCCCTTCATCTTTCAACCATGTTTCACATTTTACTTTCAGAGTAATCACATATCCATCTTTTCTAACTCTTTCATTTACTTCCCATTTGGCAGTCACATACTTGCCAATTGTGGATCACATGAGGAAAGAGGTTGTGCATATATGCTTATGATTCTTGTTAATAGTAACATGTGTTCTAATTTTTTTGGGTGTCTTCAGAGTTTATGACTCAATGCACTATATGAAGAAAGTATGTGACCTATATACTGCAGATTTTTACAGGAATACTTTAGTTTAATTTCAATCTACCTTTTTGGAAGAAGACTCAGCTTATGAAGTTGTATGTAATATAATAAGAGAACATAAATTATATATAACTAAAAAAAAGAATCAAGAAAGAAGTTCTCTTGAAATCCTAATAAATTTGATCAAAGCAGATTCCAAGTTTGGCTTCAGACTTTCTGGCAGTGCACAAGTAAAGAAAATCTTCCACAGAGAAAACTACTTCCTCAGGAGTAGCATAGCAAACTAGTACAGATTCCTTATACTAGAACCAGACACATTCTTAAATTTATAACTATTCTTAGACCAATAAGTTTAGGTCATTTGTTTTCTTCAACCTCTGGATCTTTCAAAGGAGCCAAATGGGACAGAAGAATATTTAAAAAGTGGAAAATACATTGAAAAAACAAAAACTCACTAATCTTCTACAGTTTCATACTGGAAGCAATGAACAATTATTTTTGTAATTTTAAAATTAAGAGAACTTTTAAGAAAGGAAAATTTATTTTTAACCTAATGCTGGTATTCTCACTAATCTTCTACAGTTTCATACTGGAAGCAATGAACAATTATTTTTGTAATTTTAAAATTAAGAGAACTTTTAAGAAAGGAAAATTTATTTTTAACCTAATGCTGGTATTTATTCAACTTTATGAAGCTGGCCAAATGTTCTTTGATAGATGTGGCAGAAACTGTCTACATACTACATATGGCTTTTTTGTTGTTGTTGTTACTGAGAGAATCCAGATTATGTTCAAAGAACCAATGTAACAGCTTGAAATACTTGCCATCCAGACTTCTTTGCAGTTGGGTTGATATATGGCAGAGTTCCAGTGAGAGGTAAGATTAATATTTCTGAGAAACTTTCACTTTACTTACGTAAGTTATGCTCTTTGTGTTCCTCTTTTCTTCTTCATGCCTGAAATGTAACTGTTGGGCAAATAAGTTTGTAAAATGTGATTTTATGCTCACTTTGTTAAAAATGGTGCTGCCCACATACATGATGCTGCCAGGTGAAACAGCTAATTACTTTCCTGCTTGGGAAGGGCCATTGTTATGCTAATGTGTGCTGAAGGAGGTGTTTTCACACCAAGAAAAGTTTGTGAAGAAGCAGGAGGAAGGAGGAGTCCATGTTTCTTCATGCACAGGAAGAGCAGTGAAGGCAGCCAAGATGGCAGAGTGCTGAAGGAGAAGCCAGTTTGTGCAGAGATGAGAGGGCAACCAGAGGTGAGCAAACAGAGGTGACTGAGGCTAGTAGGGCCTTTGATTCTAGGAAAAACTGAAAAAGATTCTCCTGGTTGTGGAACCGGAGAACATGTGAGTGAGTTTTGGTGTACTGTGTGTTTGTGTTTACTTGCCAGCTGGTTGCAAAGCTAGAATAAAGGAATGGCCCACCAATTTTTGGCTCCACTATTTCTTTACCGTCTGCTCGAATTCAATGGGAACCTGAACCTGAACCTGCCTGACAGCAATGGCAGCTGCAACTACTGGCCATACAGTAACTGATACCTAGAAGGGAAACAGTCACTTGACACCTCTGAGACCACAAGAATGAAGATGAAGGCCTACATCTAACATTGGAGGATAAAGACAAAAACGGCACATGTCTATGGCAATTGCTGAACCACTGCTTGAGTCTCGATTGCCTACTTCTGGACTTCACTGACTTTTAAGATTTAGGTTTTAGCCTTGGTTGTATAGCTCAGTTGGTTGTAATATTGTCCCAATACACCTAGGCTGCAAGTTCACTCCTTAGGGCACACTGAAGAATCAACCAGTGAATGCATTAATAGGTGAAACAACAAATCACTGTTACTCTCTCTTTCTCTCTCTCTTTCCCTCTCTTTCTCTCTCTCTCAAATCAATACATTAATAAATTTAGCCTGACCTATGGTGCCGCAGTGGATAAAGTCTCAACCTGGGATGCTGAGGTCATTGGTTCAAATCCCCAGGCTTGCCTGGTCAAGGCACACATGGGAGTTGATGCTTCCTGCTCCTCTCCTCCCCCCTTTGCTCTCTCTCCCTCTCTCCTCTCTCTCTAAAAATGAATAAATAAATAAAATTTTAAAAAAGATTTAGATTTGAATTGTAAAACTACCTTAGCCAAACAGGCCAATGGTTGAAAGTGAAGTGAGGTTGGGTAGAAAAATTCAGACCAAGCAACACGGGGCCAGAATCTTAATCTAACTGTAGGGCTGACATTTGATGTTTAAATCAGTGGTTCAATTTGTAGTGCCTAAAGTTTTATAGTCAACACAAATTTAATCTGAGATGTCATTAGTTCCCAAGGGAGCTGCCCATGAAAGATAAGGCATGAAAATTTTCATATTATAATCAGGTAAGGAGTTTCAATGCTTCTGATAAAAATTTTAGAAAACAGAAACAAATTGTGTGTGTATTTATATTTGCATTAGCAGTTTCTATTGTAGAAGAAGATTGATAAAATTGAGTGAACTCTTAAATTCATACGTTTATCCAATCTTCTCAAGCTGGAATTTAAAGTAGAATCTCTTATTGGTGAAATGGACAACTAAAAGTAACATGAGTCAAACAGTCTTCAATAGAATCAGTCTACACAGTGAATATGAAGAGACAAGCTAATTATAGTCTACATTTAATCTGAAGATAGAGTCTATTGGATTCCTGAAAAATTGGATGAGAAGTATGAAAGACAAAAGTCAGGCATATCCCAAAGCTTTTGGCTCTGCCACTGACAGATGGAGATACTATCAAATAGTCTGAAAAGGCTCAAGGAGAAGCAGCTTTTGGAAGAAAGTAAAGAATTCAAATTTGGACATTTTCATTTAAAATATTTATTATCTATCCACATAGAGCTATAAACTAGATAATCAAATCAATGTGCGTAGCATTTAGGAGAGAACTCTAGGTAAGAGATATAAATATGAGGATGATCAACAAATAGATAATAAAGTGAGGAAACTGATCAGACACAGGTAACAAATGGTGGGACCTGGATTAGGATTTGGTTAAATCTAAGCCAAACGCGAATGCTGTGTTTACAATAGTGGGTCTGAAAAAGCCATCATTAATATTTAATAAAACCATAGAAGCTTCTTGCCTAGGTGGTGGATCAGGAATGATGTGTGGGTAATTTTGTAATGAAAGGTTTTCTGCCATTAGGAAAATAGAGAAGTAATTTCTAATCTGGAATTCAGGTTCTTCTGGATTAGAGAAATGATGGGGTTAAGTGTGAAGTTGGTCTGGTTTAGGATGGTAGGTCGGAAAACAGCATTTCAATGGACTTCAAGGACAACAAGGAGAGTCAGATGCACAAATATCAAACTAGTGACACTAAGAACTCTGAAGAGCCCTATGATGGATGACTGAAAAGCCGAGAAAAAGAGTGTTACCAGCAGTCAGTATGTTTTTGCTATATATATATATAGATATATATATGGTAACATACTATGTATCTGATCATTTGGAAGTCTTTGTGTGTTAGATTAGGTTTGCATCTCTGCTGGATCTCCCTCATGGTGCTGTGCTGTCATGTATGTGTTGTAACTTTTGAATGTGAGCTATGATTTCTGAAACTTTATTTTTTGAGGTTTTGGGGGGTTCTGAGTGAACGTTGAGTTTCTCACATAAACAGCTGCATTTACTTCTGTGGGGTACAAGGAATGTTACCAATCCTAAAACAAGACCAATAAATAAAAAGCTTAAGAGATATTAAAAATCACAAAAGAAAGAGTGAACTAGTATTAGAATCTCCTGTGACTGATAGTGTATAGTGATGCTTTCTTATGGGAGACATTTTTCCTTCCTATTGGCTTCAAAGTCAGAATAAGAAAGTTTCCTTGTTTTATTCTTCTGTGATGAAAATTCAAACTCTCATTTCTCATCATGCCATTTGCAGTCCCAGTGTTCTGGGACCATACCAATGTTAAGGGTAGTCTCTATCTAGTCTTTGGTTTGAAAACTGCATGACACTGATTTTGACTTTTGTCTTTAGGGAAAACTACAGTACTGACTTACCTCTCTGAATTTCTTTTTTCTATTTAATTTTATCTTTTTTCATATATATGGCAGCTGAATAAAAAATATATATATAACTGCCATATACATATATTAGCTAAGTTATGTTTTTAAAAATTATTTAAATATGCATCATTTGTAGTTGTTTTGTAAAGGACTATATTTCAGAAAAAAGCAAGTAGACTTTTTCTCAGGCCCCTTATTTCTTTTCTAAAGAATATTTTTAGGCCTTGGCCAGTTGGCTCAGTGGTAGAGCATCAGCCTGGCATGTAGATGTCCAGGGTTTGGTTTCTAGTCAGGACACACCGAAGAAATGACCACCTGCTTCTCTCCTCCCCCTTTTCCCTCTTCCTTCTCTCTCTTTCTTCTCCTCATGCAGCCATGGCTTGATTGGAGCAAGTTGACCCTGGGCACTGAGAATGGCTCCATAGTGTTGCTTCAGGTGCTAAAATAGCTCAGTTGGCAAGCAATGGAGCAACAACCCTAGATGGGTAGAGCATTGCGCATTAGGGAGCTTGCTGGGTGGATCCCAGTCGGGGCATATGTGGGAGTCTATCTGCTTCCCCTCACTTAAGAAAAATTTTTAAAAAGATATTTTTAAACTCACTATATAGACACTGGACATATGAATAAATTACTTGTTCATACAATTAAAATAAGTCTTTATAGTCCAGACTTCAAACTTTTAATTCTTGTAATAGACACTAACTTAAATAATGGATATGAAATTGTTTACTTCTAGCTTATTCATTACAGGATATATTCAACATAACTGGAGTTTAATCTTGACTGTACTATTTGTCACATTCCCAAAGATAAGAGGAGAGTGTTCTATAACTTATCTATATTATCAGCAAAGTACTATGGTTTTAATAAGGGCAATTTTTTTATTAAATATAAAATTGACATGATATAGCAGAGAAGTCTTTGGAACTTGTTTCTGTGATAAAAACAGACATGTACACTGGGACTGTCCATCTGGCACCTCCAGTGATAAATTAAAATTTGATTTTTAATTATCTCAATACTCATCACTAGTGAATAGTTTTTTACTAAGTGAATGTAACTATTTTATTTCAAATTTAGCATTTTCTTTCTCAACTCCTGAGTAAATGACTTTCAATCTCATTAACTTATGTATCTGCATATGAGAAGAGAATACCTAAATATTTATACATTGTGCTGTGTGTATATATAGTTTAGTGCTTAAATGATCTAAGACATAGAGATATAAAAGCTAGAAAATAAATATTGTGGTTATTTATTGTTCTTGCAGGTTTTTGCTGTCCTCCAAGATTATCAGATTGACTAGTAGTAAAGCTGGTGTGTCCATGTAGATAGCTAGTATCCTGTTAGTTACCACTAAAGTAGATATGGACTGCCATTGGACCGTATTCTTTTAAATATTTTATACTCATTTTCAACTTTGTGGGTAGAATTCCTTTTCTAAGAACCTGAATTATTCTTTTGGTTACAACTCCGTGTTTGTAGAGAATATTCTTCTCTGTGCAAAGCTCAAAATCTCTTTCTTCCCTCCTTTGGCCATGGCTGCAGTCCAGTATGCCTGCATAGACAACATTAAATATTGAACAATATTTGAAAAAAATTAATAGGAATATAATATATTGACCAATGGCAAGGTAAGCCAAGAGCAGTTTTTTCGTTGCATTGATCTGAGGCATTTAACATTGAATTATGATACAGCCTGTGACTTTTGGCTCTAAGCTCACAGAATAAATTCATCTTCCATTTGAGGAGCATTCATCTTCCATTTGAGGTGGCAGATATAATAGTTCTCATTTTAATAACTGAAAAAATTAGAGCTATTTTCTTCAATCATATGTTGACACCAGAAGACTCCTAGTGTTAAAATCTTGGAAAGCTATTTAATTTTGCTTTGGTTTTGTATGTGGATGTGAATAAAACCAGATATTTTGCACATTGGTGCCATCTGCACATTGAATATTGCCATTTCAATGAACATAGTCAAGTTTTAAAAAGAGTCTTATTTTTTTTTAACCATTCCAGGGTCTTTATTAGTTGATTGAGTTGGAGCAAAACCAAACATGAGCATGTGTAGGTTGACTAGTGGGTAAAACAGAACTATTAAGGATGAGGGGTGTCTCAAATGGAAAGGGGCTCAAAGCAACGCTGACAGAGAGCAAAAGGGGACAAAACTGTCAATTGGTTCTCCCATTTTTCGTAACAGCCAGTTTTCTCAAACATAAAAATCATTTCCAAGTAGCAACAGTACTGCTTTTCCTTACAATGAGAGAAAAAGAGGCAGTGGTGTTCAAATGATGCTTGACAGCCTGGGTAACAAGCACCAACCATCTGTGCTACAGCAGCACTGTTTGTATTGTTAATGTTTACACAAACAGCAAAGATAATTAAAAATAACTATAATTAAAATGATTATGACAAATTACTTTTTTCTCAACAGTAATATGTGTCTGTAACTTATAAGATACTTACTAAAGTAACCTTTATGGAGACTAACAAGAAAACATTATAATTCTTGATTTCTTTCTGAAAGTTTATAGATTTGAGGGGAAGCGGATTTCCCCAAACATAAAACCATTTGACTTAAAGTACTTTACAAACTATTAATATTCAACAGTATAGAAATACTTTCTGTATCAATAATATGAAGTAATTTTGTTCTCTTTGAAGGAAAGATTAAATGTTGCTTCTTTCCTTAAAATGACTAGGATGACGAAAAAAGCAAACTTATTTCCCTGTATAGTCCTCCATAAAAACAATTAAGTTGTTCAAAACACCACATGAGGCCCTGGTCAGTTGGCTCAGTGGTAGAGCATCGGCCTGGTGTGCAGGAGTCCCAGGTTCGATTCCCGGCCAGGGCACACAGGAGAAGCACCCATCTGCTTCTCCACCCCTCCCCCTCTCCTTCCTCTTTGTCTCTCTCTTCCCCTCCCGCATCCAAGGCTCCATTGGAGCAAAGTTAGCCTGGGTGCTGAGGATGGCTCTGTGGCCTCTGCCTCAGGCGCTAGAATGGCTTTGGTTGCAACAGAGCAATGCCCCAGATGGGCAGAGCATCGCCCCCTGGTGGGTGTGCCAGGTGGATCCCTGTTGGGCACATGAGGGAGTCTGATTGTCTCCCCATTTCCAACCTCAGAAAAATATTAAAAAAAAACAAAACAAAAAAACCCCACCGCATGATATATAGAGACTATTCCCATCAGGAACAGTAGTACCCTTACTTGACTTGTGAAGAATTTTGGAGACTTCTCTAAGGCTTTATTTACCTTCTCTAAATAAGATGCTGGTTAATTAGAGAAGCTGAATAGCCCTTCTAGGGAAAGAGTAGGGAAGTTGATACAATCTACATAGAAGGAATTAAAATTTAGCCAGAAAGCAGAGATTAAGGGTGTGACCCTTGATACTAGATTGCCTATATTCTAATTACACATCTTGTATTTTCTAAGGGTGAGTTAGTATCTCTTGTGCCTTAGTTTCCTCATCTGTACTACGTAGATTATAAAAAATGTATCTCAAGTTGTAACAGAATGATGTCAGTTAATACACATAAATGCTTGTTACAATGCATGAACTGAGTGAATTTGATAGAAACACATATTATGGCTTCATTTACACTGCAGCTGGTTCGTAAGATGTGCTTTATGACTGTGCCTTTAAGTTCTTAAACCCTTATACTGCTAGTATTTGCTGAATTCCCTGCATCCAACTTATGTTTAATGAGAAAACAAATAAAAAACAAACAAATAAACAATTTAAAAACGCTGTGGCTATAGCTTAGTTTAAATTCACAAAACAGAGTATCGGCCCTCTTTGATTCTTTTTTGCAGATTTCAAGAGGAACCTAAATGGGGCTGGGAGAAAAGGAACATGCTCCATTGAATATTTAATGATATATAGTTTTTATTTCTCCAGCTTTATTGATGTGTGATGAACAAAAACTGTATATTTAAGTTGTTCAACATTATGTTTGATATATTTATACATTGTGAAATCATTATCACAACTTAATTACATAACTATCACTTCACATAATTACTAGTGTGTGTGTGTGTGTGTGTAAAAAACACTTAACATCTACTATCATCACATGTCCAGTACACAATATTATTATTAACTATACTTCTCACATTGTCCATTAAGTTTCCAGAACTTATTTAACCCTAACTGAAAGTCTATACTCTGACTAAATCTTCTCATACCTTAGTTTACCCCCAGCTCCTGGTACCTTTCTAATATGATTCTGAGATTGACTTTATTAGATTTCATATATATTAGATTCCCCATGTATAAGATGTACCTTAATTTTGGGGACCAAAGTTTGAAAAAAAATGTATTACATAAAGTTATTGGACTCAAGTTTTATTTATCATAAAATTCATACCACTCATCCATACAAAAAAAGCAGGAAACGCAAGTAAAAAATCTATAACCACCATATAAGACACACCCAGTTTTTAGACGCCAAATTTTTTGAAAAGGGGTGTGTCTTATACATGGGGAAATATGGTAAGTGAAAATGTTCTGGCATGCTTGAGAAGAACGTGTTTTTTGCTGGAATTGTTTGGAATGTGCTGTCTATGTCTGCTACGATCATCTGGTCTAAAGTGTAATAAAGTCCAGTGTTGCTTTATTAATTATTTGTCTGGACGATGTGACCATTGTTAAAATTGGGTATTGAACTCTCACACTTGCCTTCCTATTTATTTATCACTTTTGTTCTTTTAATATTTGCTTCATATATCTAGGTGCTTCAATATTGGGTACATATATATAAATATTTATAATTGTTCTATTCCCTGGATAATTGACTCATTTATCATTATATAATAAACTTTTTGTCTCTTGCTATACAGTTATTTGACTTACAGTCTACTTTATCTGATGTAAATTTAGCTACTTCCATTCTTTTAGGTTTCAATTTGTACAGAATATCTTTTTAAATCCCTTTGATTTTACCTCTGTGTGTTTTTAAAGCTGAAGTGAACCTTGTAGACATCTATACTCGACATATTTTGATTGGAAAATGTAATCATATATATTTAAAGTAATTACTGATATGTAAGAACTAATTATTGCCACTTTCTTAATTGTTTTCTGGTTATTTTGTATTTTTTTTGTCCATTTCCTCCTCTTGCTGTCTTCTTTTGTAATTTGATCATTGAAAAAAATAATAGTACTTTCTCATTTTCTTTTGTGTACTTGCTAGTTTTTTTTTTGAGGAAGAATTAGTATGACACTGTCATAAAATATAGTCATACCAATCTATTTTAAGTTGATAACAAATTATATACCAAACCTCTACACTTATTTCTTCCTTGCATTTAAATTTTTTTTAAAATAAATTTTTATTAATGGTAATGGGATGACATTAATAAATCAGGGTACATATATTCAAAGAAAACATGTCTAGGTTATTTTGTCATTAAATTATGTTGCGTACCCCTCGCCCAAAGTCAGATTGTCCTCCGCCACCCTCTATCTAGTTCTCTGTGCCCCTCCCCCTCCCCCTAACTCTCTCCCTCCCTCCCTCCCATGTCCTCCCTCCCCCACCCCTGGTAACCACCACACTCTTGTCCATGTCTCTTAGTCTCATTTTTATGTTCCACCAATGTATGAAAACATGTAGTTCTTGTTTTTTTTCTGATTTACTTATTTCACTCCGTATAATGTTATCAAGATCCCACCATTTTGCTGTAAATGATCTGATGTCATCATTTCTTATGGCTGAGTAGTATTCCATAGTGTATATGTGCCACATCTTCTTTATCCAGTCTTCTATTGAAGGGCTTTTTGGTTGTTTCCATGTCTTGGCCACTGTGAACAGTGCTGCAATGAACATGGGGCTACACGTGTCTTTACGTATCAATGTTTCTGAGGTTTTGGGGTATATACCCAGTAGAGGGATTGCTGGGTCATAAGGTAGTTCTATTTGCAGTTTTTTGAGGAACCACAATACTTTCCTCCATAATGGTTATACTACTTTACAGTCCCACCAACAGTGAATGAGGGTTCTTTTTTCTCCACAGCCTCTCCAACATTTGCTATTTCCCGTCTTGTTGACAATAGCTAATCTAACGGGGGTGAGGTGGTATCTCATTGTAGTTTTGATTTGCATTTCTCTAATAACTAATGAAGCTGAGCATCTTTTCATATATCTGTTGGCCATTTGTATCTCTTCCTGGGAGAAGTGTCTGTTCATGTCCTCTTCCCATTTTTTTTTGGATTGTTTGTTTGTTTGTTGTTGAGTTTTATGAGTTCTTTGTAAATTTTGGATATTAGGCCCTTATCTGAGCTGTTGTTTGAAAATATCATTTCCCATTTAGTTGGCTGTCTGTTTATTTTTATATCAGTTTCTCTTGCTGAGCAAAAAATTTAATTCTGATGTAATCCCATTCATTTATCTTTGCCTTCACTTCTCTTGCCATTGGAGTCAAGTTCATAAAATGTTCTTTAAAACCCAGGTCCATGATTTTAGTACCTATGTCTTCTTCTATGTACTTTATTGTTTCAGGTCTTATATTTAGGTCTTTGATCCATTTTGAATTAATTTTAGTACACGGGGACAGGCTGTAGTCGAGTTTCATTCTTTTGCATGTGGCTTTCCAGTTTTCCCAACACCATTTGTTGAAGAGGCTTTCTTTTCTCCATTGTGTGTTGTTGGCCCCTTTATCAAAGATTATTTGACCATATATATGTGGTTTTATTTCTGGGCTTTCTATTCTGTTCCATTGGTCTGAGTGTCTATTTTTTTGCCAATACCATGCTGTTTTGATTATCGTGGCCCTATAATATAGTTTAAAGTCAGGTATTGTAATGCCCCCAGCTTCATTCTTTTTCCTTAGGATTGTTTTGGCTATTCGGGGTTTTTTATAGTTCCATATAAATCTGATGATTTTTTGTTCCATTTCTTTAAAAAATCTCATAGGGATTTTGATGGGAATTGCATTAAATTTGTATATTGCTTTGGGTAATATGGCCATTTTGATTATATTTATTCTTCCTATCCAAGAACAAGGAATATTTTTCCATCTCATTGTATCTTTTTCGATTTCCCTTAACAATGCTTTGTAATTTTCATTATAAAGGTCCTTTACATTCTTTGTTATGTTTATTCCTAGGTATTTTATTTTTTTTGTTGCAATCATGAAGGGGATTATTTTTTAGAGTTCGTTTTCTAATATTTCATTGTTGGCATATAGAAAGGCTATTGACTTCTGTATGTTAATTTTGTATCCTGCGACCTTACTGTATTGGTTTATTGTTTCTAATAATCTTTTTGTGGAGTCCTTCGGGTTTTCGATGTATAGTATCATATCATCAGCAAAAAGTGATAGCTTTACTTGTTCTTTTCCGATATGGATGCCTTTTATTTCTTTGTCTTGTCTGATTGCTCTGGCCAGAACTTCTAGCACCACGTTGAATAAGAGTGGAGAGAGTGGACAACCCTGTCTTGTTCCTGATTTAAGGTAGAAAGTCCTCAGTTTTATGCCGTTTAATAGGATGTTGGCTGATGGTTTATCATATATGGCCTTTATCATGTGGAGATATTTTCCTTCTATACCCATTTTGTTGAGAGTCTTAAACATAAAATTGTGTTGTATTTTATCAAAAACATAAAATTGTGTTGTATTGATAAGATCATGTGGTTTTTGTTCTTTGTTTTGTTGATATGGTGTATTACGTTAACCGTTTTGCGTATGTTGAACCATCCTTGAGATTCTGGGATGAATCCCACTTGATCATGATGTATTATTTTTTTAATATGTTGTTGTATTTGGTTTGCCAGTATTTTGTTTAGTATTTTAGCATCTGTATTCATTAGAGATATTGGTCTGTAGTTTTCTTTCTTTGTGCCATCCTTGCCAGGTTTTGGTATGAGGGTTATGTTGGCCTCATAAAATGTGTTTGGAAGCATTGCTTCTTCTTCAATTTTTTGGAAGACTTTGAGTAGAATAGGAACCAAGTCTTCTTTGAATGTTTGATAGAATTCACTAGTATAACCGTCTGGGCCTGGACTTTTATTTTTGGGGAGATTTTTAATAGTTTTTTCTATTTCCTCCCTGCTGATTGGTCTGTTTAGGCTTTCTGCTTCTTCATGACTCAGTCTAGGAAGGTTGTATTGTTCTAGGAATTTATCCATTTCTTCTAGATTGTTGTATTTGGTGGCATATAATTTTTCATAGTATTCTAGAATAATTCTTTGTATATCTATGATGTCTGTGGTGATCTCTCCTCTTTCATTTTGGATTTTATTTATTTGAGTCCTGTGCCTTTTTTCCTTGGTGAGTCTTGTCAAGGGTTTGTCAATTTTGTTGATCTTTTCAAAGAACCAGCTCCTTGTTTTATTGATTTTTTCTATAGTTTTTCTGTTCTCTATTTCATTTATTTCTGCTCTGATTTTTATTATCTTCTTTCTTCGGCTGGTTTTGGGTTGTCTTTGTTCTTCTTTTTCTAGTTCCTTAAGGTATGAAGTTAAGTGGTTTACTTTGGCTCTCTCTTGTTTGTTCATGTAGGCCTGAAGTGATATGAACTTTCCTCTTATTACTGCTTTTTCTGCATCCCAGAGATTCTGATATGTCGTATTTTCATTTTCATTTGTCTGTATATATCTTTTGATCTCTGCGCTTATTTCTTCTTTGACCCAGTCATTTTTTAGAAGTATGTTGTTTAGTTTCCACATTTTTGTGGGTTTTTCCCCCTCTTTTTTGCAGTTGAATTCTAGTTTCAAGGCTTTATGATCAGAAAATATGCTTGGTACAATTTCAATTTTTCTAAATTTGCTGATATTGTCTTTGTGGCCCAACATATGGTCAATTCTTGAGAATGTTCCATGTACACTAGAGAAAAATGTGTACTCTGTCGCTTTGGGATGAAGTGTCCTGTAGATGTCTATCATATCCAGGTGTTCTAGTATTTTGTTTAAGGCCACTATATCTTTATTGATTCTCTGTTTGGATGACCGATCTAGAGCCGTCAGCGGTGTATTGAGGTCTCCAAGTATGATTGTATTTTTGTTAGTTTTTGTTTTAAGGTCAATAAGTAGCTGTCTTATATATTTTGGTGCTCCTTGGTTTGGTGCATATATATTAAGGATTATTATGTCTTCTTGATTCAACTTCCCCTTAATCATTATGAAATGACCATTTTTGCCTCTGAGTACTTTTTCTGTCTTGTAGTCAGCATTATTAGATATGAGTATTGCTACCCCTGCTTTTTTTGTGGTGTTGTTTGCTTGGAGTATTGTTTTCCAGCCTTTCACTTTGAATTTGTTTTTATCCTTGTTGCTTAGATGTGTTTCTTGTAGGCAGCATATAGTTGGATTTTCTTTTTTAATCCATTCTGCTACTCTGTGTCTTTTTATTGGTAAGTTTAATCCAATAATTACATTTAGTGTAATTATTGACACTTGCGGGTTCCCTACTGCCATTTTATAAATTGCTTTCTGTTAGTTTTGTATCTTGTTTGATTCTTCTCTTTTGTTTTTCTATCATTTGTTTTTGTTTGTTTGTGTTCCATACTTCTTTCTTCTGTTGCTGCCTTTTTTAAGTCAAGTGTTTTTGTGGTGGTTTTTTCAAGGGTGGTTACCATTAAGTAATGAAAAGGGTACCTACCATATTCATTGTAGTACCCTATCTTATGAGTATTTCTGCACTTCATCGTCCTTTGCTACTGTTAATGTCCATCCTCTCCCCCCTTTTTTTCCTTTGTTGTCACAGTTTAAGTTTGGTTTTATTGTGTTCTTGGAGCTGTTACTTGTGGTGTTGTTTTCTTTTGTTCTTTGAATCTGGTTGGAAAACCCCCTTTAGTATTTCCTGGAGTGGGGGCTTTCTGATGATAAATTCTCTCATCTTTTCTGTATTTGTGAATGTATTTATATCTCCTTCGTACTTGAAGGATAGCTTTGATGGGTATAGTATTCTTGGCTGAAAGTTCCTCTCTTTCAGGGCTTTAAATATTGGGGTCCACTCTCTTCTAGCTTGTAGAGTTTCTGCTGAGAAATCTGATGATAATCTAATAGGCCTTCCTTTATATATTGTACTCTTCTTTTCCCTGGCTGCCTTGAGAATTTTTTCTCTGTCATTGGTTTGTGTCATCTTTATTATGATGTGCCTTGGAGTGGGTTTGTTGGGGTTAAGAAAACTCGGTGTTCTGTTTGCTTCTTGAATTTGAGGCTTTAGTTCTTTCCACAGGCTTGGGAAGTTCTCGTCTATTATTTGTTTGAGTATATTCTCCATTCCATTTTCTTTCTCTTCTCCCTCTGATATACCTATTATTCTTATGTTATTTTTTCTGATGGAGTCAGACAATTCCTGTAGGGCTTTCTCGTTTTTTATTATTTTTGAGTCTCTTTCTTCTTCTCTCTGTTGTGCCTCAAGTTGTTTGTCTTCTATTTCACTAATCCTATCTTCAATCTGGGCTCTTCTGGTAGCTAAGCTTGTTACCTCGTTTTTCAGCTCGTGAATTGAGTTTTTCATTTCTGTTTGATTTGTTTTTATAGTTTCAATTTCCTTGGTAAAATATTCTTTGTATTCATTGAGTTGTTTTCTGATCTCCCTATATTGCCTTTCTGTGTTTTCTTGTATATCTCTGAGTATTTTTAAGATTTCTATTTTAAATTCTCTGTCATTTAGCTCCAAGGCTTCCAATATGTTAAGTCTTTTCTCCATAGATTTTTCCACATCTATTTGTGTTACCTCTCTTTCTTTTGTATCCATAATATTCGATTTCCTCTTTCTTATTGGCATCTGAGGATGGTCTTGTTGATAGCACTAATTAAAATTAATAAAGAGTAAAAAGTAAAAAAAAAAAAAAAAGGTAAAACACCCCACAAAAAATAACCAGTAATAATTTATTATTTCCCCCTTTTTTCTTTCTTCTCTTTCCCTCCTCTCCTCTCCTCAGGGAAATATCATGCCTATAATGGAGGGCCTGATTTGGGGTGAAGAGTTCAAGGGTCAAAAAAAGGGAGTAGGGACCTACAAAATGCAAAAAAAAAAAAAGGAAGAAAATCTTAGACAAGCATAAGATGATTTGCTTGTAAATGATGGTCAACTAAGAGATATAATGAGAAGGATAAGAGTGAACCAGAAAAAAGGACCAAAAAAAGGATAATAAAGAAGAAAAAAATAAAAATAATAAGTAAAAATCTGTTGTATTAAGTGGAGCGAAGACTAAATACAATGGAGACCTTGGGTTGGGAGGACCCAAAATGCCACAAAAACAAACAAACAAGAAAAAAACAAAAACAAAAGCAAAAAAGAAAAATAAAACCAAAAAAACCTTGAGTCCCAAATTAACTAATTTGTTCGTGATTGAGGATTAAATGGGAGGAAAGTAAAACGAGAAAAGAAAAAACGAATAGAAAGGAAAAACTAAGAAAAAGAGAAAAACGAAGGAAGAAATAAAAAAGGAAGAGAAAAAAACAAAATAAAGCAAAACAAAAAAACAAAAACAAAAGAGGAGAGAGTGAAAGTTAAGTGTTTTAGAGTATAACCTTAAAGGAGGGTGAGGATGAAGAAGAGAAATAAAATGTAACACTCATGGGTAGTTTAGTTCAAGAAAAGGGAAGCATAAGATGGGCAGAGAATAGAAGGACCGAGGTGGAGGAAATAAAGGCAATAAGATAGAAGAAACAAACAACAACAAGAAAAAAATTAGTGGAACAAGTTGTAAAGTCTGTGGATTTTTCTTGATTTTTAGAGGTTAACTTCTTCCTTTTTCTTTTCTCTCCCTCTTCCTGGTCGGTGACTCTGTACCCCAGGCTCTGCCCCTGTGTCACACTTAGGTAGGTATTTGCAGTTGATGGGATTCTATGGCAGTGTCATATAATTGGCTTTAGTCTTGCTGGTAGTCAAGGCTTGTTGGCTTTTGCAGGGTCCAACGATGAGAGAGTTTGCTTTCCTGGATTCTCTCTCCTAGTCCCCCCTTCCTGAATTAGCAGCCTGGTGATCCAGCTATAAGGCTGCAACTGCTTCTGCCTGGGGAGTAAGAGGCTCAAAGAGCTGGGAAATCCCCACTCTATCCCCACTCAGTGCAAGGCTTTGGGAAAGGCTCTGGCAGTCAGGGCCTCCAGTGTAATCAGGCGGGGGTGGGAGTCAATTGTTGTCAAGGTGACTGTTCAGTGCCTAGCATTCAGTTGGACCTCTCAACCCAGGCTTTCCACACTTTGTAGCCTGTTTTTGCTGGGAAGAAGAGGCACTAGTCTCTGCTTGCTACTAGATCTTATTATCTGCCAAGTCCTTCTTGTTAGCGTTTATCCTTGAATATGGAGGCTCTATCAATCAGAAGTTGCCCCCGCCCCTTTAGCGAGAGGCACTAAAAAATATCACGCCTCTTGTCTTGGGTCGCTGAACTGAGAGAGATCTTATCAATTAGAACCGAGGGTGAGCAGATTTCATGGGTAAAGCTAATTTCAATGATTGGGTCGCAGCTGTGCTCCCGAAGGTATTTTGGGCTGCCTGCGCGCGCCCCTCCCCCAACGCTTGATTGTTAGCTTGAGTGGTTGGGTGAGGTGCCCCGCCCATGGAGAGAATCTCCCAAGTAGGGAAGACCACCCTGGTGCCTCTCCCGCTCGCCCTGCCGCTGGCGACTGGATCGCACCAGGTGCAGGATAATGGGGCACCCTGGGTGTGCGGGCCAGTAGGGCGCTCTGGGCGCGTGGAATGCCCAGGGCACGCGCGCGAATGGGGTGCTCCGGGCACCGGTGGCTGGCGACTCTCACTCGCAGTGCGCGGGCCGCTGGGAACCTTAGCGGTGCTCGCTCTGCAACCGGACCGGGCGCACGCCGGCGGCTGCTCTCTGCTCCCGAGTGTGGGCGGTGCTCTCTCTGCAACCGGACCTGGTGCACGCCCGCGGCTGCTCGCGGCTCCCGAGTGTGGGCGGTGCTTGCTCTGCAACCGGACCGGGCACGCCGGTGGCTGCTCGCCCCTCCGGAGTGTGGGCGGTGCTCACTCTGCAACCGGACCGGGCACGCCGGTGGCTGCTCGCCGCTCCAGAGTGTGGGCGGTGCTCGCTCTGCAACCAGACCGGGCGCGCGCCCGCGTCTGCTCGCGGCTCCCGAGTGTGGGCTGACTCACCACAGGCGCACTCCCTCGTGGCTTGAATGAACGTCCCTGCAGTAGCTTCCTCCACACCCTCGTCTCTCACATTCAAGTGATAACAGTCCTTTCGCTTTCAGTTTGTGTGGAACTCCGGAATGCTCCGAGGATAAATTTTTCTGTTTCTAGTTGATAAATTTGTTGTGATTTAGGGGAGATCTGTCGGACGCGCTGCTCACGGCGCCATTTCCGTGACGTCACTCCTACATTTAATTTTGATGTTAATTCAGTACCTTTCTTCTTTTAGGATTTCCACAATGCATATATTAATTCTCTTGATAATTATCAAGAAACCCTATAGGTTTTATTCATTCTTTTTTTATTTTTAAATTATCCCCCCCCATTATATAATCCAAGTGACCTGTCTTCAAGGTCAGGGATGTTTTCTTCTCCTTGATGGACTTGATGCCAATGCTGTCTATTAAGCTTTTATTTATTCACTGTATACTTCAGCTCTAAAAAATTTCTTATGATTTCTATGTCTGTTGAGCTGTCTATTATATTTGGTTCATAAGTTATTTACCTGATTTTGTTGAGTTGTCAGTGTTTTCTTGTATGTTGCTCAATTTTCTTACTTCAATTATTTTAAATTCTTCATTTGGTAATTTGTTGATATCTACTTCTTCGTGGTTAATTACTGAAGAATTACTTGGTTTCTCTTTTTTTTCTAACAGAGAGTCAGAGAGAGGGATAGATAGGGACAGACAGACAGGAATGGAAAGATGAGAAGCATCAATTATTAGTTTTTCGTTGCACGTGCAACACCTTAGTTGTTCATTGATTGCTTTCTCATATGTGCCTTGACCGTGGGTCTTCAGCGGACCAAGTAACCCCTTGCTTGAGCCAGCGACCTTGGGTCCAAGCTGGTGAGCTTTGCTCAAACCAGATGAGCCCGCACTCAAGCTGGTGACCTCAGGCTCTTGAACCTGAGTCCTCCGCATCCCAGTCCGACGCTCTATCCACTGCGCCACTGCCTGGTCAGGCAAGAATTATTTGGTTTCTTTGATGATGTGATGGTTCCTTGATTTCATAAATTCCTTGGAGTCTTGCTTTGCTGACTTGACCTTTGAAGGAGATATCTCTAGTTTTTACTGACTGGTTTCAAGATAAGAATACCTTCACCAATCAGAATCCCAATTAGGGATTATGAGGCTCTCTCAGACCTTTTTATACACATGCTATGACTCTATACCTCTTTTTCCTTAACAGGAAAATTCTTAAGATCATATGTCTTCTCTCAATCTTGCAGAACCTGGTTGGGTATAGAGAGTCCCCTGTTTGTTTTTCCTAGAGTGATGACCTGAAGTATCATAGTTGTCTCAATCATGCAGAGTCAAGGTGACTGTGTGTACTTGCAAACTGTCTGCAAAGGTTCACACTTGCCATTCACAGCAGTGTTCATGGAAGCTGACTAAAGTGGGGTCAGGTATGTGGGCCAGTTAGAGGGGTTTATATGCAAGGATTACCAAACAGCTTTTTGAAAACCTCCTTGACATAAAAGGGGCATAGAGAAATCAGTGACCCTTTGCTGAGTTCTAAGCTCTGATATTCAGGTCCTCACATTTCTACCTTGCTCTCAACATTTCCCAAACACTTAGCAGTGTTTATTCCTTCAGTATTCTTGGTGCTTATTCTCTGAGTACTCTGGGAAGGTGAGAAAAAGTGAGCCTTTTGGGCTGCATCCCACCTAGTTGGGAAAACTAGGCACTCAGTATGTTCTCACTTTTCCCTGTGGAAAAATCATGAGTTGAGGGGGTCTGTCTTGGCACTGAACTGTGCTGCCTTGGGAGAGCAGTGACATAGGTAAAGCAGCACTGTTCTTCTTTTCCTCTTCCATACATTTATTCTCAAAATTATTGGTCAGGTGGGGTGCTGAAACTTCTCTGCTGTACTCCACAAAAGTGTTCTTGTCCATGAGTGATTGTCAAAAATTGGTGTTCCAGGGATGATAATGGATGAAAGCTCCTATTTGCCCTTTTGCTGGTATCACTCCAATTATCTTTTGAAATCGGTGTCTTATGAATTAGAACTAATGAGCTTGAAAGACTTCAGGATATGAAGATGTAAACCACTTTATATTTTGGAAAATACTATATTAAGATTAATCTGGATCAATTTACCTCTCATCATGTAGATCATATCTGTTCCCTTAAGCATTTCTTACTGTTTCTAGAGTAAATCTCCTATATCCAGGTGTAAGTTTTTTCTACTTTATTCATACTGTGTTGCCTACAATGATCACTACATTCCTGGAACTGTCTTTTTCTGCTGCTGCTTCACAGTCCTCACCAAACACAACAATTTGCTACTAGAAGCAGACTTGACCTTTCAGGATACCCAAATTATGTTCAAATTATGCTTATACTAAAATCTAAAACTGAATCATGATATATGGTCTGAGGAAAGATTTAAGTAATAGAAGCACCATTTTTCTCAGAGTTTCAATTCTTCCCAATAATAGCTAAAGTCTTCTTATCTACCTGGTCAAATTCAGCAGGGCAATTTATTCTTTTCTAAAGATGCATTCCCTCCTGGGAGTGTAGACTGCTGTGAGCTTCCTTTGGAAATAGGCCTCTGCTGGACTGCCTTACTCTTTGCAAATTATGACATATATGTCTAAACACCAATAGAAGTCATTCTTACATGCTTTCCCAGAAGCTTTCTTAATCCTTGTAAATCAGGTTCCTTTAGATCAGACACACCATTCTATACAAGATGATCAGATATCTTACTTAAAAATAAGTTGAAAGAAATTTTAAAACATTTTGGTTATAGATACTTCATCTTTAACATTTTCTGAAAATGCAAACTTGAGCAACTTTGCAGAAAGATTTTACTTCAGTTGAATCCCGTTAATCCTTGATATTCTTCTACCTGTCTTCTTTGTAGCTTCTACTGAACACTTCTTTCTCTTCTTTTTTTCCATAACTTCTTTCTATATTCACCTTTTCTCTCAAGCCTGGATATTTCTATGGAAAAATATATTCATAATGTCCTTTCTCAAAATTGTATAAGTCAGAATAGTACCTGAAATTCATTATTAGCAAATTATAGTATCTGGTTTAAAAAAAAAAGACTGTTCAAATAAACTACATCCATATTAGATATATTATTATATTATATCTCCTATATTATATAGTAAAGGTATTAAAAGTATTTTCATCAAATGATTTTTATGTTGGTGTATAACAGCCTCTTAATTTTCTTGAGTTTAATGTAAGCTGAGATGCTTTCATATATGATACCACTGGTGAAATAATGCGACACAGCAAAGACAAAGTGAAAGAGTATATTTAATATATATTAGCATGTAATGCTATAAGGTAAGTGGTCTCTTACTATCACCAAGGGACTAAGATGGGGAAGAGTAGTATGAGGAGCTTACTATGATATATTCACAGGGCTCTAAGGATGATGATTTCCATTTTAATGACAAACATAAAGAAACAAAGACATGAGTTACCACAAGTACATGGACAGTTAGTAGATGACCATTTCATTTTATGAAAAAATAAAAATAATTTATTAAGAAATTATACATATTATATATTTACAATTATCCATAGGAATTAAGATTGCTTATTAAAATATTAATAATTAAATAAGATTTAAGTAAAATATTTAGCTTTAACATGTTAAATTATTTAATCTTTATGTTATTGGGGAAGTATTATGATGGAAAGAAAGTTTAGTATATGACAGAAATAGAAAGTAAACAAATAAAATAAAAATATCATTGTTCCCTCATTGTATCTGAACACAAAACTGTACCAAATGTTTATATTGTGAAATTCATGTCCATTAAGGCTAAGACAAATCCAGCCAAAACCAAGTTCTGGACCAAGAGCTGAATTATGTTGTGTTGTTTCTGAGAGTACTGCAAAGTGAAAATGTTTATGACAATTGGCAAATTCAGGTTGAGAAGAGCCAAGGTCAGTATTCAAGAAGTAGAGTATATCACCAAGGCCAAAAACTTGTGTTTTGTTGCAACAGGCATTGAGTCAACATAAAAGAGCCATTACTGAAGAGTGCAGGGTCTTGAACAAGGTTGAAATGACAAAAAATTGCTTTCAATGTTATTTATTCCTGACCTGTGGGCAGAGAAACTGGCTTCAAGGATCAAGAGGAGGCTGGAAGTCTATGGATAAAATATTCTCTCAGTGTTAAGTTGATTGACATAATTTTTTTTTAAGTGAGAATCCATTCAACAAAATACAGCAGCAAGAACTACAGAATTAATTGGGGATACAACAGTGAATAAGACATGGTCTTTGTTCACATTAGAGAATCAGAAATTATAATGTACTCATTAAATGCTACAGTGGAAATCAGCAGCAGAAGGTACTGTGGGATCACAAGAAGCATCTTTACACTTAGATGCTGATGGCCAAGGAAGACTTTTCAGATGAATAATGTCAAGACAAACCTAAAATTATATAAAAGTTTGAACAGATAATGAAAAGATCAGGATGGAGCTTGTGTCAAAGCTCCCAGTTTAACATGCCTGAAGAATGAATCATAGGGGGCTAATGCAAATGTGGAAAGATAGATTTTGGAATCTTGAGTCTCCTTTTCAGACATTGGCATGAGAATGGGGTCAAGTAGTGCTGGTGAGTTCCTAAGACAGTAAGTTCCTTCTACTCACATTCTTTCATGGATAAAGCACAGTGTTTTTCATTAGTCACTGGCACATTACATAATTGGAATAAGAAAAACATACACACATAATCTCCTATAAACCTGTTTTAAAGTGCAGACAGAAATAGTTGTTTCAATAAAGGAGATGAAGTTCACAAGAATCGTTAATCATTTGTTCTATTCAGCTGCATTGTACATGGCTCAGACAAGTTTCCTTTAGATTAATTGATATCATGAAGGCCTGGCAGGTTGGTTCAGCACTGGCCTAGCTTGCAGACATCCTGGGTTTGATCCCCAGTTAGGGCATACATGAGAAGCAACCATCTGCTTCTCTTTCTCCTCCCTTTCCCCTTTCCCTTTCCCTTCCTCTTCTCCTTCTGCAGCCAGTGGCTCAATTGGTTTGAGCGTGGCCCCAGGTGTTGAGGAAAGCTTGATAGGTCTCAGCATAGTCTCAGGTGCTAAAAATAGTTTTGTTGATTCAGCATTAGCCCTAGATGGGGTTTGCTGTATGGATCCCAGTTGGGGTGCACGAGGAAATTTGTCTCTCTAACTTCTCTCTTCTCATTTAAAAGAAATAGATACCATGAGATATTTGAAATGTTATTAGAGAGTCCAAGCTTTCTTTATACTAAATTTAAATTTAGTACATATAAGACACATAATATCAACTTATCCACACCTATTTCAAAATTTTTATTCAGAAAGTGACTACAAGTCTATATTTATTTATTTATTTATTTTGTGACAGAGACAAGAGAGAGACAGAGAGAGGGATATATAGGGACAGTCAGACAGGAAGGGAAAGAGGTGAGTAGCATCAATTCTTCGTTGTGGCACCTTAGTTTTCACTGATTGCTTTCTCATATGTGCCTTGACCAGGGGGCTACAGCAGACAGAGTGACCTCTGGCTCAAGCCAGCGACCTAGGGTTCAAGCCAGTTAGCTGTGCTCCAACCTGATAAGACCACACTCAAGCTGCTGACCTTGGGGTTTTGAACCTGGGTCCCATTAGACGTTCTATCCACCTGGTCAGGCTATGATTGATTATTAAAACAGGTTGTTGAACCAGGATTGACAATAATATAAAAGAAAACCCAAATAAAAAAATTGCCAATTATTTTCTCCTTGACCAGATTTCAAGTGGAATGTGTTAACAAATCATGTTCAAAATCAAAAGCAAAAAAGCCTATTTATAAGAAATTGCATTTAGTATAGAAAAGTGACAATATGACAGAAAGAAAAACAAATCTAGATTAATGAATAAAAAAAGGACAAAATTGTAAAAAATTATGATAGGAAAGGGAGTAAAATTTGAAAATGGAAGTAACTCAGCTATGCTTTTAATTGTTCTAAATATTTTTGTCTTGCATTTCTCAGAAATTAAAATTTTCTTTTATTAACACAGGAAATCTATAAATGTTTATGATATCAATCTGTTTTGTCTTTGTTTTAACAAGCAAATGTTCATGGCTTGTAAGAATTATAGAATTTGTTGTCATTCCTCATGTGGCTTGTGGAAAAGTGATCTGTACAAAAACAATAGTTGTCTCTACATAGCACAGATTATGACTTAATAGAGGTATGTTTTCTTAACATATGTTCTGTGACAGGAGATCCATGAAATTAAAAATATATGAGGATAAGTGATACTATTTGCCTATCTCTGCAAATGTGGTTTTGCTTTCAAGATCAGTTTAATTCAGTCTGGTGAAAAAATTGCCACAGTTCTGACAGGAACGTGAAGAATTCTTCAATATTTGGGCCATAAGAATAGGTTTCCATTAAGTGTCTACTCTTACATGAGCTTAAAGATAACTCTGTTAAGAAAAAATTCAATTTTGCCTTTGATCATCTATTTATTTATTCTGGAAATTGGAAATGAATGTGGTTTAAGGCAAACAGTGATGGAAGAAATTGGAATTCAAAGCTAGAAAATTACATCATATATAAACATTAATTTTATTTTTATATTTATATAAATATGTCTGTTTATAGAGGAATGCAACTGATTTCTTTAAATAAACCATAGTAGAATTTATATAATCAGAGAAATGTTAAACTTCAAAGTATTCTCCCTGGGAATTCATGCATTTATTCTAAATAATGTTGCTATTTTTCAAACTGCATTTAGAATCACTCTTGAGATTTAAAAAAATATTATTTTACTAGCAACACAAGATAATTTATCCTTTTATGTTATAATTAAATCACACATTTTAGAAACCAAATGCCATATAATCCAGTGTTATTACTCTATATTCATGCACAATTCTAGGTATAATATGTTTTTTATTGTTACTAAAAAAAATCAAACAGTCAAAAGATTATGATTTCACTCTAGGTAAGATATCTTGATAAGTGAAATAATGCAGGAAATATTAAGTGAACTCAAAAATATATAGTTTCAATTTAGAAGATATTTTTAAAGGGTTTTAAACTGATATATCTCAGAAGTGAAGGAATAGTCTACAATCTCTGGATTTAGTCACTTAAAATAAGACTAATCTCCTTTGCAAGAGTAAGTGCTTTTATGCTTATTCAAAAAATACCAGATAGTTTTATAGGCACACTGTGTAAACAGAAAACAGTGCTATATACATAAGAATAAACATGATGAGCATGTTCTTTTACCAAAAGGAAGCAATTATACTGAATAACAAGTAATTATTTTAGTGCAAATTTTAGTTTCCAATTTTATTCCATTCTAGAATTTGAGCTGAAAGTGATCTTAGAGAACATTTAGTCCCACCCATTTGTTACTTCATAGGAGAGAAAATGTGGCACAGTGAAACCAGAAGCCATGACTTGTCCAAGGTTACATAGTCATAAGTGTAATACAAGAATTAGGTCCTTGACCATTGATACCAGATTTTCCTCATTACATCCTGGTGCAACCTTTACAAGATTCATTTTGTAAACAACTTACATAATACAAGGCAATTTTCAAATATTAAATTATAGAAGATTTTAATGGGGTTATTATTTTGTGGACTTTAAAAAGATAAAGCAGCACTGTTAATTTTGTTTCACATGCCAAAACACTATACTTTTTAAAAGTCACATATGGGTGGATCATTTAAAAAAAAGTCTGGTTTCTATTCCAACAAAATGATAAAATTGTCTTATTATTTCACTAAACATTAAAATCAGAGTTTCATTTTTTATTCTATTCACTATTTTTTACCCTGACACTAATATTGCCAAAGGCTTTTGATTTCTTATTTCATAGCCAGTACTTTTACTCTTAATTCCTTTGGGGACTTTCCCAAAAATTTTTAGAAAAAAAATTCTTCTTTTCTTTAAATTTTCTGGTTGATTACCTTTTACAAAGACATTTAAAACACTCAAAATCTTGAGTAGATACAAATTCTTAATATTATCTTTGTACAAATCATGTTTATAGAAAACTTCTTTTTGGTAATAAAGTTATGTTTATTATTTTATTTAATTGTTATTCTTTTAAATACTGATTAGTTAATAGACTGAGTGTTCAACACTTTCTCCTTTTTATGCTCTTCAAATGTAAATTTCCACACCTCAAACCTTTGCAAGGGTATTTTGAAACACCTTGCCATGTGAGTGTATTATCTTTCCACATAAACTGACCCTGAGGTATGGAGCGGTGAAGGTTAGCGAGAGTACAGAGGAACTGCTTCATGGAGACCTAACCACAGCCTTTAAAAATATACCTTCCCACACACAAAAGGAAAACTAAAGGAAGCATGTAATCTAAAATAAGGAATCTTTACTCAAATATAATGAAAGTTTCAGAAAATTGTGCTTTCATGTTCTTAAATATGATCCAAAAACACATGGTCTATATCAAACAAAAATCAGGAACCATAAGGCTGACACAAAGGTAAAGCAAGTATCACAGCAGATTGGGCAGCTCAGATTGTAGAACCACTGAAACACGATCAGAATAAAATTTGTATTGAAGGCAGAAAGAAAAGTTTTGACATTTCACATATGAGTAAGAACTGGCAAGATGTAAATGGTGGAATATCTGTGTGAAGAAACTGTTCTAGACAGAGAAAGCAGCTTATGCAAAGACCATTTTTAAACAGAAAAGGTGTGGTCTGATCAAGAACTAAATTTAATCTCTAGGCATGCAATGCAGAATGCTGGGAAGGGAGGTCAGAGATGTGGAGAGTCAGTTCCTGAAGGCTCTAATATGTATTTTTAAGGTATTTGCACTTTATTCTGAGGGCAATGTGAAGCAATTGAAGATGTTTATCATAGGATTCATACAAGACTTGTATATTTGAAAGATTACTTTAGCTGCAATGTGGAAAATAGACTGTGCCTAGAGGCATGAATTTCAGCTAAAAAGAACTTGTTTTAATCTACAGGAAACAAGATGGACAAGGTTCACTTGGACAAATTTAATGCTAAAGAGGCTAAACTGAAGTGATTGGATTTAAGAGATATTAAAGAGGTAAACTAAAAAAGCCTGTATATGCACCCCTATTTTTATTGAAACATTACTTACAATAACCAAGATATGGAAGCAACCCAAATGCCCAACAGCAGACAAGTGGATAAAATAGCTATTGTACATGCAGGTGTGGGCAAAAGTGGGTTTACAGTTCTGAGTATATGAAACAAAATTGATTCTTGTATTATTATTTATTGGTATTTTTCCATATGGATGACTGTAAACTGACTTTTGCCTAGTCATGTATATATAATAGAATATTATTTAGCCATATAAAACTATGAAATCTTATCATTAGATCAACCTAGAGCAGGGGTCTCAAACTCAACTCAGCATGTGGGCCGCAGAGCAAGATCACAGCCATTCCGCGGGCCGCACTAGGTCTACAAAAGGCAATTGTTATGCAACACTTTTCTCACTGCAGTTGAAAACAAAAAAAAAATCAGTACAACAAGCACAATCGTACATGCAGTTTACTCAGTGTCACAAAACGACCAGAAACTGTAGTTTGCATCACAACTGCTGTTAACTAAGCTAATATCTAGCTAGGATGCTAGAGAAATGAAAAATACAAGTAGGCCCCTAGGCTTACTTAATTTTATCCAAAATATTTTGAACTTCGTGGATTAGTCTGTGGGCCGCACAAAATTGTTTGGCGGGCTGCATGCGGCCCGCGGGCCGGGAGTTTGAGACCCCTGACCTAGAGAGTATTAGGCTTAGTAAAATAAGTCACTGAGAGAAAGACAAACACCATATAAGTTCACTTATATATGGGGACTAAGGAACAAAATAAACAAAATTGAAGCAGACTCATAGACACAGAGCGTAGGCCGGTAGTTGCCAGAAGGAAGGGTGGTTGGGAGACTGTGTAAAGAGGTGAAGAGATTAGAAGTATAAATTGGTAGTTACAGAATAGTCATGGGGATGTAGAGTACAGCATAGGCACCACAGTCAATAATGTTGCAATAACTGTATATGATGTCGAGTGGGTACTACAAGTATTGAGCAAAACTTTGTAAAGTATATGATTGTCTAATCACTATGTTGTAGACCTAAAATCAATATAAAACTATACTGAAAGTGAACTGAAAAATTAAAAATTTTAATTAAGAATAATATAATAATAAATGTGCTTGAATGTGGCAGAGGAGGAAACGGAATATTGATATTTTAAAGAATAATACTTAGATTTTAAAATTAGTAAATGGTAATGCCATTTAATGAGAAAGAAAATGTAGACTAGAGGAGCCATTTTTTTTGGAAAACACGGTAAGATTAGTCCTTCCATGTTCTGTTTCAGATATATTTATGACAGGTATATGTATGATTGTCAAATGGCAATATCTACTAACAATTGGATATATGGATCTAGAACTAAGAATAAATACCCAAGATAGAGATATAAGTCTTTAAATTTGGGGTAGGGGATAGATATATATAGTGTAGCATGTGCGTATATTGGAATATATTAATATTATTAATTGAGAAAGAGAAATCAAGTACTGATATAGGCTACAATGTAGATGAATCTCCAAAATATTATGCTGTTTGCCCTGAAAAGAGCAAGAGGATAATTTTGTGTAGTGGTTCAGAGTGTGTTTCAAAAAGAAGTAGAAATGAATGGATAAAGAAATTGAGTATGCGCCTGACCAGGCAGTGGTGCAGTAGACAGAGCATAGGACTGGGATGCAGATGACCCAGGTTCGAGACCTTGAGGTCGCCAGCTCGAGCACAGGCTCATCTGGTTTGAGCAAAAAGGTCACCAGCTTGGACCCAAGGTCGCTGGCTCAAGTAAGAGCAAGGGGTTACTCAGTCTGCTGAAAGCCTGTGGTCAAGGCACATATGAGAAAGCAATCAATGAACAACTAAGGTGTCGCAACGAAAAAAACTGATGATTGATGCTTCTCATTTCTCTCCGTTCCTGTCTGTCTGTCCCTATCTATCCCTCTCTCTGTCCATGTAAAAAAAAAAAAAGAAAAAAAAAGAAAAAGAAATTGGGTATGCACATACAAGGAAATATTATTCAGTCATAACAAATGATACTACAATGTGGATGAACCCCCAAAGCATGTCAAGTGAAAGAAAAGCCCATAGAGAGAAAAGCCCACATATCGTGTATGATTTCATTTGACACAGGAGATGTGAGGGCGGTCTGGCTGCGGCATCTGTCACCCCATTGATCTCCAGGACTGATATACGACATATAGAGAATAAATAAAGATATTGAGAGAAATGCAAAGCGGTGGTTGTTAGTGCCTGGAAGGGAGGCAGAAATGGAGAGGAGCTGTTAATGGGGAAGAGATTTTGCTTTGGAGTGATGAAAATGGTTTGGAGATAGACAGAGGAGGTGGTTTCAAACATTGGGAATAAACTAAATACCACTGAACAATTAATTTTTAATTTTATGTTATATAAATTTTACCTTAACAAGTTTTTTTTTTTAAAAAAAAAAAGAAGGAAGGTAAATGACAAAAACAAAAGCTATTATTAGATCAAGGATAATAAAGACTGAAAAGCTTCCATGTTTTAAACAGAGATATTGGTGGTAGAGTGGGAAGCCAGATGGCAGTGGGTTGAAGAATGAGTAGGATGTTAAGAAGTAGTGGTATGAAGGATTGAATCTGTTGAGAAATTTGAAGGGGAGGATAAAGGTAAATTTCTAACTGGAGATGGATGTGCTCTCCAGGGAAACCTAAGATGGCCAATTTAGACATGTTTCGCTGTTCCCTGGAACGGTACGGCCGGAAGGGAGAGACTGAATGAAGGCACAGCTGATACCCTTACTGGTGGTGGATTATAAGATTTCCCAGTCAAGTCTTTAAATTTTTTAAAACAGGACATGAGGAAAGAAGTTATCTACTGAAAGTGAGGAAAGAGGAGATAAGGTAGAGTCAAGGGAGTGGCAGAGGCTTCAGAGAGTCTTGTGGTGATTAGGCGTGAACGTGGACTTGACAAACAGGGCATGTTTGGTTCCCTGTTGGTGAAGGGCAGGGATTTATCTTGGCAAAATCAGTAGATTACCTGCTTTCTCCTGAAGCCACCACCTTTTTGGATAAAGATGTGGACAATGTGGATCAGCAAATCAACCCCTTTGAAATATTTTCTACCTTTGTGTAGAAATAGAAGCAGCTGAAGGACAATCGCCACTATTTCTTTATGACACAGTCTTCGCTTAACTTTTTATATGGTAGGATTGACTGACGTTTCCACATCGCTTTATGGTTTACACTTTTCGAAGCATCATCTCATTTGATTACTACTACAAAAATATGGCTGTATTATTAAAATTTCCATTGGATGAGTGAGAACTTATAAACTCAGGGAGGTTGAAATGTGTTAAAGATTCCACATAGGCTTTCTGACACTAAGGGCTGAGCTTTGAACCCCTTGCATGAAGCTTTCAGAACAATATTTGATTAAATGACTGAAGGTGGAATTTACCAGAGTAAAAACAGAAGAGACAAAGACAACTCACCTTTGCAGAAGGCGGCCAAGATTGCACACAAATGAGAGAATGGAGGTTTCTATAAAATCTGACAAATAACAAGGTTAGATGCAATACATAAAATATATATTACAAGAAATCTTAAAAGAAATCAATCCTTGGTTTGCAGCTCAAAATAGCATTTTTTTTTTTCTGGTGCAGCAGAGGATGCTCTGGTATTATATCAAACAATATTTTGTGAGCAAAAGTAACTGAATGTAATATATTTACTGACAATAGTGCCAAGGCTTTTTAAGGCACAGTATTGATTTACTTTTTTCAAAACCAAAATGACAGCCAAACTGGGGGGCTTGGGGGGGGTCACATGATTCAGGGAAGATAACTGAGGATTTAAAAGTGGCAAACACAAATCCATTAGTTTTAAAATGGGTCAAAAGACAAACCAGAAAACTGTAGTCTGTGAATCAGTGGATTCAACATCTATGATAGGGAGAATACAAGATATTGTGTAAGGGAGAATGCAGAAGAAAAGGAATCAGAAAAAGAGTTGGCATAAGAAGAGCTTTATGAATCTATACTCAAGCAAGTAAGTACAGAAATTTTTCTTTTACCTGCAGCAATAAATTATGGTTGATGGGCAGATAAAATAATATATTATGCTCACTTTGTTAAAGATGGTGCTGCCCACGTGGAAGCCCATCGCCCAGGTGATATTAATGTGTGTTGAGGCAGGCTGTGGGCAGGCAGGATCCTTGTAACCTGGCGCTTGGTTTTAGGACTAAGCCTTTCCCACCCTTCTTGATGTGCGGTGGTGCACTCTCATGAGGAATCCCATCATGCCTCACTCAGATAAGTGACTTGTATTAGAGACTTCCTTGTTTGTATACTGGATTAAAGGTTTTCATTTCTACACTATAAAGTGGGGCAGACTGGGAGCTTGCTCTCTCGGTTCCTGAAATTAGCATTAGAAGAGAGAACAGAGAAAGGAGAGCAGAAAAAATGACCACGTGGAAGAGGCCAGGAGAAGCAGCCAAGATGGCGGAGTGCTGAGGGAAAAGCGAGTTAGTGCAGAGTTTGTGCAGAGAAGGAGATGGGGAACAGAGGTGAATGAGACTGGTGACGTTAGAAACTTTTGATTCTCGGAAACTCAGATAAGTCAGGATCTTTGTGAGCACTGAATGAGTGGGTTTTGGAGCCCAGTGTGTGTTTTTATTTGCCCTCCAGGTGCAAGCTAGGATTAAAGGTAATGGCTCACCAGTTTTTGGCTCTATTGTTTTATTATTGACTTTCCGAATCTAATGAGAACCTGCACTGGCCAGGGGGCTGTGATTGTGGCCGCATCTACTGGTTTTACAATGGTGTTAGTGTTTTATAGTCAGCAGACATGTATGATTTATTTATTAGTGATTTTTTTAGACTATATTTAAAACATTTCCAATTATTTAGTTATCATTGGAATGTCATGTAAATAAATCAACATCTCGTTTAGTCATTTCTTTCCCTGAGTAGCTAGCTCAGTGTGGCTCGGATAATGCGCCCACCATGATCTAGAATGGGCAAGGCTGTATTTGCCTGGCTCCTGTTGTTTCCTAGAGACTCTGCCCTCAGGTTTGAATTAATAAGATAGTAAGCCCTGAGCAGCTGGCAGCTTCAGTGTAGCTACTGTCAGAAGAGGTTTGTTTTGCTCGATTCACAGCTTACTTGGCCAAATTCTTATTCACAGAAACATTAGAGAGAATGGGTCTAAGGAGAAAGGGGATTCCAGAATGGGTGAGTCAGTTCTGGAGATGAAGGTGTAACAAATATCAAATCCAGATCTATGTCACATACAACTCAATCCTCACTTGGTTACTAAAAGTGGGTTATGCTGCTTGTTGCACCATTGCCATAGGAATGCCACTGCTCCAAGTAAAGAATGATGAGGATGATCATGAAAACAGCGTGTGTTGGTCAAATAAGTTTTTAAATATGATATATGTTTGCTCACTTATAGTTTGCATTGTGTGTGGGGGACAGGCTGTAAGCAGGCAGGGTGGTTATAGCCTAAGGCTTAGTTTAAAACTAAGCTTTTCCCCACACCCTTGACTGATTGCATGATGTGGGGTGGTGCACTCTCATGAAGAATCCTATTATGCCTCAGATAATAAGTGACTTTGTATCAGAGACTTCCTCGTTTGTATATTGGATTAGAGGTTTTAATTTTTACACTATAAAGTGGGGCAGACTGGGAGCTTGCTCTCTCAGTTCCTGAGATTAGCATTAGAGGAGAGAGCAGAGAAAAGCCATGTGGAGGAGAGGAGAAGCAGCCAAGATGGCGGAATGCTGAAGGAGAAGCCAGTTTGTGCAGAGTTTGTGCAGAGAGAAGGAGATGGGGAACAGAGGTGAATAAGACTGGTGAGGCAGATACCTTTGATTCTAGGAAACTTGGATAAGTCAGTGGCTTTGGGAGCCCTGAATGGAAAGAGAAGTGTTTTCCCACTGTGTGTATTTCTTGCCCACTGGGTGCAAGCTAGGATTAAAGCTAATGGCCCATCAGTTCTTGGCTTTGTTGTTTCATTACTGTCTGTCCGAATCTAATGCGAACCTGCACTGGCCAGGTGGCTGTGATGGTGGCAGCCGCTATTGGCTTTACATTGTACTTCTTTTTTATATTAGGGTAAAGTAGAAGAAACTTTTCACTTGCTTACTAAACTGTGCCTCTTTGTTTAACAAGATACCCAAAATGCTCGAGTTGGTAGGGTTCTATTCAATAATTTATTTCTCTTTGTCACTTTTAAAGGTTACTATTTTTTTTCTCATTGGTTCTCTGACAGAATCTGTAATTAGAGTTTCACTACCTTATAATACTCAACAGCAGTAAATTTCCAGTGTGCCAGGGGCCTCTTGCTTGTTAAAATGTAACTATCCTAGCCTCATCCCAGGTTTTCTAAGTCAGAAACTCTAGCATTTTAACACTGAAATCTGCTTTTACAAGATTCTTGGGTGACTTTTAGAAACGTAAGTGTAATAACCATAAAGGAAGGTGCATATTTTACCACTTACAGTGTGCTGAATCTTCCCATTCTGAACACACCCATCTAACCAGCACCTAGATAAAAAAACAGACTATGACAAGCACTTTTTTGATGGTGATGAGAATACTTCTTGACGAAAGCCAGAAACCTCTTGAGTAACACTTCTTGTCATTCCCCTGATTTCTAGAAGCATAGATAAGCTTCACTTGTTTTTGTAATTGATAAGAGTTGAATCAAACAGGATGTATCCTTTTGTGACTGGCTACTTTTACTTGACATTATGTTTCTAAAAACTGATCCATATTTTTGCTTGGAGTTTTAGTGAGTTCTTTTTTTCTCATTGTTGAATAGAATTATATTGTGACTGTAACATAACTTATGTATTCATTCAACTTTTGATAGACAGTTGGCTAGTTCCCAACTGTTTGAGGCAATTTTGAATAGTGCCACTAAGAACATTCTAGTGCATTTTTTTTTTTTGCAGTGCATATGTTTGCATTTCTGTTGAGAACATGAAAGCAAAAAGTTGCACCAGAAAAAGGAAGGCTAGGAAGACCTCATTCAAGGTTATTGCAATAGAGTATAGACTGGAATTCAGTCTAAATTCAACTCCACTGAAACAGCAGTCTGAAGAGTTATTAAAAGCTGGGGTGGAGAGAGTACATAGGTCACACCCAATTACTTACCTTCAAAATAGGAGGCACATTCACAGTTTGCAAGTAGGCATCTACAGAAGTTAGGTTTCTATGGTCTAACATACTCTGCGAGATGAAGGTGCTATTTTCCTTGTTGGTTATATTTCAAAGAAATGGTCCCCAGTTTCTCAAGAAAGACAGTCTTGAGTTGTAATACTGGCAAGAGGCTTTTCTTTCTTTCTTTCTTTTTTAAGTTTACATCTCAAAGGTGCAGAGAAAGAATTTATAACAGGTTTTGTAATGTAAATGCTCTAGAAGGAAGGTCAGGGTCAAAGAGTAAGGAAGAAGCTTGTGTAAAGTTGGAACAAAAACTGAGGAAAGTATTAAGGCCATCTTGGTCAGTAATATATCTAAGAATGAAATTGGTGGGTCATAGATTATGTAAATATTCACCTTTAGCAGATGGTGCTGTGCTGTTTTCCAAAATTGTTGTGTTAGTTTATACTCTTTGCAACAGTGTGGGAAAGTTCTGAATAATACACACCTTCATCAAAATTTGGCATTTCTCTTTTTTTTATTATTATTATAACCATCCTGGTAGGCATAATTGTTATTTCATTGTGTCCACATATTCCTATTTTACTAAGTACTTTATAGCAGCTGTAATATTTTGTATAAGGCCTTTTCATCATTTCCAAATATATTCTTGGAGGTTTTCTCCTTAGAAAAATTACATGGTTATATTAATAGAATATTTAATACATGCTGAACCGTCTTTTTAGTCCTATATTATTATAATATTTTTATTTAGCTGTTGAATTACGTTTGATGATATATTTTTAGAGATTATTTTACCAATATTTATGAGCAAGATTAGCGTGTGATAGCTTTCTCAGGTTTAGGTATTGATTGTAAAATTTATATGGAAATATTCAGGAATTTTCATATCACCTATGAAAAGATAGGCTAATCATTTGTATATTGTTCCAATTTTAGTATGTAAATTTCTGAAGTGAGCACATGTCCACTAGTTTTCAATTTTAGGTAGTAAACTGTTCACTCTGTTATTTTTATGTTTTTGACTATGTGGGGAAAACAGCTGTGTTAGGCTTGCTTGCTGGTGCTAAAAGCACTTTGTGCAATTAGTGCATAAGCACGTCATAGCTCTTGTAAGGATATAAGTGCTTTCCCTCAAGGGCGATGAGATCAGACCACATCCAGCCACTGAGAGGTGCAGTTGGTTTCCTAATCCCTTGCCCTCCACTTCAAAAGGCAGGTTTTCCTTTTTTTTTCTTTTCTTTTCTTTCTTCTTTTAGCTTGTCTATCTTTGCAAGCTTCCAATAAATTGGTATGGCTCACCATTTTCCGGCTCCATAGTTCCTCTACCATCTGCTCAAATTCAATGTGAATCTGCATGGCCACAACAACCACCAGTCTTACAGATTATTATTATTTTTTTAAAGATATTTTTTTTTAATTTTATTTATTTATTTTTTACAGAGACAGAGAGTGAGCCAGAGAGAGGGATAGACAGGGACAGACAGACAGGAACGGAGAGAGATGAGAAGCATCAATCATTAGTTTTTCATTGCGCATTGCAACACCTTAGTTGTTCATTGATTGCTTTCTCACATGTGCCTTGACCGCGGGCCTTCAGCAGACCGAGCAACCCCTTGCTGGAGCCAGCGACCTTGGGTCCAAACTGGTGAGCCTCGCTCAAACCAGATGAGCCTGCACTCAAGCTGGCGACCTCGGGGTCTCGAACCTGGGTCCTTCTGCATCCCAGTCCGACGCTCTATCCACTGCGCCACCACCAGGTCAGGCCAGATTATTTTTTTAATTGTGGTTTTTACTGAACAGGATGTGGCAAAAGTAGGTTTACAGTTGTGAGTACATAATATTTTATTTTTGAATTCAGAGGTTTTTTTGAATTGTTATTTATTAATTATTGTATTATTTCTCATACGAACAATGGTAAATGTACTTTTGCTCCACTCTGTAGTTTATTTTCCTTCTTTTCTGTCCTCATCTCTTCGATGTCCATTAACTTCTGTATACATAGTGCTTTGAAGACTTTCTGGCTTATAGTGAACATCTGCTAAATATTTATTAAATAAATGAAGAGCCAAAGTGATAAATTTCTTTTGTTATATTTAATATATTGATTTTAAAGGGGTTATTTCTTTATGAGGTTGTTAATTTTTTCCTGTAAGTTTAGCAGCAGTTCTGGGAAAGTTAAGTATAAACTGTGGTGGGAAAATAGTAGCTTCTCTCAAGGATCTGGGCTTCAATGTCCTCACTCAGTGCTATGTTTACATAGTAGAATGTGTCTCTATTATCATGTAGATAGTGTATATTTAGACTCCATACTTGAGCATGTAATAAACTTAGAAATTCTATTTTTTATGGAGGTCTTTCTTTTCTTTTATCATAGATATGTTAACAAATTGTTTCCCTCCCCTTCCCTCCATACCTCTCCAGGATTATAGAGAATGTTTTTTTGTTTTGTTTCATTGAGTTTTTGTTGTTGTTGCTGCTGCTGTGTGGTATTGCTGCTGTCAACAAAATTGAAACTTTGAGGCTCCAGGGACATGGAGATTTAGGCAGGGAGGTCAGCCTGCCAGCCTGGGAGGTAGTGGAGGGGCCTTCTTTAACCTTTACAACCTTCAGCAGGCTGTTGGTGCTGAGGCACTTCTTTCAGCAGTTGACAGCTTGGGAGGTACAGGCTTGGAGGGACACTTGTGGCAGATCATCTTGCCACAGTTGTATATACTTTTGGGCGAGCTGGTGGAGAGAAGGCTCAGTGATGTCACCCCACAGATGAGACACCACAGGTAGACTCTTTCTGAATATTGCAATTTGAGAGAGATCCCTCCCCCCAAATGTCAGTCTGCAAAAATCAGATGTAGTTGGTCAGAAGGATGTCCTCCTTGTCTTGGTTTTTAGCTTTGACATTCTCAGTAGTGTTACTGGCCTGTCCCTCCAGAGTGATGGTCTTGACAGTCAGGGTCTTAATAAAGATCTGTACCTCTGCTGGAGAGGCTGCTCTGCCACCTCATTAAAGAGAAACAGAAAAAAATTACTTCTCTGTTTTATTTAAATGACTAGGTCAGTACTTCACAGATATGAGCTTTACCCAAGTGACTTTCTCTAAGTTTTTCACTTTCTAGGGATAGTAGCACAGTTCTGTACAATGGTGTTAGAATTTAGACTTCAAGAATTAATGCAATACCTATGAGTCACTATTGAATCACTTTGAAGCCATGGATCTGGTTTTTTAGTTTCTCCTTTGCTGCTGGTACTTAGGAATCTCTTTCTAACAACTTTCTAGATCATGTTATTGTTTCTTTTTCTTCAACATTTCTCTATATGATGAAATAAGTTTTCTCTTTATCAGTTTGGTCTTTCATTTTTCTGGGAACTGATATCTAGGTGATCCCCAAGTCCACTTAAAATTTCCAGCCATTGATAGAGTAATTTAATGGTTTAATAAAATCAATCTTGTTTTATTTATAACATAATGACATGATATATGGCATTTCTTTAAATATTAATATGTTCCTTAATAGACATCTTTAAAAATCATATTTGTATTCTATATTAACAATTAAGTTTACACATATAAAACATAAGTCAGCCCTGGCTGGTTGGCTTAGTGGTAGAGTGTTGGCCCGGCTTGTGGATGTCCTGGGTTCGTATTCTCGGCCAGAGCACACAGGAGAAGCGCCCATCTCCACCCCTCCCCCTCTTCTTTCTATTTATCTCTTCCCTTCCAGAAGCCAAGGCTCCATTGGAGCAAAGTTGGCCCAGGCACTGAGGACAGCTCCATGGCCTCTGTCTCAGGCACTAGAATGGCTCTGGTTGCAATGGAGCAATGGCCCATATGAGCAGAGCATCACCCCCTAGTGGGCTTGCCAGGTGGATCCTGATTGGGCACATGCAAGAATCTGTCTCTTGCCTCCCTGCTTCTCACTTCAGAAAAATACAAATAAATAAATAAATAAATAAAGACATAAGTCATTAAAATAAATGAGATGTGACCAGAAAGGTACGAGAAAACTGAGTAAGAAGTATTTTGTCAGGATCCTATAACTATAACCTAGCAAGAGGTTCTGATAAATATATAGTCAAATGCTGCACTGAGCTCAGGTTCCATAAGTACAGAAACTTGTTAACTGCGTTTGAAATATGAAGACTATTGAGCACTGTGTACTTTAGCAATAGTTTTAGTTACTGGGACCAAGGTCAGACTGATTTGAGTTAGAAAGTGAAAGGGGAGTAAGTGAACAGAGTCCAGACTGATTTGAGTTAGAAAGTGAAAGGGGAGTAAGTGAACAGAGGCATTACACTTTAGAAATACCTGGCCATGAAGGAAAGGAAAAAGTGTTGTCAGGTAGCTGAAATCAGTCACTGGGATAAGGGAAGAGTATTGATTTTTATTATGGAAGATACAAAATTATGTTTATGATTCTGAGAGTCAAGAGGCAATATCAATGGAATATTGTTGATTGAAGAGAGAGAATCATTTATGAAGTGAGATGCCTGAGGAGGCAGTGGAAATGGGAATAACCTTTGAATTGCACAAGAATTAAAATTTATAAAGGCCACAATTTAGATGGCTACATAGCTGTGACAAAACCCATTATTCGGATCTTCTCCTCTTTACTTATTATACAAACCTTGATTTCATTAGCGTGATGATGTGTTGCACCAGAGGGTGTCAGTCTAGCCATCATTGATTAAAGTTCATTATTGATATAAATCAATAGCCATTACTGATTACTGATTATTGAGTTTTTATCAGTTGGTGGCTAAAACAGTACCAGATGTTAAACTAGTGGAGTCAAACCCAACCTTGGCTCAGCAATCTTGGTACTTGACTTCTGGCTAAAAAAATTCAGAGCCCTGACTCAAATACAAGCAAATATTTTAGACAGTCACAGAAGTGGAAGTGAGTCGTAAAAGAAATGGACTCAGGAGATAAGTTACAGAGGCAAAAGTAGGGCTGTTTGGAGCTTAGGAGAAAGAGAGAGGCAAGGAAAATGTTTCTGAGGAAAGGGGTGAGGAAAAGTGGGGGAGTGCTCCACAGAGAGGGTGTGCTGGGTCCCCTGGCTTGAAGGTATTTACCTGGAGATCTCAGGAGAGGATCTTAATGGAATATTCAGCAGTTCTCCAGCTGTGTCCTTTCAGGGTTGTGGTTTCTACTAATTGGTCAGCACTAGAGCAGGGGATCATTAGTCAATGCAGCTGGTCCTGAGGTCAGCCAAGGCATCACATATCTGGTTTCGCTGTTTTTCTGGGCCTGGAGCTGAAACATATCTGTGTCCTAGATATTATCCCTAGGGGTTAATGCTTAAGGGAGTGATCATTCAAGGACCCACAAGGGAGTCTCAGGAGGCCACTTTTTGGCTCATTGTTCCTCCTCCAAGGAGATCTACTACATGATAAGAGACATGCCAGGGGGGAGGAAAGGTCAAGGGAGGGTCCAAACCACATGACCAGCAATAGATCATGGGGTCTAAACTGCATGACCGATGATAGGCTAGGGGAGGAAAGGTTACCCAGTGGGCCAGGACCTTATGTTCCCAGTTTTGCCTGTTGCTAGGCACCCCAGGCTTTCCACCATCATGACCTTCTGCCCTTGGCTTATGGACCTTGCTCTGCTCATGTCTGTCTAACTGCCTACTACAGTTCCTTATAGAGGAATATGTTTTTTTCCCAGATACTTATTTTTCTAAATTTTCTTGAAGTTCTTGTCAAGGAAATGAAAAGTTAGGTCTCCTAGAGAGTGCCTACACAAGTATTTCCTTTACTGATAAATGAAGAAACTCAACTAAAGGATCCTTTTTGTTTCCACCTTAACTCCTGACCCTGAATATGACTTATAACCCATAAAAATTCTGAACGCTTTAAAAACTACCCCCCCTAACTCTCAAGTTCACCACATCCATTTTGGTCAATTAATAAAATCGCAGTATAATTAATAATTAGTAACTTTCATTAAGAAAGATAACTCTGATTGTTTTGCTTCATGTTAGGTAATTTTCATTACTTACATGGATAAGATGCAATAAATATTAATTAAAATAAAGCGATTGATTGTAACACATGCAGTTCATTTTCTGAGAAACATATTCTAAAATGCTTTATTTAATTATTCAAGATGATTTAATTCCTTCTGTTCAAGTATTTTTAGACTTTATTTATGCTCATTTTTTGATAATTATTTCTTTCTTCCATATACTATAGTATGTATGCTCTACTGCTTTGTTAGTATGACCCATGAAACTAAGTTCCAGTATATTGGATATAAGCAGAATAATGTACACACCTTCTAGGCCATATTTTTAAGTAGGAAATTGCACGCCATTCATTACCTCGCATTCTCCTTTCTTACAGTCTGGAACTCGGATGGAGTACTGGTGGGTTAGCATTGACCCTCTGAAGACTAAAAAAAATGCCTTTAAGGGATCTAAATCCTGGACGACTTCATGGAGCTTTAGAGACTATTTACCCTGTTTCTTTCACCTATTATTTCTAATGCCCAGCCATTATGAAAGTCTCTTGTAAAATCAGAAGTCATCTGATAAAAGATGAAAGAGAAATCCTGAAAAGCTGAGTATTTCCCCCACGGAAACCGTATTAACCTGTAAGTGAAGTAGGTGATATTGAAGCTGAATTGCTGGTGTTATTTATCCACTTCTTAGTAGAAATGGAGGTCTCTAATGGAATTAAGTTCAGACAGTGAAAAAAAAGTTTTCTGTACATCAGAGTTGTGACTGTGGAGTTTAAACTAGATTATCATACAATATATAATTTATGGAATTATAAGAATGTTTCAGCATTGTGTTTTAAATGTGGGTACAGAGGGAAAGGAGACAAGAATTCTGCTCCATAGGGAGTGCTAGGAAGAGAGCAAACAGTATAAATGGGTAATTGACATTCATTTTAGAAAGTTTATTATAAAAATGTGAGTAAAAGATTTAGGAGACACACACAATAGGGAGAAATCAATTGAATCTAGGAGAATTAGAATCTTTTAAATCTGATTATTTCAAACACTTCTGATAACATTGTCAAAGATTAGGAAAAAAGATGCTTAAATCCTGGGTATCATCCTCTTATTCAAGAAATAGTCAAATAAAAGAAACTTCAAGGAGCCCGAAAATGTGAAGATGATCTTGGGAGTTACTTGAAAGAAATTATTTCAATTATGATATTTGTCTTCATTGTTTTTTAATAGCAAGCAATCATATTTAATACAATGACTATTATGTCAAATAAAAACATTTTTAAAAATGAGGCTCAACACATTTCTCCAAACAAGGTGTTTTAATACCTATTTTTGGTGTTTATTGGCAGCTATATTAAAATAGAGGTTCTTTTGAAAGATGATCATGACAGACACCAGATTCAGGAATGTAAAAACGCAGCGTAACCAGAAGCTATCTCCCCTGCTTCCCTGTGCTCCAAACTCTGATTGAGATTTTCCTGGGCACAGAAGAAAATACATTACTTTAATGTCACACGCCAAATTTGAACCAGTAACAACCATTCAAACATTACAGTCTCTTAGCTATTGTATAAAGTTTATGAAGGATTGAGGATGATTATATCCACTTAATTTTCCCCCTGTTTATGCTTAATAGGAGATGGGTAAAGGAGAAAAGGGAATTTGAATGTTGCATAAATGCAATGATAAGGGAAATAACAAGCACAGATTGTGAGGATCCACTTGGAAAAAAAAATCCAAACTAATTTTGTTCTATTTCTTCTAAGCCATCTGAGAGCCTTTCTACATTTACCAATACAGACTAAATGATTCTGGAGTTGAGTTTATGGAAAGATAGCAGCACATGTGTATATGAAAGCACAGACAGATATTTATGAGAAACTGGGTTTCTATAAAAAATAAAAAAGGAGGGGGGGAGGAAGAATTGATTGTTATTTTGAGGTATATTTGTTAATGTTTAAAACTGGAAACTTTAGAGAATATGTCACTTATTAAAACATGCCACTTTTTCTCAAGAAGAGAAAAACCAGTTTTTCATGATAGGCTGTTGTTAAATGTTGGCTTTGGCTGGTGTAGCCTTTTGTCTTCCCAGCTGCATGAATCACCTCTACAATATGTCCCTTTTGTTTGCACACTGGGCTTCAGTGCCTCTAGGGAAGGGGGAGAGGATGTGGGAGGAAAACCTGTTACTTTGTTACCCTACGACCAGATTGTTTCAAGTCTGTGTGCATATTTTATTTCAGACTCTTATCTTAAATCTTGGCTTTCTTTTCTTTCTTTCTTTCTTGAATATTTCTGCCCACCCTGAAAGAAAAAACCTAGTTTTGAACCACATTAAAATACGTTATTGATAAATCAAATTTAGTAAATCCCTGTTTTTATTCTTAAAATTGCCAGTGTGACATAAAAGAAAGTGGTTTTTTACATTCTATTTGCAAGCATAGCTAATCTTCTCTTTATATAAAAAAAATGTAGTTTCCATAATGCACTTTTACTTCTCAGGATGTGTTACCAGTTTCCATTTTTATGGGTGTACAATCTGTGTTTCTTTTTACATACAGAACGTTTATGTTAATTATAATTTAGAAATGTATATTGTATATATACATTCATTAAGATAAATGTGTTTTAGTTATTTTTATGAGCATTATTTTCTAAAATCCTTTTAGGGTTGGCACCACCTCACGACTTCCAATCTGGAAACTGAGACACAGAGACATTAGAGGTCATTTATCCTTGCACAGAGCTGTGTATGTAGCCCCAGTGTTTATGCACACAAAGAAATCTGGCACACAGAGGCCAGGCTGGACTCTGGTGAGAACTGGAGCCATATTTGAATCCAGGATCATACAAGAGTCAAACACATGTTCTTTAGTTCACACAAGATGCCAACATATCTCAAATCTGAAATGACCTCCTCTGCTTGCCCCAAATAGAAAAGAAATGCTTTAAAACATTATTTTATAAGAGCAAGGCTCAAAATAGAAACTATATTAACTTACCATTTTTCTTTCTCTGTTTTGCTGAATAAGAGTCAAGTTTTTTAACTTTCTGTTATGGATTTTATCTCTAAAAAGTCACCTATTTTTAGTATAGAAAAATCTGGAAAATATCTAAATATACAAATAGCCCCATCATTAAGATATAAATGTGTCTTCTCAGTGCATCGCATACTTATGGTATTGTTACAATGTATGTGTGTTTGTGTATGCTATTTATTTTGAAAAATGTGTTTGGAAACATAAACAGTTAGGTTCTTAGTATGTGAAAAACCTTTAAAGCATTATTATTGTAAAATAGATTTTTTTTTGCAGCACAGTATTTCATTGTAGAGTCATACCTAACATTTTAGCTGATCCTTTATTGTTTAGAATATTATGTTAAGTCCTCATTTTTTATTTTACAAAATTTTCTGATGGCCATTTATTATTCACTCTAAAATGGTAGTGTTTGAAAATATACTGCTTACAAAAATTAGGGGATATTTCAAAATGAATATGAAGTGATAAAAAGAGAAGCGTTTGATTTTTTTTTTTATTAAACAAGAACATCAGAGAGGCAAATACGTCAAAGAAAGTTGTTTGATTATGCAAATGAGATGCAAACTAAATTATCGTGATTGAGTAGCAGGTAACATATTGATGGGGGTGAACAGAAGCATGTCAAACTGGATGAGAGTGCCACACATTGACTGTTCATTAGGGTATACGGTCACCCAAGACTGCCAGAACACAGACAGCAATGGGGCATGGGCAGGATCAGATTGTCTAACACTTCTTGTGGGATCCTCTGCCACTCTTGCTCCAGGGCAACTTCCAGCTTAAGAAGTGTTGTGGGAGGCATTGGACAGTTTGCCAGACGTCTTCTCAGTGCATCGCAAGCATGTTCAATGGGGTTCAGGTCTGGAAAATGTGAAGGCCAGTCCATGTGTTCAATTCCTGCCCCCTGAAGCACGTTGTTGACGAGATGTGCATAGTGGTGCCTTGCATTATCATCCATGAAAAGAAAGCTGTTTCCAACTGCTCCAGCATAGGGTGGTACCACTATAGGGTGCAGGACTTCATCTTGGTATCTGAGAACAGTCAGCAATCTGTTTCTGATGATGTGGAGGTCAGTACAACCACCAATGCTGATACCAGTCCACACCGTGATTTCACCTCTACCAAAGGATTCCCTTTCTTGCATGAAAAGTGGATTCTCCTATGTTCTTTGTTTACACCAGATCAGGACACGAAGGCTGCCAACTGAACTGTGACTCATCAGAAAAGAGGACAGTTGACCACTCATCATGGATCCAATGACAATACTCATCAGCCCACCTTCTACGGGTCCTAAGGTGTTCAGCAGATAATGAAATGCATATCATTGGTTGTCAGGCATGCAGTCCAACATGATGGAGCTGATTTCAAATAGTCTGGGTGCATATCCGTCATCTAGTGGCAGCAAGAAACTGTCCCTACATCTTTGTTGCATTGCTGCACCTGTTCCTTCTTGCCAATAAGGTCAAGTAGCGGTCATCTTTTGCTGTTGTGGCAGATGGGCGACCCTGCCCTCATCTTCTTCATACTGTGTCAGACTCTTGAAAGCAGTTCTGCAATCTGCTAATTATGCTTTGGGATGTTCCAAGTGTTGTTGCCACTGTCGTCTGTGTTTGACCAGCTTCAAGACGTCCTATGACTCTCCAGGCTTTTCATTCACGCAAATCATGTTGCAGGGGCATCGCAAGGGCTGGCAAATTGCAGGATGTGCACTTTCAGGATCAGGGAACATACAGATACAACCAGAACTTTCAGCTTTTTGTATAGTCCATTTTCACCAATGAAATAAAAGTTGATTTTGCATTTCATTTACATAATCAAACAACTTTCTTTGACTTGTCATTTGCTTTTCTGATGTTCTTGTTTAATAAAAAAAATCAAATGCTTCTTTTTTTTAACACTTCATATTCATTTTGAAATACCCCCTACTTTTTGTGAGCAACCACACGTGTAAAAAGCATATAAAGCCTTTCATAAATTAGATAGTCAAAATGATATATCATTTTGGTTTTAACTTGTATATGCTTGCTTATTATTACAAATAATTTTCAAATTTGATTTGACTTATTCTCTTGGTTGATTTCAATCATCTACCCTTTTATTCACTTGGTTATGTTTCTTCAGTCTTTCAAAATGTGCTGTAAATGTGTATTTAGAGCCCATTTGTAGACCAGGTTCTATACAACAGGAAATATACCTGGAGCCAGACTACGTAAAGCTTATAATCTCATAAGTCTTATAAACAGTAAATATAAAAACAATATTGTTTTCTTGCAAATTTAATTATTCCTCTGAAAGAAGTGAATGAAATACTGAGATAGAAGTAATTACTTATTTAAAATGTTATTTTTAGTTAAAGCATGTGCATGCACAAAATTTTAAATATACAAAAGCATATACTGTGTGAAGTGTCTGCTCTCAAATTTTATTGCCAAAAGAAATTAATATTTAATTATTTCTTCTATATATTTTCAGAGATATTCTGTGTGTGTGTATAAGACTTTAAAAATGCATGAGCTGTCTCACCTTTTCTCATTTTTAAAATTTCACTTGAAGGCTATTCTCATGAGTGTATATATAACTGCCTCATTCTTGTCAATAGCTACATGTATTTCACATATATTTCACCATATGGTTGCAACATAATTTATATAACCAATATTCTATTAACAATGTTTTTGATATGACAGAAATGTTTAGTTTGAGTTCTATATTCATATTTTTATATTTTTTTCTTGTTTTGCTATTATTCTTCCTTTGTTACATTGATTTTTTGTTTTGCTTATTTTTATTTTAACTTGCACAGTTTGTATTTTGTTTCAAAAAATGCATGTATAATGATAGTTGATTAGATAGGTGTAATGTTTTATTTTTCAAATGGTATTTATTATCTTACTAGTAAAGATAAATAAAATGGACTTTAATTTGTTCCTCTAGAACTTAATTTTTTCTGATTATAAGTGTTTTTTCTAAGTTTGAATTTTTATATAATGAAATATATTTTTACTTTTATTTTTTTATTACTTATAAATGACATTTTTTATTTTAGGTGGTGTGATTCTTCCAAATTTGTTCTTTTTCAAGAATGCTGTGGCTATTTGGGGTCTTTTGTGGTTCCACATAAATTTTTGGAATATTTGTTCTAGTTCTGTGACATATGCCTTTTGTATTTTAGTAAGAATTGTGTTGAAACTATAGATTGCTTTAGGTAGTATGGACAATTAATGATGTTCATTCATCCTATCCATGAACATGGTATATGTTTCTACTTATTTGTATCTTCTTCAGTTTTTTTCTTCAGTGTCTTATAATTTTCCAAGTATAAGTCTTTTATCCTTGATTAAATTTATTCCAATGTATTTTATTTTTTGATGTAATAGTAAATGGTATTTTTTTTTAGTTTTTCTTTTCAGTAGTTCATTATTGATGTTTAAAAATGCAACTGATTTCTAGATATTTATTCTATATTCTGCTACTTCATTAATTAGTCCTAACATTTTTGGTAGAATCCTCAGGGTTCTCTAAATCCAATATTATATCATCTGCAAATAATGATAGTTTTATTTCATTTATTCCAATTTGGATACCTTTTATTTATTCTTCTTGTCTGATTGTTTTAGCTAGGCCTTCTGGTACTATGTTGAATAAGAATGTTGAAAGTGGACATTCTGGCCTGACCTGTGGTGGCGCAGTGGATAAAGCGTCGACCTGGAAATGCTGAGGTTGCCGGTTTGAAACCCTGGGCTTGCCTGGTCAAGGCACATATGGGAGTTGATGCTTCCAGCTCCTCCCCCCTGTCTCTCTCTTCTCTCTCTCTCTCTCTCTCCCTCTCTCTCTTCTCTCTAAAATGAATAAATAAAATAAAAATTAAAAAAAAAAAAAAAAAAAAGAAAGTGGACATTCTTATTTTGTTCCTGATCTTTAGGGAAAAGCTTTTAGTTTTTGCCCATTGATGTTGGCTGTGGGTTTGGCCTATATGACCTTTTTTATGTTGAGGTCTGCTCCCTCTATTTTCACTTTATTCAGAGTTTTTATTATGAATGAGTGTTGAATTTTATCAAATGCTTTTTCTGCATCTATTGGTATGATAATGTGATTTTTATCCTTTATTTTTTTTGTGGTATATCATATTTATTGATTTGCAAATATTGACATGTACCAAACTAGCATCCTTATTTGTATTATTATAATCTGTATGATTTTTACTTTCCTTCTCCTGTGCTTTTTTGTAACTTAGATGTGACTAACAATTTTTAAAAGACAAACTCACTCAAAATCAACTAACTTGAATTGTTGTATATGTATTCCATATAAATTTATAGTTTTTGCCTAGAACTTCCAGCACAATTTGATAAACAAAAATAAGTGGCAGCAATTATCTTATCTTTGTTATCAATTTTAAGAAGAAACATTCTGTCTTTTACTAGTAAGTAACATATTAGTAGTAGATTTGTTCCTGATAAAATTTTCTTCTATTCCTAGTGTGTATCCTGTTGATCTTAAAATGAATAAATGTTGCAGTTTGTCAAATGCCTTTTTTGAGTCTGTTGAGATCATTTTTTTCTAATCTGTTGATATGGTGAAACAACTGACTTATTTTCAAGTGTTAAGTATTCTTGCATTCCTGGATTAGACCTCATTTGCTTATGATGTATTATATTTTTACATATTTCTATATTTGACTTAATATGATGCTAAGGTTGTTTGAGGCAAAGTTCATGCGTAATATTGTTCTGTTGTTTTGTTTGTTTACATGCTTTTGTCTGATTATCATAACAAGTTATGGTAATTTTTTTCACTACATGGCAATTTATTTTTGGAGTCCAGCAAGATAATGTCTCTGTGATGCCTCATTCTTTAAAAATGATTCAACAGTTTGGGTCAGACATATTCATGAGAATCTTCTTCTTCATTAACTCAAAGTATATGATTGGTAACTTAATCATGAGAACAATATTTCGCCATATTCTCAGGTCCCACAACCACTCAAGTGGAAAAGTTTAAGAAGGCACCATAGAGTTCTCTCTATAGCATAGATATCTCCATCTACTACAGAAGACAACATTTATTTTATTTTTCTCATAAGTCATGTTATTTTATTTTTATATTAATCATATTATGAATGGAAGAGAAGACAGCTTTAATTTTAAAACTAGAATTAGGCAGTATCTTTTTGACATAATGTTGTAGAAGGGGACTATAAATTTTATTCATGCCCTGGCCATATGGCTCAGTTGGATAGAGCATCATCCCGAAGCACAGAGGTTGCTGGTTCAATCCCCAGTCAGAGTACATACAGGAACAGATTAATGTTCCCCTTCCTCTTTCTCTCTCTCTCTCTCCCTTGCTCTCTAAAAAAAAGTTAATAAAATTAAAAAATTAAATTTTATTCATAATTGGAGAATAAAAGAAAAAAATGTTCAGCTATTTGAAATGCAGAAGATAGAGAATTTAAAGATTTTTCAGTGTACAATATGTCTCTGAGAAGAGAAAAAGCTTGGTGTATTTAAACAGAGAACATAATTAAGTTAGGGAGTGAGTCACCTGCTATTGCTAGGGAAGACCT